>NC_061111.1:117736653-117739001 GCF_002878395.1 Capsicum annuum | reverse complement strand
GGCTCAACATCATTCATGAACATATACTTATACACATGGATATAAACATCATGATCATATTATGATACAAGGAAAATGACTTCGCGTGTATTCTCAAATCATTCATTCATAAGACATAGAGTGAAGAACTTTCAACTAAGTTAGCCCATCCAACCAACCTCAATTCCATTTCCCTGGATTAGGAACTCGAATCACTAGTAGTCCCACAAATCTAGGAACTCGAATTGCTAGTCATATCAGCAGTTTAGGAAATTGAATCAGTAATCATGTCATTAGATGAGGTATTCTAACCTTAAAAGATCTCTTTAAACTAGGAACTCGAATCACTAGTCGTGTTATTAATAAGGAACTCGAATCACTCGTTGTTTCATGGGACTAGGAACTCGAATAATTGGTCATATCATTAGATGAGGAACTTGAATCACTCGTTGTTTCATTAGAATCATTGGTTGACATTGAACTCTTGACCCATTATCTCATGCATTCACATTCATACAATGTATGTCACATTTAAGGGCTTTGGCTTATTTAGCCAATTCAATCATCTTACATAACCACATGGTCCTTATGGGAGCCTCCATTACTCAACCATCTCAATAAATCAACGACTTCATTCAATTAATCATGCAATTCAATTTGTGGTCTTCAAGAACCATACAAACTATTCACATATCATTAATAATATTACATCACATTTTCACTATACATGGTTCCATACACAATTCAAGTTCATTTTCATGTCTTTGGCGTTACCCTTTCATTAGACATCACCCAACAAGGTTATCAAATTATACAATACATGGCTCATAATACGTTAATAATATCATTCTGCAATCATTCAAACTCATTTAGGCCATTGCCCTAGCTTAACATATTGTCAATATACAACTAGTCATTCCTCTTAGACATTTTTACTAAAACCTTGGGTGCATACCTCTAACAAGGCCATTCTCATGGTAGAAATCATCAATACTAGGGTTTATCAAGACACTCATGTTAAACAACATAAAACAAGAACCCACATATATAATCTACCATCAATAACATGTATCAACACATATATAAGGGAGAATCATCATTATTCATTGTTATGTAAAAAACCCTTTTCATTTGATTCAAAACCACCATGTACATTTACTAATACAAGTGTGAAATACATGGGTTTTAGGGATATTTAAAGAGGGGAAGAGAAACATGCCTTAAACAAGATGACACACCAACAATCTTGACTCTCCCTTGGCACTAGATGAACACCTCCAAACCATAGCCTCTAATCTTTCTCCAAGATGCCTTTAGTGTGTTTAGGAATATTTAAGTCTTGTAAATGAAGACTTAGGAGGCTACAATGCCTTATATTGTGAGGGGTTTTAGGGTTTTAAGGATGGAATATTACAAAAATCTCCTTGGTTAAAAGCTGAAAAGTTCACTCGTGCTAGGGTACGACTTTTTTTTACGGTTCCGTGAGTAATCGTACCGTAGGGTATGATTGGTACCCTAAATCGTACCCTAGGACTATCCTAGATCAACCATACCGTTGTGGGTACAAATGGGAACCCTTGAGTAATAATAAAGGGTATGAATCATGCCCCAATCGTGAGCTCCATCCGTAGATAAATAGTCTACTCGATTTGGAGACTTCACTGTATACGGTTGAGTGTTGTACGACTCGTATGCATGGTTACGACCGAGGGATGGACTTGTCGCATGAAGGATAGTATACTACGATAAAATGCTTTCTAGGATATGAAAGGGGAGGGGGATAAGGGTACAAATCATGACCAAGGGTATGACTTAATGCTCCAAGTCGTACCCAACTTAGAGACACCAATAGTTGTTTTTCAGTGGTTCAAAGTATAGGTGTTTCAATTCTCTCTCACTTGTAATCATTCGTCCTCGAATGAAGGGTAAGGCAAGCATAAACGCAAGTTGACACATCTACATGCATCAAACCAACCGTTACAGAAGTTAGAAACAAGCACACAATAAGGATACAACACAACATGTATCATGATCATTATCAATTAACTACTTCATCTCATTCACCAGGGAATCAAATCCCATTTTTTTATCAAGGCCACATGGCTCCTTCAAATTTTAAGGAGTCAAACCCATTATCAATCCAAGACACAAGTCAAATAAAGAAGGTTAACACATACCTCAATCACAAGTTTACGGAATGGAAAACAAATACAAATACTTGGACTTTATGTCCTCCTCCGCCTCCCAAGTAGCTTCCTTTTTCTTTTCCTTCCACCATAGAACCTTAACTGAAGCCACTTCTTTTGTTTGCAATCGGTAAACTTGCCGATCTAAGATCCTCACTAGGATCTCCTTATAGGTCAAAGATT
>NC_061111.1:117698281-117733653 GCF_002878395.1 Capsicum annuum | reverse complement strand
AAATAATTTCATTCAAAAAATTTCAGTAAAATAAAAAGTGGAAGAGTTTTAATGCATGCATTTGTTTAAAAAAGTTTTTGTTTAAATTACAAAAACTTTTAGTCCCTCTATTTCAATTTATTTGTCTGTTTTGACTTAACACAAAAATTTTAAGAGAAATAAATATTTTTGAATTTTGTGGTTTTAAACTAAAGATATGTAGAAAAAATCAAAATATCTTTTAATCTTATAGTCTTAAACAGTTCTCAAGAAAGAAAAGAGACATTCTTTCTAAAATGATATGTACAAAGAAAATAAGACAGAAAATTGAAACGAATAAGTAAATGAATATTCTAGAAATATTGTGAAATTATTGAACTACTTTTAACTAATATAATATTATACAAAAACACAAAAAAAAGTAATAAAAAAATAAAAAATCATTATAAATATAAATGTTAATATAGTTTGTGTCTGGGCTAAGCACGGGTTAAATGCGACTAGTATATAAATATATATATATATTGAGCCCGGGTTAAATGCGACTAGTATATAAATATATATATATATACATATATATATATAAACACATATATATACATATATATATATATACACACATATATATATATACATGATGCTCCAATGCCCTGATACTCCAGTACGGAGGTGTGAGACTCTGGCTAGGGATGGTTTTAGGCAGGCTAGAGGTAGATCGAAGAAATATTGGAGGGAGGTGATTAGGCATGATATGGAGAAATTATAGCTTACAAAGGACATGACCCTTTATAGGAAGGTGTGGAGGACGCGGATTAGGGTAGAGGGTTAGGAAGGAGTCCGGAGGTAGTAATAGGGGAGTGCTCCTTTGGGTCTGGAGTTTCTGGTTCGTAGTGTTGTGGCTGTAGTTTGGGGCTAGTGGTGTTGGCTTTTTTTCATTCTGTACTAGTTTATTATGCACTTATCTTTTGTTTTTGTTATACGGTTAGTTTATTTTGTGTACCATACTAGTTTATATGCGCCTACTTTTTGTATTTGTTATATTGTTATTGGTCGAAGCCGGGGGTCTATCGGAAACAGCCTCTCTACTTCTCTTGAGGTAGTGGTATGGTCTGCGTACACTCTACCCTCCTCAGACCCCACTAAGTGGGAATACACTAGGTATGTTGTTGTTGTTGTTGTATATACATATATATATGTATACATATATATATACATATATATATACATATATATACATATATATGTATGTATGTATATATATATGGATATATGTATGTATGTATGTATAATGCACGGCTAGGACCGTGGCTAAAAGACTATAAGTCCGTAAATCTATTGTCTGGGGTAAACTACAGGACTAAATCATCATAAAAGTATGGAAAGGGTCGAAATCACTCTAGACCAAGGTAAATCGTAGTAGAAAAATCATTGATCAACATCAATCTCAGTCAAATCGCTAAAACATTATTTTTAAGCTCAAAGGCTCGTGAGTTGTTCATTAAGATGGAACGATTCCTGTTATGAAGAAATTTTTTTTAAAAGAGAAAAGTAGGAATAAATCCCTTTTTAGGAAAAGAGTAATAAAACCATATTTTAGTCGAATTCACACCATTTACCGTCTAAATGATCATGATTGTACCGAATCTATACATGCCATCACCAGCATTCAAATAATATGATTATAAGAATTATATATGTCTATAAACTACGACCTCTTCCTTTACAATGATAGAATAATTCCCAAAATCTAACCAATATCAAAATCACGAACTTAGGACCAATATATATCTAGCATAACCATAGAATCATAATCATGGTCTTAGACCCAATATTATATCCAAAATAACCAAAACATCATAATTCGGGGGAAAATCATTACAATCTACCAAGTCACATAGCAACCTTATACTAGAAGATCGTTAATCTCATCTATGTCTAATAGGCCATCATATGAACATAAGTCTACAAAGATAACATAAGTCATGGCCTAAGGTGGGATGAAGGGGCCCACGTTTAAATTATCAAAATTTATTTTAGACAAGCTTCTACCCGGGATAGGCTACGGTACCTTAATTCACTTCTAGATATTAAATAATCCGTAATTAGTCCTAAGATAGAAATTCCACCTAGAACATGAGCAACTAAGTCAAATTCCACCTAAATTACTGTTCTAAGATAGTCTAAACAGTCTAAATAAGACTAATCCTTCTTCCAAGACCTAAATCCCATTCCATATATAGAATAATATCATAATCATACTACGAATTATCTCTATATATAAAGAAGGTAATAGGATTATAGAAGTATAATAAGTATTTCAGCTTAAGGGTCAAATACCCTTCTATCCCCCAAACTCAGAATGTAGGCTAGGTCACGGGGTTCGACCATAATCATATCCTAAAACCCCTATCTAACATGTAACATATATAATACACCATATCAAGAAGAAGAGGAGAGAAAAGTCAACCTCAATGTCGAATCACAACCCTTAAATTGTCCATGAATTATCCATCGTTAGTCCACAATCACAAATATCGTCATGTTATCAAAATAGTATTCTAAACGTAGTTAGGAAAAAAAACAAGACCCATATTGCTATATTAAGGGTTGGGTGAAAAATTTTGATCAAGAACAGCTTGTGGGGCCCACAAATAGAATTCAAAATTAAACCTGTCACGAGGTCCCTCAAAAAACAAGAAATGTGTGCTCAAAAGTTGAGCACAAATGGGGAACAAATCGAGTCTCTAAACCCTCAAAATTAAGGAATTTAAGACCTAATTTCTAAGGATTTTACCAAGAATTAGAATGAAAATCTAAGGAAACATCAATGGGAATGACCAAGAAGAGCTAGATTAGCTTACCTCAACTTATATGGATGATTTTCAAATTTTTTCTACTCTTTCAGCTCTCAATTTTGTGTAAAGATAGTAGAAGGAACGGTAGAAAATCAGATGGAGAAAATGGAACAAAAAAGCTACAGGTGTCATTGAAGCAGACATCTGGTGTCCTAAAGTGCCTAGCGCTAAAGTGACAACATGATCGCTAAAGTGGTCTGGCAATAGCAGCGGATGCCGCTAAAGCGCACTACCGAAAAAGGGCCTGGTCACTACAGTGGACTCTGGGAGCTATATTACTGAACACTAAAGTGACCCAATAGGTACTTAAGCCGTCCTATCAAGTGGCATGCACCAAATTTTGCAAAGTCCAGAATGGACTTCGACGGAGTGCCTTGGATTTGATTGGAACCCCGTGCATGCAAACACACTATGCTACCATACCAAATTTGATATCTCGAACTCAATAGAATCATCAAAACTTTCACCCGAGATTATTTAAAAGAATTATGAGGACCACACCTATAGTTCTATTTTTAATATAATTTGCCCAATAGGCCAAAACGAGTTTGATAGCCTAGGGACCTGAACCAAGGATCCCCCGGTATAAAATCAACATTTCAAAGTTGATGGCATTTTCAGAATTCTTATCCAAGGTTATGTACAATAAATTATTCACCGATACCAAATCCTAAATTGCAATAACTCCTTAATACGGAAATTAGCCTAAAATCCAAATGGACTATCCCTTAACCAAGTCGATAGTTTTGGCAATTCATAAATGACATGTTGCCACTATAGGAAAGCTAAAAATGTCAAAAATGCATATGAATCAAGGAAATGACCTAGAGAGTTATTACACTATCGACTACGAAAAAGACTTTCATCTGCAAAAGTCAATGGATAAAAAGATCATAAAAGCTCAAAGGTACGAGGTACTGGGCCCGCATGCTCTAAGTACGACTTCGTAGATAACCTCCAAGAAAACACGACACTTCCAAGGGACTTTACCATAGGTATACCTTTTTCAACCAACTTTATTTCATCACTTCTCAAACAATCAAAACTTAACCTCAACTACCAACTAGCCTCCAACTGAATTGAGGAAGGTTGATGCACGCAAATCTAAACCACAACATACTAATACCACACTGATACCAACATAATCAAATGAAAATAATCCAAGTTAAAGGCAAACCAAGCATGAGTGATGCAACCAACTATAAATAAAAATATAACCTTCTTTTGCCTTTCCAAAACTACTAAACATTCTAAACCAAGCGAAGAGTCACCCGAGTCCTGCGCGTGCAACTCAATCACACTAATCTTGAAGTACTGAAGTTGATCCATTAAAAATCCATAATGGAATCGATGTCTCCCAAGATATACCTCCAAAAAAATCACAATGCAGTCATTGTCAAGTATAATAACCCCACAGAGGTTGGGGTAAAACACACAGGGAATAAGCTGTAAATCTCTCACAAATTTACTGAAGTAGCCAAAAAAAATGCAGGATAGTAAATAGGGTGTTTTGGTGAGAACAGTATTAATTAGTAACAAATGTTGGTTGCTTTGGTTAAAGTCAATTTGAGATGAATACTGGGATTGTGTTCCCCTGGCTTTCTAACTCCGTAGACTTATCATGATTAATTAGACTATCTTAATGCTCTGCATGAAAAATTTAACAAGATATATATTATGAACCATCCTTTGAATGACTTTTGTAAATTTCACTCTTCACATTATCATCTCAGAGTATTGCCTTACTAATCCTTATCCTTAATCCTAGATTAACTATGTCCTTTTGAGTGTCAATTTAATTAGATGAGGGTTTGTAGCCTTGAATTATGATTGCAATCTTATTTTCTAATCTCAACCTCTCTTGTAAAGATGATCTCGAATACAGGTAAGTTCTTAACCTCCGTAGTAGCTAAGAAAGAAAACAAATAGAAAAAGATCACAATACATGCATAAAATACTAATTTAGGTCCTCACACTTTCTCTACTTTTTTATTCTGCAAGGTTCCCACAATCCTAGGTAGGTGGCTTAGCCTCTGATGTTTGTAAGAATATCCTTAGGGTTCATCAAAGAAAGCATAAGATTAATCTTGGAATAATTTAAGAAGCAAACACAGATTTTGTTTATGAATGAAAGATCAAAAGTCAAATCTTAAAATCAATATATGTTTGTGAATGTAAAGAGTATGTAAACTAATATAGAAACATCAAAGGGGTATTTATAGAATACATCAATACCATAAAATCCTAACTAGAATGAATAAGGAAAATTGGGATGGTGACCACTTACGGACTCACTTATGGGTCGTAAGTAGTACTTACGGGCCCCTAGGTGGGTCGTAAGTTTTAGAAAATCTTTAGAGTTGCAGCATGCTACTTATGATGGCACTTATGGTGGTATAAGTGGTACTTATTCTGCATAAGTATCCCCTTCATCCTTCTCAGACCATTCTTCAGACTTCAATCTTCTCCAAATAATTTTCTTTGATTCTAATGTTGGCACTTATGTTGGCATAAGTGGTACTTACGCATTGTAACCCTCTATCAATGTCATAACAATCTTCAGCATTCATCTTCTCATATCATACCTCCTCTAATACTTACAAGGCCACTTATGGTGAATGTATGTGGAACTTATGTATCATAAGTAAGGACTTCTACACACTTCGACGCTTTTTATTCTTTAAGGCTCCAAAACCTAGTTTCCTACAAAATAAACATAGAAACACATCATATATAATAAAATAGACCTAAGTACTTGCGTATTTTTAAGTTTTAAGTATTGAAAGTTCCATGAAACCCTAGCCCATTAACACCCTTGACTTAGAACATTTGCATGTCCTTGGTAAATAAACACATAACAAAATAATACGTCAATGCTTAACCAAGAGAAACCTAAGGTACCTGTGGTAGTCAACTCAATTTCAGCTCAAAACACATTACCCACTCCTATTTCCAACTTTTCAAAACTACTATGTGGATCTATGTGCACAATAATGTGATACAAAGGAATCAAGCTATGGAATTACATTAGCGACAAACAACTAAGAAAGTATACAAGTTACATTACCTGAAAAGGTAATCAGCCAGCAACACAAACCATATACCCTCACAACAAAGAAATCCTACTTTTAAAGTATGATCATACATGTCAATGCGGGGATAATGTTGATACACTAAAACTCATAAAGAAGTTCCAATAAATGTGAATAGAATATCATAGGCTTGCCCATATTTTACTTACCTTAATTTCTCAAACAGTAGGACTAGGATCAGGCTTAGGGGTTGGTATGGTACATTTATAAACTTGAGACTAACCTTTCTTGACACTACAATTACTTTTGGGGTCCACTTTCCAATCGTAATTGTTTTCTTTTGTTTCTCCCCTTTCTCTTTTATTTCTTATTCAGGTTGGTGTGGTTTTATTTACTCTTTATTCTTTCCTTTTTCAATTTTTTTTATTTTTTTCTCATTTTCTAATTATTTTACCACACCCAACCCAACTTTTTTTTCTTTTATTCAAACCCTTCTTCATACCTAATTCTAACTACACACCCCTATGATAGCCACGCTTAACTTAGGAAATTTTTTTGAATTGAGGTGCACAAAGTCCAAGGAGGGACCAAGGCTAACATAGGCTCATTGTAACTAAACTAGGAAAGTGAAAGGTGAAAATAAGAAAATGGGTCTATGTAGGCTCAAATCAGGGATAGAGGGATACTTTTCACATTTCGTTGGTCATTAGGCTAAGAGTGGACTAAGTTTAAAAACAACCTATGATCATGTCCTAACCAACTATACTACAACCTAGGCAAGACTAACCGAGTATGTTCTGGATTAAATGCACAACGAGAATTAGGTAAGCATCTCACACACATAATATAGGGTTGTATTACCAACTACTACCTATCCAGTTCATGTAAATGCTAAGATATAATTGTTGTCCCTAATCCTAATACCATAACATGATCCCAACGGTCACACATACAATCATATCACACAATTCATAAAAACTTTTTGGAGGGGCATCATTATTCTCAAAACACTTTAAAGTAAATAAAATATATCAACTGCCCTTTGGTCACTTCTTTTTATCATAGTTAAATACAAACAAAATATAAAACATGTATGACACAAACACAAAATGACCTAAACATGCCAGTTCTATTATAATAGCACAGCCAATAGGAAAACAAACATTGTAAGAAAAACCCTCGATCGTGGTACACCCCCTTCCCAACCAAAGGATGTGCACTATCCCCAGTGCATAACTACAAGATAAAATAAGGGAATTAGTACATACTTGGGATGATCTAGGTTTCTGTAGCAGACTCACCCCAATCTATGCATCTCATGGATCATTATGCAAAAATGGTGGTGGGGCACGACTATAAGACGCGCTCACTACTATCTCAGCTTGTCTCTATGCATCAATTATTGAAGACACCCTGGAATCACGGGTGGCTATTTTCAAGGCCTAATTAAAGTGTATGCTGGGGTATTGTACCTCCACCTCTTGGCCTCTGTTATCTCTAACAGTCAGGATTGTATCCTCTTTAAAAAATAAATCAAACAATATAAATGGTCGTGGAGGTAATGGTTGTGCAAACAAGGGGATGATAAGGGGAATGACCATAATTTGGCTCTCTGTAAAAGAGCATACCTCACGTATATAGTGTGGCATCTTCTCTCAAATCCTACAAAAATATGGAGCATGAACCTCTCTAAATTATGCATTCCCCCAGCCCTCAAAAACATCAATCAGAGCATGCAAATCTTGAATAATCTCTACCATATCTTCCCTCATCCTTTCCTCAAATTAAGCCTTAATAATCTCAAGTGTAGTCCGAACCAAAGATCAAATCCATCAAAATAATGCTGCCAAGTGAGACTCGATCTGAGTGATGCATGTTATTACCTTGTCTTTCTATTTAACCATGCGCTAAAGAAACTCATGTGGCACACTAACCAAACCAACAAATTTGGGTCAAGAAGGAAAAATAGATACCTCATACGGCTTAGAAGTAAAAGTTGGGGCTGACATAGATACAGTTGGGGCCCTTTCCCTACCTGTAGCAATTTTGAGCTAAGCTCTCTACTCTCTTATCTCAATATCAACACCAATGTCTAACCTCTCAACAAGATCAATAAAAATTGAAGGTCCCTCAAAATGGACCAAAACAGCAGTAGGGGTGGTTTCACTCTCTATACAAGGATTGGGTTTGCTAGATCCTTGATCAAACTAATATTTCTAGTGCTTGTCACCTCTATTCTATGATCAAAATCATGAATATTTAGTTCTTCAGTCGCATCACATAACTTCTAGATAAGACAAGGAAAAGGAGAGTCATGGCCTTATTAAATGCTCTAACATGAATCTTCAATTGGTTTAATGGCGTAAAATCAACATCATATCTAGTAAGTAGGATGGAAACCAATGTATCTCTCTTTCATGTAAGTATATTGTTTGATGTACTCAAACTCAGCCTGAAGCACACCATGTTAATCTAAAATTTTGTTGCAAAATACAGTGTTGACTTCTTTATCTCCACTTTTCCTTTTTTCTAGGGGTCATCAATGCCCAAATCATAAATACGGATAGCTATCCAATAAGCCAAGTCAAGCCTCTATTATCTGTAATCTATATTTCTCATAGCGTGTCTATCCCATACTATTCTCATTCTAAAATGAAATATTATCATTGATATTGATGCCACATAGTCTATCCCAGATAGTACCTTATAGATGGCCTCCACATAAATGTTTACTCTGACCCCTCAAACTAATTTATGATCCACCTAGGGCTACTCTATACTTCTACCCTCATGTTGAGTAATCAAATAGATCATGGAAGTGTAAGAGGCATAAAACTCCTAATCTATTGCCAGGATATATGATCCTTGGGGATGACTTATCCACCCTAATCGATAAGGGTCAAAAGAGGTTTGCAGGTCTGGTGCCCCTACTAACCCCATCAGATCAATCCTTCTCTCAACTACAATATTCCTCTTAGGCTGACTCTTCTTTTTAATGAGGCTATCTATATCAAAGATATGCTTCATACCCTCTACACACCACCTCAAGTTTATCTTAATTATAGTCATATCCAATACGTATCTAAAGTCACACCCTGGGTTCAGTGGTGGAATAAAAGGTTGGGTGTCCTGTGATATCGATAGATCATATTATGTTAAAGACAATGAAATCTATTGAAGCCACTGGAATACACCCTCCTTAGGCTATGGTGCAATCGATGTGAATCACTCACTGATCCTGATGCTTTCTTTAACCCCTCCTCTAATTAAGAGCCAAGAGCCTTCTTCTCTTCTACAGACCCTGATGCTAATCTAGACTCAAACTCCTATCTATACCCAAACTATAAATCTACCTCATTCTCTAAACCATATTCAAAATAACACTCTCACTCCTTGTATTAGGGAGAGTGTAGTGGTAAGTTTTGGGTCATCTTCATCCTCAATCTAGGAACAGGTCTAACTGTTGTTATCTAGGCCTCATTCTGTGTTAGTGTGGGATAAATCCTTAATTAATTTGGTGTTGGGTAGGCTGGGTGACCAATATGGACACAACTATTACAGCTGCAATCTATCTCAAAGATCAACCCTTAGATTATCGTGGGGCCACTAAAGTATTGTTTGTGCTAATATGGTACTTTTCTATAGAGCCACTCTAGTCTAGGGACTTATCATGGATCCTTGATTAAACTCTCTTTTTCTGGCTACTTTAGGTGTCATTATACCTGAAAAAGTAGTTGTTAGTGCTTAAAAAAGAAAAAGGGAACAAAATGTTTTGAAAGAAATCAAAACACCTAAGGCGGGATACCTACGACCCCACCTATGGTCCGTAAGTTCCATTTATGTGGCTCATAAGTAGCGGTGTAGGTACTCTGCTATGGGTACTTAAGATTTTCCCAAAAAAATTTATCCCACACAGGGTATGTTGCATTTTTAAGTCCAGCTTCATACACAACAACATATATCAAGTTAAAATTAATAGGTTTTACATAAGAATTTTAGATTATAATCTACTTATTTAACTTCTACTTTCATAAAGACATGATCATAGGTTTCCCAGTCAAGAACAATGCAACAAGTTTACATTTTAACCATTCTAGGCTCCAAACTATCAAGACTTAATAGATTCACTCAAATATTAGGATTATTTAAGTACCAACTCAAGTTTTTTCTAATAATAAAATTTTTAACCTGTAGGTGCCAAGAATACTACCTTAGTGGCAGATGATTGAAGTAGAAAGTAATTAAGGCTGATGAAAACTCTAGCTTTATGTGCCCTGCGTGTGGAAGTGAGAGAAAATATGAGTGGTTATTTGCTTTATAGTGACAAAAGGGAGTTGGAGAGTTTTAATTAAGGTGGGAAGTTACAAAATCTAGGAAAATGGGGAATATGGATTGGGTTTGGGGGTTTCATGGTTGATGGTGTGCCAGATCGAGTCATATCCACTTGTGTCAAATCTAGATTTTAAAATTCCATCCCTTAGAGTATTAGTCCACTTACGGGGCCAGTTACGACCCCCAAATGGTATTTACTGGGCCACCGTAAGTGACCTAAAAATCCTATAATCCTCTGAATCTTGACTTCGATTTCAATGACCCCACTTACGGGGTCTAGAGTGGTACTTCCAACCACCTTAAGTGGGTTTCTGAGTAAAAATTCAAAGGCCCTACAATTCTTAAATCTTCACTCTAACATCTACTGCATCACTTACCTAGCTTAGGTTGGACTTATGACCCCCATAAGTAGGTCAGTAAGTCCCCTTACCTAGAGTTTTCTAAATTTTTTTATTTTTACCATGTTCCAACTATTGTCCCAACCTTTAAACCTATTAAAATAAAAATAAAGTGAACACTAGAAATTTTGTTGCCTCCTAACTAGGGCTTAATTTAACATCACAGCATAATTTGACAGTGTTGGATACTTATACTTCACCAACAAGCCCATGGTTTGCCTCCTAGAAAGCGCTTGATTTAACATCACAGCACGACTCGATTCCCTTAACTACTCAGACTTTGCCAAGTCTTACATCAACACAAACTTTCACTTCTTTAGTATTTCCAATACAGTGTTTAACGCGCTTCTCATTCACCTTAAATATGGCTCGCCATTCATTTCAACTCAATACTACTATTTGATAACAAACTAATCATAGTGAATGGTCCATACCACCTAGACGTCAACATTCCAGGACACAAGAAAAGTCTTAAATTATACAATAGGACCATGTAATCACGATCAAATACTCTTTTCTCAACTTTTTATCATGATACAGCTTTATCTTCTCCTTGTACAAAGTAGATCTCTCAAATCCCGAAGCCAAAATTCATCTAACTCATTCACCTTGCTCAACATCAAATTTGCTACATCACTTTACTCTAAATTGAGCTTTTTTAAAGCCTATACTAACTTGTTCTCAAATTTAATAGGCAAGTAGCATGTGATGTCGTACATAATATGATATGGAGAGGCACCTATGGTGGTTTTAAAAGCTGTCCAGTAAGCCCAAAGAGCATCATCTAACTTCCTTAACTAGTTCGTCCTATTGGCGTTCATATTCTTTGCCAATATGGACTTGATCTTATGATTGGAGACCTCAACCTGCTCACTCATCTGAGGATGGTAAGTTGTTGCCACTTTATGCTTCACATAATTTTATTTTAGCAAGGCCTTAAGTAGATGATTGCAGAAGTAGGACCCACCATCACTAATAATAGAACGCAAAGTGCCAAATCAAGAAAAGATGTTTTTCTTCAAGAATGCAGTGAAACTTTAACCCTAATTGTTAGGGAGCACAACCGCCTCCAGCCACTTAAAAACATAGTCGACTTCTACTAGTATACTTCATCCCATAAGAGCTCCCAAACAGACCCATGAAATCAATCTCCCACACATCAAACAACTCTAACTCCATGATAGGTGTCATGGGGAGTTTATGTTTTAGTGAAATATTACCTTGTTGCTGACATTAATCACAGGATCAAGTGAAATCATGAGCATTCTTAAAAATAGTCGGCCAATAGTACTCGCACTATAGAATTTATGGGTTGCACGGGTACCACCATGAAGACCCCCAACTGGCAAAGAATGATAATCCTCAAGGATGCTTATCATCTCCACCTCAGGAATACATCTCTAAATAACTCAATCTACACAAACCCAAAATAGATAATAATCATCTTAGAAAACCTTTATCACCTCATGCATAAACTATTTGCCCTGCTGGAATGATAAATCTTTTGTAACAAGATCACTTGCCCAAAAGTTAGCAAAATCAACAAACATGGGATTAAGTCTTGAGATGTTGCCAAGACCCGATCATCTAGAAAAGTATCATCTATTTAAAGATCATTAATAACGCTCAAACTACGCTTCTTTTATGAAGGAGTAAGTGGTAGTTGTCAAATCTATAACCCAACTAGGTTGGGGTCAAATCCTATAGGGAATATGTGTAAATTTGAGTTGTATGTGAGTCAATCAACTGATAGTTAGCAATTTTCTATAAATGGGGTTTTTTAAAGGGTAACAAGTAATTATTTCTCAATTCAGTGTTAGTGTTTGTAATCAATATTATATGGAAAACCATAGTTACGTTCACTATGAGTGATGGTATTTGAAAGACCCTAGTAAAGGTTTGAGAATCTTGGGGTGGGTAGGAATAGCAGATTATCCTTGTCAAAGTAATGTCTAAATGTTTCTCAACCTACGTAAACATTTAATTACCTATTTATTTCGAACATAGGGAATTTATATTTCATAACAAGATGATGTCTCACGCTAATTTACCTTGTTAAAGCATTAATTATTAAATGAAAGTTTGATGCTTTTAAGTCCCTATTGATAATTCACTTCCTACTAGGGTTGATTTCTTATTTCAAGCAAATCACTAGCAGGCATGACCTATCGTTTGCAACCAATAGAAAATATGTAAAACAGAGGAATTACAAGGATTTCCTACTATCTTTAGAATCTTGAACACCAAGCTACTTTACAAAACCAAACCCATAGATCCCACAACTCGGGTTAAAGGAATTAGCTACTCATAATGTAAAAAATGACAAGACAATTTGTATTCATAATTCGATGAATGATAAATTACAGAGTAATGAATATTAACAATTGTTTCACAGATTAGATCGCAGTAGAAATCCCAAAAAAATAATGATAAAAATCTCTCAAAAGTTAATTGTAAAGTTACAGAGAAAACTAGGGAGAAAAAATAGTGTAAGTTTGTGTTCAATTAATGAATGTCGTGAAGTTCAAGATGAATGTCGTCAAGTTCAAGATGAATGTCTGCCTCTAATAAAACCTAAGAACTTTCCCTTAAATACCAAGAGCTAAATTAGGAATCAAATCAAAGAATATAACTTTTTCACGCATAGCTGAAGATGAAGTATGACGCCTTATCAGGAGTCTGATGACTTATTAGACATTATCGTCAGCTCCTCCAAGTTTGATGATTTCTGCCTTAGGTTAACGTCAGCTCCTAATGGCTTATCAAAATTATGATGACTTATCAGAAATCTCATCATCTCCTCTTCCACTTTCATGATCTCTGCCTTAGGCTGATCGCAGTCTTGATGGCTTATCAGACACCAGATTGCTTATCAGGGGATGCGTCGCACTTCTGCTCCAATTTCCTCAGACTTTCTACAGCTGATGATGACTCTGATAACTTATAGGAAATTTGACGACTTATCAGACAAGTCGTCAACTACACTTTCATGGCCACTTGTTCCAAATTCACCTCTTTTGCTCTTATTGTCTTTGGTTTTCTTGCATCTTGACTTTCCTATATTATCAAAGAGAAAACAATCAAAAATGACAAAATTTGCTTAAGACCTTATAATTATTTCTAGTTAAAAGCCTCAAATGTGTTAGCATTACCTCACATATCAACACCCTCAACTTAAAAAAATTGCTTGTCATCAAGCAACTTAGACATAACTAAGAGGATACAAAGCACATTCGGCAATCAATCATTCATTTTAGCTCAAAACATATTTACCATCTCCAAGGTCAATCATCTAAAACTCAACTATGTATATTACTGAAAAGCAATAATGCAACACAAAGGAATCAAGCTATGGCATCAACTTAGCAACAACAACCATTCATGTACCAGTATTACACTAACCAAACAAGTTAGCAACTAGAAACATAACCAGTGTGCCCTTAAAATAAAGAAGTCCCTCCTCACTCATATAAGAAATAACATATGTAATTATGGGGACAATTAATAGACACTCACTCTCAAAAAGAAGTTCCAGTCAATGTATGCTAAATACCATAAGCTTGCCCTTATTTTCATTACCAAGGTTTTCAGACAGGTAAGCTAGGATCACTATAGGTCTTTTTCTTCGGCTTGTAACGTAGGCTAAGGTCTGGTATGACAATCTATGATATTTAAGGTGACTAATCCTTCTTGGCACTAAACTAACTTTTGGGGTCTCTCTTATTTACCTTTACCTAGTTCTCTTCTTTCTTGATCACGCATACTCTGGATGGGTGCGGTCTTTTTGACAATTATTTCATTTTTTTTCACAACTTTTCTTTTCTTGTTGTTTTTCCACCAAATGTAGCTTTTTATTCTTTTCTTTTATTCTAGCTTTCTTCATACTAATTTTACATCATGCACCCCTATGGTATCAACCCTCAACTTTGGCTATTTGTCTAAGTCAAAGTGCACAGTGTCCAAGAAGGACTAGGGCCAAAACAGGTTCATTATGATACAAATGGGAAGGTGATAGGTATCATAAAAGAATAGGCATTCTCAAAAATGGGATCAAGGGATATCATTCATATAGGAAAGGTAATTTAGGCTAGAAGTGGACTAATCTTAAAATGGCCTATGATCCTTTCCTACAACCAAGGCAAGACTAACCGGGCAAGTTCTGAATTTAACATACAAAGGGATCTAAGTAATATCTCACACCACATGGCATACAAGTACATTACAGGCTACTACCCATCCGGTTTATGCAACTTTTTAGCAATAGTTATCATGTCACTAGTACTAATGCCATAACAAGATGCACAGTGGTCACACATAAATGCCTATCACACAGTTATATAGTAGACCATTGGAGAGGTGTTCAAAAATCAACAAAAATATGCTAACTGCCTAAGGTACTTGTATTTCTCCTAGTCAACTACAACACTTTACAACAAATCACCCTATACCCTCAACATAAAATCAAGTGTTGTCCTCAATATATATTCAAAGAGAAACTGAACTAAGGTTTAGGGTATACCTGGGGTAGATCAAGGCAGAGTGTTGCCTTATTTCATCATATCTGATGGTCAATATTGATGGCTTATCAGAGTTGTGATAGCCTGTCATATTTTGTCATCAGCTCTATCCAGAACATATCTCAAAATTTTTCTTAGTTGACGACCTCATGTGATAGCTTATCACAATTGTGATAACCCATCAAGTGTTGTCGTCAGCCCTAAATAAAATATACCTCAAGCTTAGCTTCTCTGATGACCTAGTGTGATGGCTTATCACAAGTGTGATAGCTTATTAGACTTGGTCATCAAGACACCTTGATCAAACATAAAAACTTTGGGTTGCCTTCCAATAGCGCCTGATTTAGTGTCGCAGCACGACTTAGTTATCTTGATTACTCAGAATTTATCAAGATATAAGGTGGCTAACACTTTATCAAGTCCATTGGATTAATGTATTTGCAACCTTCAAGAAATCCCTTCTAAACCTCTGATAAAAGCCAGCATGTCCAAGGAAACTACATACTTCCTTCACTGAAATGGGAGGTGGTAGCTTCTAAATAACCTCTACCTTGGCTCGATCTACCTCTATCCCTTTTGCCAAAATTTTGTGCTTGAGAACAATGCCCTCCTTCACTATAAAGTGGCATTTCTTTTGATTAAGCACCAAATTAAATTCCACATATCGTTCCAAGGCCATACTCAGGTTTGCCAAACAAATCTCAAATGAATCTCCTACCACCAAGAAATCATCCATAAATACTTCCAAGGTATCTTCAACCATATCTGAGAAAATAGACACATACACCTTTGGAAGGTGGTAGGTGCATTACATAATCGAAACAGCATCTGCTTGAATGTGAAAGTACCATACGGGAATGTAAATATTGTCTTCTCCTGATCTTTGGGAGCAATACAGATCTAATTATACCCTGAATAACCATCCAAGAAGTAATACCACCCCCTTTCTGCCAATCGATCAAGCATTTGATCCATAAAGGGCATCGAGAAGTGGTCTTTCAAAGTCCATAAATTTAGTTTGTGGTAGTCTATGCACACTCTCCACCCAGTCACAAACCTGAGTGGAATCAACTCATTCCTTTCATTTGCAACAATAGTCATGCCCCATTTCTTGTGCTCACCCATTTACTATCAGAAATAGGATAAATTGCTCCTGCATCCAGCCATTTAATAATTTCTTTCTTAAACACCTCATGCATTAGTGGGTTAATATTATATTGGTGTTTGATGGTTGGAGTGTAGTCCTCCTAAAACTGTATCTTATGAGTGCAAATGCCAGGGGAAATGCCAATAATATCTACAATAGTCCAGCCTATTGCCCTTTTGTACTTTGTTGTACCACAATAAGTGCTTCCACCTGTTGCTTGCCCAAATCAGCTACAATAATAATGGGTAACATGTTTCCACTACCCAAAAACACGTACCTTAAATGCCCTGGCAGTTCTTTCAATTCCAAATCCGGTGGCTCTTCAATGGATAGCTTAGCCAGTGGTGTTGGTCGATTAGCAAGATCAAGATCTGTATTCTTAGGGGCATAAGAGTATGAACCCATTCTTAACAACGCACGAACAGTCTCTTTGTACTCCTCAAAGCCTTTATGATCAAAACTCATCAGTACTATAGCTAAAGGTTGGAAGAAAGTTTCTCCTCTATTGACACCTCCTACTCATCCTCATAATATATGTCAACAATTGAGAACACACTCATTTCTGTATACTGCTTCATTGATTTGCACACATCAAATCACACCACTTTATCATTTAACTTGAATAAGAGCTCATTAGCTCGTAAATCAATCAACACATTTTCGGTTGTGAAGAAAGGTTAACCCAAGATTATGGGAACCTCGAAGTCCTCCTCATAATCTAGAATTATGAAATCTGCAGGAAATATAAAGCTCGACACTTTTACCAGCACATCATACAAAATACCAATAGGTCATTTTACCGACCTATCCACCATCACAAGTCACATGTTGGTGGGTGTGGGCATGCCCAAACCCAGCTTTTTATAGACAGCTAGCGGCATCAGATTGATGCTTACTCCTAGATCACATAAGGCCTTAGTGAATTCTAGTGACCCAATAGTATAAGGAATAGTGAATGCTCCTGGGTCTGCTTTCTTTTGCACCAAGGACCTTGTAGAAATAGCACTACAATGATGGAAGTTATCCACTGGTTCATAGCTCACCGCTCTTTTCTTCGTCATAAGATCCTTCATAAATTTAGCATGTCCTATCATTTGTTTAAGTTCCTCGACCAAAGGCATATTCACTGTTAGATGCTTCAACATTTCTATGAATTTACTAAACTTCATATCATCGACCTTCATTTTCAATCTCTGAGGAAAGAGAGCTGGTGGTTTTGGGAGAGTCTTCACCACTACTTCCTTTTTATTCTCTTTCCTTTGTTCCACCTCATCAACCTATTAATGGATGGAAGGGATATCAATGTCATCCAGCTTCTCAGACTCTACTGGATTACCTTTGTCCAGATCAACATCTTCTTTGATCACCTCATCATTAACAGTTTTGCCTAAAGAAGGGCCTGATAAAATCTTACCATTTTGTATGGTAATAGCCATACATGAACCATTATTTTGAGGGTTCTAAATTGTATCACTTGGCAGCGTCAACTTTTTCTCTGATTCAATGCTACAAAAAGTTGGCTCATTTGTTGTTCCAACTGTTTGATCGAAGTAGAGTGCGAGTTTACCAACTGACTCATAGAAGACAAATCGGTCTTCATGGTAGTTACCCCAGAGTTGGTAGCCTCAACTCTCTTTAACAATTTCTCTATCATGTCCTCCATGGACATCTTACCATATTAGTTTCTACATTATCTCTGCTTCTGAGAGGTACATACATCCCACTTCTATCACTCTTCCTCTTCCAGTTTCCTTGATCCCAATCCTTATCTCTAGCCTTGTCATAATAAGTCTGACCTTGATTTTCTTGCTATTGCCTCGAAAACCCCCTAGTTATTCAAATATTTGGCTTCTTCTTTTGAATCAAAATAATTTTTACCTTGTGATACAACATCTTTCACTTTTTCAGTCTTTGCAGATAATAAGTGCTTGGTTAATAAATCCATCTGCGTCTTCCAGTATTCCATGTCTTGATCATGTTCTTTCTCTTTCTTCTATTGTTCGACAGTAATGCCAACAGACATAGTAGGGCTTGCTACCACAGAATCCCTGGTATGCCAAGCTCTACTTTGTTTGGTCATCCGATCAATCATCTTTGAGGCCTCCTGAAAAGTGAGATCCACAAATGTTCCCTCTGCAACATTATCAACAACTGGCTTCATAATAGAGTTCAAACCCCAATAAAGAGTCTTTATCAGATGAATATCTATCATATTATGGTTCGGACACTGCATCAGCTTCTTTTTTAACCTCTTCCATGTCTCATGAAGGGTTTCGGTTGGAAACTACCTAAAGTCGTTGATCTCATCCCTCAACTATACCCTTTTGGAAGGCGAAAAGAACCTTTCTAGGAAAGCCTCTTTCAACTGCCTTCATCTGGTTATAGAATCGGGCGTCAGTTCATTAAGCCACAATGTTTCCTCCCTAGACAGAGACAACAAAAATAAATGCAGGCGGATGGAATTCTGTCCCACTCTCTTGTCATCGAAAGACTTGCAAATAGTGACAAAGTTCACTAAATGCATATTGGGATCATCTCCTGGGAGTACACCGAACAACCCCTTCAGCTGAAGGAGTTAAATTATTGTACTAGTAATGTTGAACTTCACTCCTGGTACTAGAGGTAGGGGAAAAATAGCTCCAGTAGCACCAGCTCCGTCCATTCCATCATCATCCTTATTAGGATCAAATTGTACAGCTTGGCGATCAGGTTTTAACCTGAAAGGATGGTTTCTGTGTACATTTATTTTCACTGGTGCAGCTACCTCCTCTGCACGCCTTCAGTTACCAGGATTTAGAAATTCTTTATCTCCCAAGTCATCTTCATCCAAATTTAGATGACGGGCTTGTTGACCGTCATTCTGTAGATTAACCTGAACTCTAGCTAAGGCGGCTAGCCGATCAGCTTCTTGTGGGTCTGCCATTCTGCCGATCAGTTGGGGTTCAGTATTGAAGGGTAAAAATGGTTCTCCTGAACTTCTGGTTTAAGGAATAAACAACAATGAGCCTGTAATGAACAAAAACAATAAATAAACGTAAAATAAGGAAACTTGACTAACAGTCAATTAGCGCATACAAACTTAAATTTACAACTGTATTCTCCGGCAATGGTGCCATTTTTGATAATGCTCAAACTATATCTCTCTTACGAGAGAGTAAGCGGTCGTTGTCAAATATATAACCCAACCAGGTTAGGGTCAAATCCCACAGGGAATATGGTGTTAATTTGAGTTGTTTGTGAGTCAATCAATCGATAGTTAGCAGTTTTCTATAAATGGGGGGTTTTTTTAAAAGGGTAACAAGTAATTATTTCTCAATTTAGTGTCAGTATTTGTAATCAATATTATATGGAAAACCAGAGTTGTGTTCACTATGATTGTTGGTATTTGACAGACACTAATAATGGTTCAAGATTCTTGTGGTAGGTAGGAACAGCAGATTATCCTTGTCGAAGTAATGTCTAAATGTTTCTCAACCTATTTAGACATTTAATTACCTAATTCTTTCAAAATTAGGGAATTTATATTTCATAAAAGATGTTGTCTCAAGTTAATTAACCTTGTTACAGCGTTAATTATTAAATGAAAGTTTGATGCTTCCAAGTCCCTGGTGATAATTCACTTCCTACTAGGGTTGATTTCTTATTACAAGCAAATCACTAGTAGGCATGACCTATCGTTTGCAACCAATAGACAATACGTAAAATAGAGGAATTACCAAGGAGTTCCTACTACCTTTAGAATCTTGAACGCCTAGTTACTTTACAAAACCAAACCCATAGATCCCACATCTCAGGTTAAAGAAATTAACTACTCATAATGTAAAAAGCAACAAGACAATTTGTATTCATAATTCGATATATGATAGCTTACAGAATAATGAATATCAACAAGTATTTTCATATTAGATCGCAGTAGAAATCCTAAGAAAATTATGATAACAATCTCTCAAAAGTTAATTGTAAAGTTACAGAGAAAATTAGAGAGAAAAAATAGTGTAAGTTCATGTTCAATCGATGAATGTCGTGAAGTTCAAGATAAATGTTCGCCTCTAATTAAACCTAAGAACTTTCCCTTAAATACCAAGAGCTAAATTAGAAATCAAATCACAGAATACAACTTTTTCTCGCACAGCTGACGACGAAGTGTGATGCCTTATCAGGAGTCTGATGACTTATCAAACATTGTTGTCAGCTCCTCCTCCAAGTTTGATGTTTTCTTTCATTGGCTGACAGCAACTCCTGATGGCTTATCAGAAGTCTAACAACTTATCAGAAATGTCGTCATCTCCTCTTCCATTTTTATGATCTCTGCCTTAGGCTGGCGGCATTTTAGATAGCCTATCATACACCTGATGGCTTATCAGGGGATGTCGTCACACTTCTGCTCCAACTTCCTCACACTGTCTACAACTGATGATGACTCTGATAACTAATCACAAATTTGATAACTTATCAGACAAGCCATCAACCACACTTTCATGGCCACTTGTTCCAAATTCACCTTTTTTACTCTTATTGTCTTTGGTTTTCTTGCATCTTAACTTTCCTGCATTATCAAAGAGAAAACAATCAAAAATGACAAAATTTTCTTAAGAATTTACAATTATTTCTAGTTAAAAGCCTCAAATGTGTTAGCATTAGCTCACACATCAATCATCCCCTAATTTGAACATTGCTTCCTCTTTAAAGTGGGATAGATGGTCTGCAACCTAGTTTTCTATGCCTTTTCTGTCTTTCACCTTAAAGTAAAATTATTGTAACAAGAATACCCAATGGATCAACTTTGACTTAGTATCTTTCTTCAATATAAGATACCTTGGTGTTGTATGATTAGTGTGAGTAATGACTTTTGTCCCTATCAAATCAGACCAAAATTGCTCAAAAGTAAAAATCACTGTGAGTAACTTCTTCTCAGAGATTGTATAATTATTTTGAATAGGGTTTAATTCTTTGCTAGCATAGTATATTGGTAGAAGCCTATTCACACATTGTTGGCTAGGACACCTCCCAAAGCTACACAATTAGCATTGCACATCATTTCAAAAAGAAAAAACCAGTCTAGAGATCGAATAATTAGAGCTGAGATCAACCACTTCTTAAGGAAATCAATGTCCTTAAGATACATATAATCAAACACAAACTTCACCTCCTTGTGTAAAAGCTTGCATAATAGATTTGCAATTTTAGAGAAGTCCTTGATGAATCTCCTATAAAACCCAGCATAACCCAAGAATTTTTTGATATCTTTAACTAAAATCAGAGGTGGTAATTTTTTAGTCACCTCTATTTTTAACCTGCCAATATCAATACCCCCTTCTTCAAAGTCTTATGTTCAAGAACAATCCCTTTCTTCACTATAAAATGGCACTTTTCCCAATTCAAAACCAGGTTGCACTCCTCAAATCTCTGAAGTGCATTGGCCAAACATGTTTGGAAGTATCAAAAGATTCCCCAAAAACCAAAATGTCATCCATAATGACCTCTGTAGTGTCCTCTACCAAATCAAAAAATATCTACATAATGCAGTGCTAAAAGGTTGCAGGAGTACTAGAAGGTCAAGTAAAATAGTCTTCTCTTAGTCTTTAAGAGTAATGGAAATCTGATTGTACCCTGAATAACCATCAAGAAAATAGTATCAACCCCTGCCTATAAGTTTGTCTAGTATCTGATCCATAAACAATATAGGAAAATGGTTCTATTATGTCCAAGTGTTCAACTTTCTATAGTTCATGCACACTCTCCATTCAATAACCGATATCATGGGCAAGAACTCATTCTTCTAGTTTGGAGTAACAATGATCCCACCCTTCTTAGATACATATTGAACCGAGCTCATCCACTTGCTATATGCAATGGGATTAACCATGCCTGCATCCAACTACTTTATTATCTCTTTATTCACCACCTCTTCCATAGGTGGGTTCAAATAACATTGGTGCTCGATTATGGGAGCACAATCCAGTTCAAGCTAAATTTTATGAGTACAAATCCCAAGAAAAATCCCTGCAATATCTACAATAGTCCATCCTCTTAATCTCTGCAAACTTAAAATCAATGCCTCGACTTGCGGATCAAATAAATCAATAGGAATAATGACCGAAAATGTATTGTTGGCCCTCAAAAATCCATATCACAATTAGGATGGAAGGGCCTTCAATTTCAAAACCGATAGCTCCTCAATAAGTGGATAAGCTGGTGGAGTTTCTCTATTCTTCAAATCAAGATATAGATTTTTTGGAGCATAAGAATAAGAACCCTTACCATACTTGCACTCTCTATCTCATCATACAAATTGATACCATCAATATCAAAGTTCATGATAACTATCGCGAGTTCTTTAACCCCAAATCTTTCCTTAATAAGGACATTTAATGCATATCATTAAGAGTATCTATCATAGACCCCACCCGCATATCATTTGGCTATCGCATAAACTAAAATACATTGAAAGTAACTTGTTTGTTATTAAGTCATAATTTTATCTCCCCCGTTTTTATGGCAAGCCTTACCCATAAATAGGAAGGGCCTACCCAGATAATAAAAACTTCAAAATCCACCTCATAGTCAAGGATCACAAATTAAGCTGAAAATATAAAAGAGGTCACCGTTACCAACACATCACATATTATGCCTATCGATTTTTTCATAGTGTGGTCAACCATCAATAATTTCATTGATACTGATTTGGTTTCCCCAACCCCAATTTCTTGTAAACTACCAATGACATCAGATTAATACTGGCTTGTAAATCATACAATGCTTGAGTTAAGTTGAAGGAACCAATAGTGCATAGAACAAAGAATGCCCCTAGTTCCTCCTTCTTCTCTATCAAAGATCGAGAGGAAATAGCACAACAATGTTGCATATTATCAATGGTCTTAAACGTCACTGTCATCTTCTTAGTAATTAAATTTTTCAAGAACTTTGTATTACCTGGCATTGCTTTAATGCTTCTATAAGATGAATATTAATAGACAGTTCCTTCAACATCGACATGAAATTTTGATACTTATTTTCCTCTGGCTTCTTCTTTAATCTATGAGGAAAAGTTTGGAGAGGTTATGGAATAGTCTTTAATACTAGCTCAACTTCCTTCTTACCTTTATCCTTCTCAACTTATTTATCAATACCCATCTATTTTTGTGAAGATTCACCATTTGTCACCAACTTTGTAGATTCTACTTCATGTGCAACATCAATATCAACAACATCCTCTTAAACCTCATAAACTATAGGAAGAGGGGGACCAATAGTTTTCTTCTCACTCCGAGTGGTGATGTATAAATAGTGATTATCATTTTTTATATTCTATATAGTAGTTCTTGTAAGAGTGCCTGGTTGATATTGATTCAAAGTACCCGACATTTGACCAAATTATTGCTCAAGCTACTTAATCACGGTAGCATGCGATTCAACTTTTTAGCTCAGTACTGAAATATCTACCTTATTCTTCTTACATTAACTCCCTTGATTCTATGAACCCTTAACCAACTTAGTCAACAATGCTTACATCCTAGAATCGATATCATGGTTTCTTAGAGAAACATATGCATCATTCTTCTCCTTATATTCATCTTTATGTCTCTATTAACCATCTCTCTCTCTCTCTCCTCCAATCCTTATATGTGTCCCTAGAGTAGTTCCAACCATAATCCCCTTGCCTCGAGTTCCAAGTGTCTTAATTAGAGGCTTGACCCTTGGCTTGGAAACTCATTATTTATCTATCCATTTGTCTATTCCTCAATATTTGAGTCATATATCTTAGGAGATTTACCTTGTTCACCTACAGCATTCACCTTTTCTGAATTCAAAGTTTTGAATTGCCTTGTCAATAACCCAATCTCCATCCTCAATTGAGCAGCCTCTTTTACTACTATATTATCTACAATCCTTTGTTCACTGGAAGCACTAATAACATAAGTACTGACTCCTTTTTGGCCTCCTAAGTATGCCACCCATGTTTGGTCATAGAGACCTACTCTAAAAATTTTATGCTAACTTCCAATGCAGGCTCATAAAATCTTCACCAATGATAGTATCTGCAATAGCTTTGATATTGGAATTCAGGGCTCAATAAATATTTTAAGAAAATTCCCTTGCAAAATCCGGTGATTAGGAACCATCAACAACTTTTTCTTGAACCTCAACCATGCCTCATAAAGTGGTTTAAAATTTAATTGCCTGAAATTATAAATCTCATCCTACAATTACAGCAATCTAGAAGGCGGGAAGAATCGGTCCAAGAATTACTTTCCCAAGTAAATCCAATTAATGGTCGACCCATGAGGTAGTTTCCCTAGCCATAATGTCATGTCACACATCAGAAAAATGGGAACATCCTGAGTATCAAAGCTACCTTACTCACCCCAAGTAAATTGTATGAAGAGCACATTCCTACGAAATTCATAATATGCATATTTGTATTATCCATCGGCAAACCAGCAAGAACACACTTCAAATTAAGCAGATGAATCATAGCATTTGTGATATCAACCTTCACCCTCTAGGAAACTCTGAGGGAATAGTGGCTTCTATCTTGATAGGCTCAGTATACCTCAAGTACTCCTCTGGATCATCATATACTGGAATACACTGAAAAACGAAGGGCATTTAAACTCTATCTATTTTACCTCTGTTGAGTTTTTCTCAACACCTAGCTTTTTATCTCTGCCTCTTTGAGATACACAGCGGGCAATCACATCCCATCTCGCATTCTCTTCAGCTAGTAGCTACACAGAGGTCTACAAAGCTACCTCTTGAGCACCATGTAGAGGTGGAGGATTCAACTCAAGTGTATCATCTTAAGGCAGCTCATAATGAGCTTCACAATCGTATTCTGACATCCTAAGATTCTTTTATAGGATTCTTTTATTCTTTGAATAAAGTGGGATCAAGGAATTGCCTTGACTTCTAGTACTGATCATACACGGGTGTACACCCTAAGAAAAATAGAAAAGAAATACCCAACAACCTTAACAACTTCAATCAATCAATTGTAATTGTATGCCCCAGCAATGGCGTAAAAAATTTGATGTCACCCAAGCTATACCTCCAAAGAAATCATAATGTGGTCGCTGTCAAATATAGTAACCCAATAAAGGTTGTGATCAAACCCATGGGGAATAGATCGAATATCTCACACGAATTTGCTGAAGTAGCCAAAAATTGCAGAAAGTAAATTAGGGTTTTGGTGAGAACAGTATCAATATTAACAAATCTTGGTCGCTATGGTTGAAGTCAAACTAAGATGAATACTAGGACTATGTTCCCCCTGGCTCCCTAACTCTGTAGACTTATCGTGCTCAATTCGACAATCTTAACTCTATGCATGCAGAATTTAACAAGATATGTATCACCAACCATCTTGTGAATGCTTTTGATGAATTTCACTCTTCACCTTATGAATCTCAAAGTGTCACCTTACTACCCTTGTCATTGATCCCAAAAACATCAAAAAGTGCATGTATAAAATGTATCAAAACACTACAAATTCTAACCAAAATAAATAAGGAAAATTTGGTCGGTCACCACTTACGAACCCACTTACGAGCCATAAGTAACTTACAGGACCCTAGGTTGATTAGAAGTGTCAAAATGTCGTTGTAGCATGCTACTTATGATGACATTTACGGCAGAAAAAGTGCTACTTATGCCCCGTTCGTCCTTCTTAGACCAATCTTTAGTCTTTAATCTTCTCAAAAAAATTTCCTCTAATTCCTAGTTGGTACTTATGGGGGCATAAGTGGTACTTATGCATCATAAGTGACCCTTCATCAATGACAAAACAATCTTCAGCATTCAGCTTCTTAGATCGTACCTCCTTTGACACTTATGAGGCCACTTATGAGCAATGCCCGAACTACACCTCCAATTGTAAGATAAAGCGATTATTGTCAAGTAAAGTAACCTAACTAAGTTGGGGTTGATCCCACAGGGAAGACATGGACCAATCTCTCTAGCTTGTTGAACCTACCAGGCAAAACTAAAAGTAAATGGGTGTTTTGTAGTAGAAATCTCGAATAAGTAACCGAGCTTAACTTTGGTTATAATCAATTAGTGATGAACAATAGGCTTTTGTTCCCCCTGGCTTTCAACTTGATAGGCTTTTAATGCTCAATCAAACTATCAAACTTCTGTGCATGTAGAATCTGGTATGTTAGGTATCACCAATTGCCTCTCAACATACTTTGGTGAATTTAACTCATCTTCTCTCTATCTTAGAGTGTTGACTTACTATCCCATACCTTGTACCCTAATTTAAACTATCTCTTTTCGATCTTAAGTTGATTAGATATAGTTTATTGTCTTAAGAAGATAATGCAGGTAAGCTTGTTTCACTAATTAAACCCAAATCACTATTTTGATCTTCTTTTCCAAATATCTACCTCCCTGTCAGGTTTGTAGTGAATACGGGATGATCCTAACATTTGCAACCGTTAAGAAAGAAATAAGTACGAAGAAAACCACAATGCATGCAGCAATAACTATCTAGAAGGATTGACACTTCCCTTACTTTTTTATTTATCCAGGGTTGCGACAACCCTAGCTAAGGGAATTAGTTGCTCATGTTTGTAATGCGATCAAAATAATTCATAATTGAAGTCATTCAAATAATATCACAATAATCAACGAATAAAACCCAAAGTCTTTAATTGAATAAACAACAAAAATTAGTACATTCTAAGGTCAAAATCAAATCCTAGAATCAAATATATATTTATAAGTATTAAGAGTGTGTAAACTAACTAAAAATGTCAAAAGGGTATTTATAGAATACACGTAAACCCTCAAAATCAAGTCACAAACGAAAAAGGAAAACTAAGGTTGGTATCCACCAACGGATCATAGGTTGCTCCTATGGATCATAGGTGGTCCCATGTAGGTGCCCCCTCTCCTCCACCAGCTCCTGAATCTATGGACTTTTCCTTTCTGCAACATACTTTATCACCATGGACTGGCACCTACATCGCAAATGACATAGTCTTTTTTTCTACAATTCTGAACCTCTAGACTTCTAATTTTTGACACCTACTTTGGAACCTACGCCTAGTAAATGGTACTTATGGGTTGTAGGTTCATAGATAAGTAGCCATAAACTTTAGTTTTTCATCCTTTTCTTTAGTTTATCATTCAAAACCTAGTATCCTACAAAACATAACGCAAAACACATCATACATAACAAAACAACCTAAGTAACTTGCATATTTTATAGTTTTAAGCATCAAAAGTGATATGAATCCATAGCACATCAACACCTATAACTTAGAACATTTGCATGTCCTTAAGAAATACAAAAACAAAACAAAGCAACGACTCTAAACTAGGAGAACTCTAAGCTATCTAAGGCAGTCAATCATCAACTTTAAGCTCAAATACATTACCCCCTTCTATTTTGACACATTAAAACCAACTGTGTGTGTATATTAAGTATAACAATGTGACACAAGGGAATTAAGATATGGCATTACATTATCCATAGAGAACCGTGCATATGTAGAAGTGACACTACACAAACAAGTAAACAGCTAGCAATACAACCCATACGCCCTCACAACAAATAAGTCCCACTCACTCAAATGAAATTATGTATGTCAATATAGGGACAATTAAGAGACACTCACACTTACAAGAGAAGTTCCAACAATACGCATCAAACACCATAGGCATACCTTTATTTTCATCACCATAGCTTTCAAACAGTCAAGTTAGGATCACTATAGGGCTTTATTTCAGCTTGTAATGTAGGTTTAGGGGTTGGTGTGGTAGATATGGTAATGTCAAGTGACTAAGCTTCCTTTGCGCTACACTTACTTTAGGGTTCACACTTTAACTAATTTCCTTTTATTCCACCCTTATTTCTTTACTTTTATTATTTATTGCACATTTAGGTTGGGTATGGTTTCTTTTATTCATTTTTTTTCTTTTTCTTTTATTTTTCACATTTTTCTTTTCTTTCTTTTTCTTTTTCTACCTTACCCAACCTTACTATATTTTTTCTCATATTTTACCAGTCTTTATACTCACTTTAAATTATGCACCCTTATAATAGTCGCCCTAAACTCAGGCAATTTTTTTGACTTGAGGTGCATAATATCCTAGGAGGACCAGGGCCAAAATAAGCTCATTGTAAAATAAATGGGAAGCTGAAAGGTGTAACAAGAAAAATAGGCATATAGACTCAAAAATAGGGATCAAGGGAAACTTATTCACACATAGAAGATCATTTAGGCTAAAAGTGGACTAACATAAAAAAAATGGCCTATGATGTTTTCCTAACCAACTATCCTACGACCAAGGAAAGTCTAATCAGGCAAATTCTGGATTCAACATATAAAGAAAATTAAGTAATATCTTACACAGATGGCACAGGGTTACATCACAAGCTACTACCTATCTGGTTGATACAATTGTTAGCAATGATTATGATGTCCCTAATCCTGATTCTATAATAAGATCCATAATGGTCACACATATATAAATTCACACAGTTCTAAAAATAAATTTTTTGGAGGGGTATCATTTTTCTTAAATCCATGAAAAACATATCAATTACCCTAAATACTCAAAGATCTCCTAATTTCACATAACCAAAACATAATATGAAACAAAAAACAATACGACATAAACTTTGACCTAGACATATCAGTTATACAATCATGCCATGATTGATATGAAAAGAAGCATGGCAACAAAAACCCACAGTGACTATAGTATACCCCACCCCTAACTAAAAACTATGCATTGTCCCCACTGTTTATAAATAATATAAAGCAAGGAAATAAGGACGTACCTGGGATGCACTAGGCACCAGTGTCATGATCATCCCTAAGGAAGGGTATCTCAATTAGCAGAGGTGGTGGTCATGATAGTTCATTACTAGAGGATGCACCCGCAGCTATCTCGATATGCCTTTGTCTATATGCAAAGTTAGTATCCCTTGAATCATGTCTAGACCATTTTAGGGCCTGATCAAATGGTATATCAGGATCCTAAAACTCTACCTCTCTACCTCTCTCAGTCCTAATAATAGGGACTGCCTCATTATTCTCTGTGAACTATTCAAAGCGTCTAGGTCTATGTAGAGGTATTGGTGAACAACTAGAGGTATAATTAGAGGGATGGTTGTATTGTTGCTTTCAATGAGAAAGAATATCTCTAGCCGTAGGGTGGCCACCTAATCTCAAATTAAACTCAAATTGGGTGCCTAAATATCACAAAACTTAGCCAACACTCAATCCTCAAAGGTATTTATACAAGAAAGCACCTTAGCTTAGAACTATTGACATCTCAATCATATGTGCAGCTTGTAGTCTAGTTTCTATTGCCTTAAGTATTGTCTGGGCCCAAGGCAAGATCTAACCATACAAAAATGCAACCTAAGCCTCAATATTCTCAAGACGGGTAATGGTAGCACTCAGACTATCTATTATGCTCTGCAAAAACTCATGGGATAGAAAAACTATACCTGATACAATAGTTGTAGTAGAGGGGTAAGGGGGTAGTATAGATGTCCCAACTGGCTCTACAGTGAAATCTAGGACTAAACTAGATATAGTTGGTGTCCCCTTACCCTGTGTGCTCGTATCAAGGGACCTTTTTTATTCCCTATCTCAAACTCCATGCTAATACCCACATCAACTTCTTTTATATTAGTTGGCTTAGAAAGAACTGATAAGCTCTCAAATTGGGCTAGAACCACTATCGGAAGCATATCAGACCTCTGTGCAAGGACTGAGTTTGTTGGGTCCTTGATCATTAAGTCGGGGCCACGTTCATTACCTCTACTATCACATCAAAACCTGGAATATCTAGAACATTATCTCATTATATAAAAATTCTACCAGGATAGGAAGGGGCAGTGTGGTTGTCTCCCCAAATGCCTACTCATGTATCTCATATTTGATGATGGCTACAATAAATATCATAATCAATTTCCATACTCACAATCACTGATACACTATCCTAAGTAAAAAAGTTATTCGTGGTAGTCATACACAAATAATAACACACCAATAGCCACCAAAACTATCAAGTGAAGTTCAATGCAACCTTTTTATTCATATCTTGCCCCTTAACCTCAGGGGCATCCACTTTGAGAGGTAAGATATAAATGGTGATTCGTCTCACCAACCTACCCTTTCACTCTAGTTCTTATCTTTTTTAATGGCGTGTTTGTCATATGCCTATGTCAAATAGTGATCAGACTCAGCTATAGACATGGGAGCTACATACTCTGGGCCAAATAAAACTCGATGGATAGTTGTCACTGAAATATTAAATTTGACCCCTCTCACAAAAGTTTCTCTAACCGTGGCTGCTCTATATGCCTCCTACCTCTAGGCGTAGACAAAGATACTGTAGAGTGGTAGAAGTCATATAACTCCCATACTAATATCGGTTTGTATGAACTTAAAGGTCTAGTCATCCACCACAGCTAATACTTGCCAAATACAGCCCTGGACAATGGTGCTCCAGCCAACACAGACAAATCAATCCATCTATACCCATAAATATCTTTCTTGGGTTGGCTTGTCTCGGTCACATGGTTGTCTCTTTTATAAAGCAATTATATCCCCTCTACACACCATCTTGGGTTAACCTCATAAATAGGCTCGATCGATCCTAATGTATCTGAGATGGTGGCCTTATATATGGTAGCCGTACCTAATATGTAGCCTGATTTATACCCGACTCAAACTAGGGTATAACTAATAACTCCTCCAGAACTGTGGTACCCTCCTCAAACTAAAGTACTATTGACTTCTCTAAAACTACAGCCTCAGACTCGTTTGCATCCTGTGACCCCTCCAAAGACTAGGGGTCCTATGTAGTAACCTCTATAAGTGACTCAAACTCCACCTCCTTATCATCATTATCCTTGTCCTTATTCTCTCTCTCCATAGACTGGGAAGAGTATACAGATAAAATCCTAGCCTTCTTTATCCTCAGCTAAGAAATTAGTTTGTGGGATTTTGGCTTAGCTCTAGTATGAGTAGAAGTAGGTCTTTTGCGCCACTATAAATGGTCTACAAGTGGTACGCCCAAGTTCTCCTTAATTATAGTCTCATCTGCATCATATTTCTGGCCCGTAGTCACTGGCCATATCACTCTAGTTGGGGTTACTCTTGTCCGATCAATTGGGTATTTCTCCACCGAGACACTTCCCTCGGAGGAGTCATTCTTTTGCCTTGAAGGTGTAGCCTATTATTAAAGGTACAACCTTCTTCTTTTAAGTCTTTACCACTATGTGTACCTAAAGAACCAAGTGTTAGTGTCCAAAAGATAGTGAGGGAGTGCAAAACTTAAAGAAAAACTCAAAATTTGAAAACTTCCAATTTTCACTCAATTTTACGTCTATATAAATTATACTCAGCACAAAAAAGTCCATTATGCACACATACTACTAGAATCAACTTTTTCAATGCAAACTAACATGGAAACATTTGGGATTCCTTTACCATTTCAACTTTAACTTTCATTTAGGGCATGATATTATGATTTAATTTGAGAAAAATTCCCCACATTAGGATATTTAGGCAAATTCAAGGATCTTATATACAATTTTATTGATTTCTATGTATTTTGCATGAAAATAAACAAACTAATTCACTTATTTCAGGTTTAGCACAAGATAATACTATTGAAGCCAAGAAAGTTACCTTTTATTCAAGGAACCAAAATTGAAGCATAAAAAACGAAATGAAAGCCTTGTAGTGATTTTGAATAAGTTGGTATCCAGAAAAAATAGTGTATTTGCCTTTACTCAAGTGTAGGAAAATGGGGTAGTTTGAATTTTAAGAGAAAGGAAGGAAATTTTGAGTTTTAGGGGTTACAATTGGCTAAATGGGACTTAAATAGGCTTAGGGTTGGTTTAGGGCTAGGTAGGGTTAGGGTAGGCCTATATTTTTAAATAAAACTAGGCCCAAAGAGTTACCATCTATGGCACCACCTATGGACCAGAGGTGGACACCATAGACGGGTCCCTTTTTTTACTTTTTTTCTAAATCTCTGAACTTTTTTCTAACTCATATTGCACTACTTATGAAGTCATAAGTGGTATTTACATAGTTATAAGTGTGTTACATTTTCAAGTACAGAACATCCCCAAAATTTCCTTTTAACATTTAATGCACAACTTACCTGGCACACGTAGAACTTGTGACGTTCATGAGTTGGTCACAATGTCCCCTTACCTGGAATATTTTGAATTATACAATTTTACCTCAATCCAGGCCATTCCTTTTTCCATTTTACCTAAAAAAAATAAAAAAATGAGAACACTAAAATAGTGGGTTGGTTCTCACTCAATGCTTGATTTAACATCGAAACACGACGTGGCTATGTTGTTATTCAGACTTTACCAACAAGCCCATGGGTTTCCTCCCATGCAGGGCTAAATTTAACATTACGGCATAATGTGGGTACCTTGATTACTAATAATTCATCAAGGCATCTAAGAGAATTCCATCCTAGGTCATCAATACAATGAATAACTAGCGCTACACTCATATCGACAGGTTGCTTCATAGTTTTCCAGATGTTGAATATGACTTCTTCATTATTGATCCTAAACATGACCTCCCCCTTCTCTTTATTAACCATTGCTCTACTTGTTTCCATGAATGGTCTTTCCAATATGATGGGCATCTCAAAGTTAACCACACAATGAAAAATGACAAAATCAATTGAAAAGATAAACTTATCAACTTTTACCAACACATCAAACAATATGCCCATGCATTTTCTTACTATGCAATCAGCCATTAACAATCACAGAGTAGCCGGTTCTTGAGGTCTTAAGTTAAATTATTTAAACACAGCCAGCAGCATCAAATTAATATTGGGTCCTAAGTCATATAATGCTTTGGTAAATTTGGACATCTCGATAGTGCATGGAATCGTGAATTCTCTAGGATCACCCTTCTTTTGGGCCAAAAAGATATAAGTGAATACACTGTAATAATGCAATCCACTAGCATCCTCCGAATAATTGCTCATTTTTTCATCACAAATTCTTTCATAAACCTGGCATATCCAGGAATCTACTCCAAAGCCTAAAATAGAAAGTTGTTCAAGCTTAGATCTTTTATCATCTCAATAATCTCTTGAACTTTTTTTCCTCCCACTTCTATATCAGTCTTTGAGGAAAAGGTGGAGGCGGTCGTGGAAATTACTTTACAATGGGCTCATCAGCCTTTACCTTACCTCTATCCCTATTAATACTAACATCAATACCTAATGCTAATTCTAAATCTACAATAGGTGTATCATCAACCACAATTCTATCATTCCTTGAAAAATCGGCATTAGTCTTACCACTTCAGGTGGTGATAGCAAAACAGTGACCATCATTCTTAGGATTTTAATGTGTTACTTGGAAGGGTATTGTAATGCCTCAGTTTTTTGGTCCTTGAAATTTTTTTAATATTTTATCCAAATGCACCCTATGAGTCGTAGGGTGTCTTGATGAGTCATGTAACCCTAGTCGTAAGGTGTCTAATGATTAGTACTTGAGTTACTATCCTGAGTATGACTTGGGGGTACGAGTCATAGGGAGTCTTGATGGGTCCTAGGGACCTAATCATAACCAAATTAGTATGTATGTGGTAAAGTTCTTCTCTAAGTATGAGTGGCTCGCGAAGAGTCATAGGACTTGTTACGAGTCATTGGGTGAAAATCATAGGATGTCAAGTGTTTACCATATTGGGTTCTACATTGACTACAACTAGACCCTATTAGTTGTAGGGTCCTATTACAAATGGTACTAGTTGAGTCATAGGGTCAACAGTGTGTGGGCTTCCTAGGAACTTCCATGGTTACGAATCAAGGAGATGAGTCATAATGATCCTATACGAGTCATACAGTGACTCGTAGTCACAATAATAAATTCAAGCTTTTAATTTAAAGGAACTTTGGACCATTGTCCTCTTAACCAATTAAATCCCCAGATCCATAAAGCACTTAAGAGGGGTTATATTTCCTCTTGAACGTACTCAAACACTTCCTAAGCTCTTTCAAAATTCTCTCAAGCAGCCATACTTAGGGTTTCTGAGAAGTAGATAATCCAAAGACTCAAGGGTTGGATTCTTTTTGCAAAACTTGGTATTTCAGGCATGTTACTCTTCCCTCATTATTAATTTGTTAAAATCATATATTTTAAAGTATTGTTCATGAGATATTGATGTTGCTTTTGGAAACAAGGGTTGAGGGTTTTTAATACGTGTTATTGAACAATGTTCTCCCATGGTGTACATATGATAATTCATGCTTTAAATATGGTTTTGAACTTGTGGGTGCATGGATATGGTGAATGAACTAAGGAATTGTGATTTCCTAAAAATTGTGACTTTTAAGGTGGTTATGACCCCAACCCCATATTCTAAAATTGGTTTTAAATTATGAGAAATGTGGTAATTGACTATTCTTGAATTGTTGCCTTATGATTTTGAATTGAACCTTATGGGGTTGTGTAATTCCCCATGCTAATGTAAAATTCAACCAAGGGGTTGTGAATTCTCCCAAGTGAATGTAATTGGTGTGGCATGTTGTTGTTACCTTGCAAGTGTAGTTTGTATGAAGATACCAACAATGTATGCCATAATGTGAAATATGGTTCAATAAATGGGAATGTGTTATAAATGTTTTAAATTTTGCTTAAAAAGGAGTTGTGTAGCTGAGTTGTAAAAGTGGAGGTCCAAGTAACAGATACTAGAAACTGTAGTTGCCGACGCGGGGGTCGAAATAACCAGAGAGGTTTGAGTCCCCCTTATTATCATCATATGATTGGAGGTTCGAGTCCCCTACATTATATTACATAATTTTGTGCTTGTGGCACCTTGATATGCAGGGAGGTTTGATTCCCTAATATTGCATATGTATACCCTCTAGTTCATGTGGCCACATATACTGGGACCCTACCAACTGGGGAGAGCTTGGACCATATAGCCCTTAGGTTCCTTTGTATGTTATATATATATAAAATACATGTTAAGCCTTGTTCCCTATCCTTTCATGTAATATATATATATATATATGTATATGCATTTGGTTGTATATATTGGATTTAAATGATTTGAAACTGTTGATTATGGCATTATGTTACCCTTTTCCCT
>NC_061111.1:117657473-117695281 GCF_002878395.1 Capsicum annuum | reverse complement strand
TTTTTTTTTAGCAAAAATTGACACCAACTTCACATTTATGCACACAAATCCACACTTTTGAGCATATGGGTTACTGAGACTTCACCCACATAGAGTATATTATCATTTCGGACTCAAAATAAGTTAAAGCAAAAGAAGAAAACAAGATGAACTTTTATCAACCAACCAATTATTCATTTCATGTTGTATCAGTTCAAAAAGAAAAGACGTGGAGATGCTCATACCTTGATGTTGCAGAAGTTACTCTTTTACTTGCTTGCAAATATTAAGAATAAACTTAACTTAAAACTCTATATTTACTTTCAAGAATGTTTGAGAGATAAAGATGAAGAAAAGCGGTGGTCACTTAAATACGGAAAAAGAGGGTAAATAGAGAGTCCTAGGAAGAGCAAATGCCTTTAGAAGCTTTGAATCCAAAGGAATTTGTTCAGTTGAAGAAGTTAAAAAGGGTCGTACAACGTAAGTAACCACTCTTTTACTTTTTTAAACTCAATTGGGCCAAATACGGGTCACTTAAAAAAAGAACAATTTCAACCCGACCCAACTCAGTGCTAAGGTAACAGCGATGGATACTAGGATGGTCCGTCAGAAATACGAAGGACCACCATTTGGGCCGTCACTCCTTACCAGAACATGATCAATTTAGATTGGTTTCGACGGTCCTAGTGATATCCCACTAAATTTTTTATGGTCCACCATTTCAGCCATCGTACCTTACCAGAACATAGTCACTTAGCTTAATTTCGATGGTCCAAGTAGCGGTCTACCAAATTTGTGACGGTCCTCCACTTTGGCCATCACACCTTATCAGAACCAAGGCAACTCAGCTTGATTTTTTCGGTCAGTGTGGTGGTCCACCAATTTAGTGATGGTCCACCACTTGGCCGTCAACTTTCTCCAGTGAATGAATTTTTCAGCTTCTTTGTGATGGTTGAAATGGTGGTCCGTCAGGTGACTAATGGTCCACCAATTCGTCCATCACTTTTGTTCCAGTAGCTCAGATTTTCACCCTTTTTCCAAGAATTACTCCTCTTTTTTGCTGCATTTTACATCTTGCTCACTTCACAAACACATCAAAAATGCACTAACACAACAAAATAATTTAACTAATACTTTACATCAACACAATGTGGGTTGCCTCTTACAAGCGCCTGATTTATTGTTGCAGTATGACTCAATTATCTCAATTACTCAGACTTTATCGAGATAGATAGTATCAATACTTCTTATCGAGTCCATTGGACCGATATACAGTTTCACACACTGCCCATTTACCTTGAAGACACTTCCATCTTCATTTTTAAGTTTCACTATTCCAGATGAGTAGACTTGACTCACTTTAAATGGGCCAGACCATTTGGATTTGAGCTTACCTAGAAACAGATTAAGTTTGGAGTTGAACAGAAGCACCAAGTCACCTTTCTAGAAATCCCTCTTTTCAATCCTATGATCATGGTACTTCTTCATTCTTTCCTTGTATAGATCAGCCCGATCATAATCTCCAAGACGGAACTCGTCCATCTCATTCAGCTTCCCCAGTCTCATATTTGTTGCCTCATTCCAAATAAGTTAAGCTGTTTCAATGACCACAATGCTTTATGCTTTAGCTCAACCGGCAAATGACATACCTTTCCATACACCAATTGGTATGGCGACATGCTAATAGGTGTCTTGAAAGCCGTTCGATATGCCCATAAGGCATCGTCCAGCTTCCTAGACCAATCCTTCCTTTTAGCATTTACAGTTTTGGCAAGTATAGCTTTGATTTCCCTATTAGAGATTTCTACCTACCCACTGTTTGCGGGTGGTATGGTGTAGCCACTTTATGCTGCTTAACTCCATATTTTGCAAGGAATCTCTGAACATCTTGTTGCAAAAGTGTGATCCTCTATCGCTGATGATGGTACGTGGTACCACAAAGTGAGAAAAGATATTTTCCCTTAAGAATGCAACAACTCTATTCCTTTCATTATCTGCTAGAGCAACTGCCTCAACCCATTTTGACATGCAGTCAACGGCTACTAATATATACTTCATCCCAGACATCAATACCCCAGACATCAAATAATTCTACCTCCAGTATTTTAGATATTGGCATCTCATGGTGCTTTGAGATGGACCCTTGACTTTGACATTGGTCACACCTCTTCACGAACTCGTAGGAATCTTTTAACAAAGAGGGCCAATAGTAGCCACTCTAAAAGACTTTTCTTGTTGTCCTATCACCTGTAGGGTGACCTCCAACTGGGGAAGCATAACTCGCTTCCAGTATACTGAACATATATACTTCTAGGATGCACCGTCTAATAATACCATCCGCATATCGCCGAAAAAAATATGGCTCATCCCTGAAGTAATGGGTCACATCATGGAGAAACTTTTTCCTTTGATAAAAGGAAATATTCTCTGGTATTACCTTGCTCACGACATAATTTCCAAAATGAGCATACCAAGGTATTTTCTCCATAATAGCAGCCAATATTTCCTCATCCGAAAATGCATCATTGATCTCAAATTCATCTCTAGCTACTTGATCACCTTCCAGCCGAGACAGATGATCTGCCACTTGGTTTTTGCAACCTTTCCTATCCTTAACTTTGAATTCAAATTCTTAAAGTAGTAGCACCCATCTAATCAATCTTGGTTTTGCATCATTTTTTGCCATCAAATACCTTAAGGCTGTGTGGTAAATGTGGACCACCACCTTGGTTTCTAGTAAATAAGACCGAAACTTCTCAGAAGCATAGACTACTGCAAGAAGCTCCTTCTCTATGACGGTGTAGTTCTTTTGAGATCCATTCAGCGCTTTGCTGGTATAATAGATTAGATAAAATAATTTGTCCTTCTTTTATCCCAACACAGCTCCAAGGGCAACACCGCTTATATCACACATGATCTCAAATAGTTTTGACCAATGTGGTGCAACAATAATAGGAGCATCAACCATCTTCTCTTTAAGGCATTCAAATGCCTTCAAGCAATCATCATCAAAGGAGAATTTGACTTCCTTCTCCAAAAGTTTGCAAAGGGGGTTTTCAATCTTTGAGAAGTCCTTTATAAACCTCCGATAGAAGCTAACATAGCCAAGGAAACTACACACCCCATTTACTATAATAGGAGGTGGAAGCTTCTCCATAACCTCAACTTTAGCTCGATCAACTTCAATCCCCTTTGCTGAAATTTTGTGTCCGAGAACAATGCTCTTCTTCACCATGAAGTGGTATTTCTCCCAAATAAGCACAAGATTGAACTTCTCACACCGCTGCAAGGTCCTACTCAGATTTACCAAACACGGCTCAAACGAATCTCTTACCATAGAAAAATTATCCATAAAAACCTCCAAGGTGTCTTAAACCATATCTGAGAAAATAGACATCATGCACCATTGAAAGCGAGTGCATTGCTCAATCCAAATAGCATTCACTTAAATGCAAAAGTACCATATGGGCTGGTGAATGTCATTTTATCTTGATCCTCTAGGGCTATAGAAATCTAATTATAACCAGAATAACCATTCAAGAAATAATACCAACCTCTTCCCGCCAACCGATCAAGCATTTGATCCATGAAAGGCATTGGTAAATGGTCCTTCAATGTCCACGAGTTGAGTTTTCTGTAATCCATACACACCCTCCATCCAGTAATAGGCTTGAGTAAAATCAACTCATTCTTCTCGTTATCCACCACTGTCATGCCTTTTTTTTTGGGCACACACTGAATAGGATTTACCCACTTACTATCTGAGATGGGGTACACCACTCTTGCATCTAGCCACTTAATGATTTCTTTCTTCACCACCTCTTACATGGGTAGGTTTAGACGATGTTCATGCTCAATAGTTGGGACACAATCCTCCTCTATCTAGATTTTATGTGTGTATAAACTAAGAGGAATACCAATAATGTCAGTTATCGTCCAACTAATAGCCCTCTTGTATCTCCTAAGAACAGAGATAAGGGCTTTCACCTGTTGCTCACCTAAGTCAGCCATAATAATAATAGGTAGAGTATTCTTGCTACCCAGTAACATATACCTGAAATGTCAGGGCAGCTCTTTCAGCTCCAAAGTAGGTGGCTCTTTAATAGACGACTTGGGTAGTGGGCTTGGACGATTTTCAAGTCGAAATCCAGCTTCTTGGGTGCATAAGAATAAAACACCATGCCTATCAAGGCACACACAGTCTCTTCATAATCTTCAATACCGTTTTGATCAAAATACATTAATAAATCAGCTAAATTCTCCACATCAAATTTTTCCTCCATAGCTACTTCCTACTCTTCTTCATAATAAATATCCACAATATAAAATATGCTCATATATTTATGCTATTTCATGGACTGGCATACATCGAATTGAACTACTTCATCATTCAACTTAAATAGTAGCTCATTTGCCCTCAAATCAATAAGTACACTCCTAGTTGCGAGGAAAGGTCTACCCAAGAATATGGGCAACTCGAAATCCACCTCACAATTGAGAATGACAAAATCAGCCAGAAATATAAAGCTGGCCACCTTAAATAATACATCATATAGAATCCCCATGGGCTGCTTCACAGATCTATCCGCCATAACTAATTTTATGTTTGTGGGAGACGGATCCCCCAAACCCAATTTCTTATACACAGAAAGCGGCATCAAGTTTATACTGGCTCCCAAATCACATAGAGGTTTTACGAAATCAAGAGGCCTAATAGTGCACGGGATGGTAAATGTTCTCAGGTATACCTTCTTCTCCACCAACGACCTTGTGGAAATAGTACCATAATGATAGAGATCGTCTATTAACTCAAAACTAACTATTCGATTCTTCCTAACAAGATCGTTCATAAATTTTGTATACCCGGGCATTTGCTCCAATGCCTCCACCAATGGAAAATTAATTGTCAACTGCTTAAGCATTTCCATAAACTTACGTAACTTTGTGTCGTCGGTCTTCTTTTTTAACTGATAGGGAAATGGGAGAGGTGGTTTTGGAAGCATAGTAACCACCACTTCAGTCTCTCTTCCCTTGCTCTTCTTTAAATCATCAACCTGCAAATGGTTGGATGGTATATTATCAACAACCTCATCCAGTTTCTCTGACTTGACTGAATAACTTTATTCATGCTCAATATCCTTTTCAATCACATCTACAACCATAGCCTTACCCACAGATAGAATTGGTAATACCTTGCCACTTCGTGTGGTAATTGCCATGTAAGAGCCATCATTTTGAGGGTTTTGAACTGTATCACTTGGAAAAGTTTTGCTCTTCTTCTGATTAAATACTACTGAGAGTTAACTTATTTGCTGCTCCAATTATTTAATAGTAGAGTAAGTTTACCAACTGACTCATGAAAGACAAATCACTCTTCATAGTAGTCACCCTAGAGTTGGTAGCCTCAACTTCCTTTAATAATTTCTCCTTTTATATCCTCCAAGGACATCTTAACAAAGCTAGTTGCAGCATTATCTCTACTTTTATGAGGTATATATAGTCCACTCCTATCATTCTTACTCTTCCAGTTCCCTTGATCTCTATTCTTGTAACCAGCCTTATTGTAATAGTTCTGACCTTAATTTCCTTAGCTATTGCCTCAAAAAACCCCTGATTATTTAGATAGTTCTCCTCAACTTCTGAATTAGAGTCAGCTCTTCCCTGGGATGTAACAACTTTTACCTTCTCCATTTTTTCAGATAATAAATGCTTAGTCAGTAAATCCATCTGCGTTTATAAATATGCCATGTCCTGGTCACGTTCTTTCTCCTTCTTGTGTTGCTCTGCAGTCATACTACCAAACATAATAGGGCTTGCTACCATAGAATCCCTAGTATGCAAGCTTTACTCTACTTGGTCATCCTATCAAGCATCTTCTAAGCCTCTGTAAAAGTAAGATCAACAAACGACCCTTCTGTAGAATTATCCACGACTGGCTTCGTAATAGATTTCAAAACCCGATAAAGATTCTTTATCAAATGAATAGTTGACATGTTATGGTTCGGGCATTGCATCAGCTTCTTTTTAAACCTCTCCCAGGTCTTATGAAGAGCTTTAATAGGAAGCTATCAAAAGTTACTGATTTCATCCCTCAACTGTACCCTCTTGGAGGGTGAAAAGAACCTTTCTAGGAAAGTCTCTTTCAACTTCCTCCACTCAGATATAGAGTCAGGAGTCAGTTCATCTATCCATAGTGTCACCTCTCCAGATAGAGACAATGGAAATAGACGTAGGTAGATAGCATTCTGACCCACTCTTGGGTTATCAAAAGACTTGTAAATGGTGATAAAGTTCACCAAATTCATGTTTGGATCATCTCTGGAAAGACCACCGAACAACCCCTTAATATAAAGGAGTTGAATTATTGGACTGGTAATATTAAATTTAGCTCTAGGTTCTAGAGGTGGAGGAATGATATCTCTAGTTGCACCTACTTCATCCATTCCATCTTCATTGCCATTCAGATCAAACAGCACTGGTTGACACTCTTGCCTTGCCCTAAAGGGGCGATTCCTATTTATATTCTGATTCACTAGTGTAGCCATATTCTCTGCATGCCTTAGGTTAACAGGATCTAACAAATCATCATCCCCCAAATCATCATCATCAAGATTAGGATGACGCACCTGCTGGACGTCATTCTATTGATTTAATTGAGCTCTAGCCAAAGCGTCTAGTCTTTCAGTATCTTGAGGATCTGTCATTCTTCCAATTAACTGTGGTTCTAGATGTATGGGTAATAATGGTGTACCCGATCTCCGTGTACTATGCATATACAACAACTATCCTGCATAGAATAAAAACAACAAATAAAAGTACAATTTGGAAAACTTGACCAAAGGTCAATTAACAAACACAAGCTTAATTGAAAACTATATTCCCCAACAACGGTGCTAAAATTTGATACGCCTAAATTACAACTCTCGTTAGAAAGTGTAGCGGTCGCTGTCAAATATAGAACCTTACTGGGTTGGGTGTCGAATCCCGCAGGAAATACTATGCTCACTAAGTATTGTGGTTGTTATTAGACTGTTGATAAAGGTTCCACAATAAAGTGTGGTTTTTTTATTCATCAATTGTATTCAAATGTTTGTCATAGAAAGTGATCTAAATGTTGGTTGTGTTGCAAATAGTAATTTAGTAACAGTAGTTTAACTAGATTTATAGTTGCCAAGATGCATAAGCAGCTAGGGTTCTTACCTATTTTGAATTCCTAATGAACAATTCTAATTGCAAGAGTAATTGAATTCTATCGTTTACCCATTAGTTTCTCAACCTAAATGAGTAGTTTATCCCTTAATTCTTTCAAACTTAAGGAACATATTATTTATTCAGCTATATTCTCATATAGGTTGATCCGGTTAAGGCATCTACCCTCTATCTAAAGGTTAAAGCCTTTAGATTTATGTAAACCCTTCTTTTCCCAACAAACACTTTTTTTTCGAACAACTAATGTTCCTGGGTTCACTTTTCAAGTTTGCAACCAAGAAAAGTCATTAAAGTGAAGAAGGGTTTATGCAATTTCAATTAATCATGGAAATATCCTAGATTCACAACCCCCAATCTGCTATTCGCATCAAGGATCCTATAACCCTAGTTATGGGAGCTTAGTCATACATCTGCATCAAAGAAAGAGAAGAAATTATTGTGTTATTCTTAAATTAATTCAGAATTTACTTACAAAAGTCACAATTCTTGTTCTTCAATCTTCAATGGAGAAAATGATAGTGGAATCTAGATCCACAATTCTCAAATGAATCTCAGAGAAAAACTATGTACAATATGTTTCAAGTATGGAAAAACCCTACTAAAAGATAAAAAATGGATGAAAGATCCCTAATAAAACCTAAAACTAGGTATTTATATGTTCCCAGGTAAAAAGGATTTAAAATTCAAAATATAAAACCCGCATCCAAAGTGATGGCCAAAGTGGTGGTCCGTCGCAAGGTTGATGGTCCACCATTTAGTCTGTCACTGCTAATCTTAATAGGTCACTTTTTGGATAAGAGTGACGGTCAAAGTGGTGGTCCGTCGCAAGACTGACGGTCCATTATTTTAACCATCGTTGATGATCCTTAAGATTCAAGTTTTGGATAGTCCTAACGGTTGAAGTGGTGGTCCGTTGCAAGGTTGATGGTCCACCATGTTGGCCTTCCTGATCATTTCAGGGTGCCTGGTTCTGTTTAGTATTGATGGCCAACATGGTGGTCCGTTGCAAGACTGATGATCCACCGCATGGACTATCGCAGGGGCCTCTGAAGTCATGGACACTGTTTGGACCTGACAGTTGAGTTGGTGGTCCATAGCAAAACTGACGGTCCACCATTTTAACCATTAAAAATATGTTTCTTCTAATTTTTTGAGTTTTTTCCCTGAGCTGGACCCTTACCCTAAAACACTAAAAACTAGCATTAAATTCACCCTTGGTTACTTGAAAACATGCAACTTTCCCAAGAAAATGACAAAAAATATTTTGTCAAAAGTCGGAACATCATTAGGCAAGGTCAGCCTAATGTTGAAGTTCTTCATGACCAACCTACTACAACAGATTGGGGTGCTTCTTCTGGGGTGTTTCTAGTGGAGTTGTTGATGTTGGTGGCAACTATCCTGATGTTGATTTTCTTTCAGTCGTGATGATGAGTATGTTGATGCTCAAGAAAAAACAAATACATTTGAAATCACCCCTTACACAGGTCCCTCTTGCCCATATACCGTCCCTCCTACCCTTATAGTGGTCCCTCTCAGCTCTCTTTACCCTCATGTTCTCATTGCAAATGTAATGTGTGAAAGGACAGATAGAATAAACTTCTTAAAAAACTATAGGCTATCTCTGAAGCTGCGGAGGAATTAAAACTATGAAATGCCAAGTATCCCAAGAAGAAGGAACCTGCAGAAGAATACACCATGCATACATTTGACTACTAAGACTTTAGGAGTATGACAGTTATACATAAGTGGTACATGGATAGGGTAAGTTTACTTTTCCTAACCTAACCTTCTAATCTACTCCATAAAGAAGAATCTGCGTAATAGATGTGTCGTCTGTTGCAATAGTTGAGTATTCTGGTGCAACTGGTGGTTGTTCTATTGCAAGAGATAAAACATTTGTTTCATAAGTTACGTTAGCTGGGCAATCTATGAACTTATTCAGAGAACCCTCTGCAACAAATGGACCATCCGTTGTATCTTTCCAGTATGTTTTTCTTCTTTACAATTACTAACCTATTTAAAAATTATCATCTTATATCACAGTATGTTGATGAAATTTTCTTCCTTGTGAGGGGTAGGAAATTAGCGTACCCGAATGCCTATGATTCTGCCGGTAGGATAATGGACCTCAACTTCTACAATAATTTCAAGAATAGGTACAATAAGCTCCGTAAGCTAGCATCAAATCCCAATGGAATGGGATTTGATATGTTAGTTTCTACATACGAATGGGAGGAGGATAAATTAACTATGTTTGAGGGAAGAGGCAATATCCACACAGCAAGAGCTAGACTAAGGCAATGAGAATTCTTGCAGTCATGAACATGGAAGTCAAATATTTTCTCATTTTTGCGATACCTCTCAGGGAGGGAAAGATTAAGGTTTATGACTGCAACTTACATGTCTTCAATGACACCAATTTTTTTATCCACGTGCAGCCACTGTTGGAGTTGCTCCCTAGCTTATTGAGGAAGAGTAAACTAATGGATCATTTTCCAGCAAAAGTCTTGATGAATAAAGCATGGGATTAGAAAGGTCGAAACAAGGGCATACAGCTTCAAAAAAATAAAACTGGTGTCGTGTGCAGGCCATACTCTCTTACATACATCGAATGTTTGTTGATCGGCATAGAAATGTCCGATCTTTGTGACACCATTGTAGAAAATATGCAAGAGGTTTGGTATTATGGGATACTAACTAAATGCTTGTAGCCTATGTATAAAGAAGAAGATGTACAAAGAAAAACACCATAATAATTTTTTATGTTTGATGAAAGTTGATTTTTTTATAATGCAATAGATTATCTATCTATTGTAACAGATAGTATATCTATTGTGACAGATTGATTATCTGTTGCAATAGGTTGGTCATCTATTGCATTATGCAGATGCCTCTCAGTATAGTCTATCTGTTGTAACTGATAGGTAATCTATTGAAACAAATCAAAAAATTAGGAAGACTTGTTTGATAATTTTCAATAGATGACCTACATGTTGCAACATATGTCTAAATCTGTTTGATAATTTCCAATAGATATGTCGTCTGTTGAAACGTATGTATTATCTGTTGTGATATTTGAATCTAGTATTCCATTTCAATTAATATATTCAAAACTAAGGATTAAATTATATTCACAGACAATATTAAATATATCGAAGCCTTCAAAAATTACATGAAATAACTCAACAAATAAATGAAATGTAAAAAAAATCATTATGGGTACAAATGATTTACTCTACAAATAAATCAACAATTTAACCTTTGGTGCCAACAACTACCAAGGAGAGGTTATTACTTTGACAGACTCAAGCTATAAAGATCTACTTAATATGTGCAAGTTGCTCTTTATTCAATGCTATGGAATTCGGCTTTGGTCGTCATGAAACTTTAATGTCGTTTGCGTACGATTTCTTAGCTTTTGCTTCTCCGTATTTTCATAAAAGAGCAGAATATCTTTTGCAGAGTAATCTGGCATCAAGTCCATCATTTGATACTTGTAATCCATCGCTCAAATACTCAGCATAAGTGGCAACAAAAATACCGCAATCCCTGCATTTTAAAAAGTTAGATAATCCATATCTTGCAGTTCATGTAAGCGTTACGAAATTTATGAAATAAAACTAAATCATGATACTTACAGGCTATCAAAGAGTTGTTGAGCAATTCTTTCAGCATATTCTACGTCAAATAGATTACCCATTTTATCCCGATATGCTTCAATCATCGACCAATCAGTATGAACCTTTGGTCCAAAAAGCCACTCATATCAAGGTAAGTAGGCAATATTTTGGCCAGCTTTTGTATCTCCGATGATGGTGAGGAACGTCTCCTTCCCGACATCGAGTCATAAACCCTTATGCGCCTCTCTTTTAGAACGACGAAAGCCAACACCAAATGGAACTCGTCACCGCAATTGATTGGGATATATACTTCGTCGACCAAATACTAAGGTAAGCTAGTTGGAATGCTAAAACCTTTGATGATGTTGATTAATTATGCCTCAGTTCGGAAAACTTCCGGCTGTTGTTGACAAAACCTATCGTAGGCCTTATTGATGTAAACTTTGTACAAATAATTGTCTGTTGTGTATTTGTATTGCTCTTGTGTTTGCAACTTGGCCTTCTTTTGGAGGTAGTAAAAAATTACATCGATATGTTGCACATATTATCAAACATTTCAGATTACGTGATAATAAAATTAATACGCAGATGTAATTAAATAAAGTATTAATTAATAGTAATATATATGGCATTTAAACCTTATCATTCCAGCAAGTATAGGGCTGTGACATCAAATAGAATCAATCCTTCATTCTGGGATGTGCAATAACAAAGTCGAACATATCAAAACCAAGACTTGATTTGTTCACTTTATAGTGTTCATCATTTTGTTTTCGATATGATTTATATGTGTTAGTGTCATATATTTACAAATAAAATTGTATAGATCAATATCTTTACAAGTTGATTTATGTACCTATCGTCATGATGCTTTAACATCCCATCGGCAATCCATATCAAATAGTCGTTGATCAACTTTGTTATTTTTTTGGAGACTCGTCCAAGATGTTGAACCCTTCAAATGAGTAATTCTTCCATTCTCCTGCCCTAACAGGCTCCACTTTTTCTTCTTCTTTGGAAGCAGTTGATGTATTATCAACTGTGCTATTATGTCGTTTAGCAGTAGCTTCTACTATGACATCCTTCTAGAAAGTCAGAATTATCAATGTTAATCACAGATATTCAACAGATTATCTATCTATTGCATCAGATGGATCAGCTGTTGGGACAAACTTGAACAGGTAAAACAGAGTTATATGATAATTTAGAACAGATGACCTATTTGTTGCAACATATGACTCATTTATTGGTATAAATTAAAACAGTACTAAGACCTATTTATTTTTAAAATAGATGGACATATATTGCAACAGATAATGCATCGAATGCAACAGGTTATACAACAGTTACAGCCGATGTATATATCTGTTTGATAATTTTTAGCAGATGTAGAAATATTGAAATAGACGTGTCCGTTTGTTTGAACAGATGATATACATTTACCTTCTTCAGCTCATGCCGCTTTCCCATTGTCCTTGTACATTGATCCAAGGTGCAAGAAAAAAACAGAGGAGTTGCAAATTTTCTTTTTGCAATGCTTGATGATCCCTTGAAAATTTCTTTAAAACCGATATGATCATAATCATAATAATTTATTGTTTCAAAAACTGTAAGAGGAGCACCACTACCATCATCATCAACAACCAGTCCACCTTCTAAATTACTTTTCTTGTTATGGTTGTTGCTCCAAACAATTACTCCTTTATTCTATCAATGACGTTAAGATCCGATAAAGTTTGTACAGACCCTAAAGTAAGAAAAACCGGCATGTTCAACTCTCTATTGGTCAGAACAAGCCATGGATGGATAATCTAAATTAAATCGATACATATATTAGAATGATAACGAAATTATTTTAAAAAATTATTAATTAAAACAAAACCTTAATTAGAATTAGACTTAATTCTTCCTTCAGGGGGTTGAAGAGATCAAAAAATTTTGCATTTTTATTAGTTTTGACCGACAACCATCTCAGAATTCTTACACAAAAAACTTCTTCATGGTAGTTCGCGTGTTGTCTTAAATAAGGAATGGCTTCAAATGCCCAAGCATATAAAATAACGCCCATAAATCAAAAGCATTATTGAATAAAAGAAATGAATCATGTCATGATAAAAGAAATATTTACCATGAAAGTCTATGAAAAGCCATATAAGTTGACTGTCCTTGGCATTAACGAAGTCAACAAATATTTGACAATCATTTTGTAGCTTTCATAACCTCAATGATAGTTGGTAAATGCCTCAAGATCTTCGGAGAGATTTATCAAACCAAGTGGTATGTTGTTGTTAAAGTCTCTTGCGCAAAGAACACTCTGTACAAACCAAACCAAGCATAATAATTGTTTGTGCTTCTTTAAAAGTCTTTTACCTTTCAACACTTCTATCAAATTTATCTTTTTGAAGCTTGGACCAACAAGGGACACCAGGTCATTACGATCACTCGACTTGCCTTTACTTTTTTGGGTGTGCGGGGTGCTTTTTTTGGGTTACAATAGGTGTAACTTGAGAAGGAGAAGAAGGATAACATTTTAATCCAGTAACTATGGCAAACTACTTCCAACTAAAACAAAAAGGCATGCCACAGTAATTTATCCACACCTCATCCATATTATCTTTGTTTTCATATATAAGCCTACGCTTGAAAAGATTATATACCATTTTCATTTGGCAACAAGCATTGTTGTCCTCCGGCAAATCAAGATACTGCCCAAAGATTTGAAGTATCTTTTCAAGGCATCAAAATATTTTCCCATGGATGAATTAACCACGAAATCACCCATTGAATATGTGGCACCATCGTACTGCATTCTCACAGGATAATGATCAATGTTGAAGATTTTGACCAACTCTCCGGTGGAAGAGCGATTAGCATTTGGGTCTTCTCTTTTAAAATATTCATCCTCCCATGTTCATCATTTTCTGATCCTGATTGAGATAACGCTTGTAAATCAAGCTCATAGAGTGGTGGATGTAGCCTAGCTGCTTCACTTGTTTCTTTACTTGGACTTGATTTGATTTTTTTTGGGAGCCATATTATCTAAAATTAACAGGAACATAAAATAGATTATAATTGACTAATGGATAATAGTAAATCAAATATATAGAATAATAAAATAACAGTTCTAACAGACCACACATCTATTGCACCAAATAGGATATCTATTGCAGCGTATGACCAACCTGTTGCAGCAAATGATCAATCTGTTGGAAATAATAAAAATAGGCCACACATTTATTGCACCGGGTAGGTTATCTATTGCAGTATATAACCAACTTGTTGTAGCAGATGAGTAATCCATTGGAAACAATAAAAATAGATCACTAATCTGTTGAACCAGGTAGGTTATCTGTTGCAGCATATAACCAACTTGTTGCAGCGGATGAGTAATCCATTGAAAATAATAAAAATAGATCACTCTTCTGTTGCACTAGGTAGGTTATCTATTGCACCAGGTAAGTTATCTGTTGCAGTATATAACCAATCTGTTGCAGCGGATGAGTAATCTATTAGAAATAATAAAAATAGATCTCTAATTTTTTGCACCAAGTAGGTTATTTGTTGTAGCCTATAACCAATCTATTGTAACGGATGAGTAATCTGCTGGAAATAATAAAAATAAATCATTCATTTATTGCACCAGGTAGGTTATTTGTTGTAGCTTATAAATAACCTATTGCAGCGGATGAGTAATCCATTGGAAATAATAAAAATAGATCACTTATCTGTTTCACCAGGTAGGTTATCTATTGCAGCCTGTAAACAACCTGTTGCAGTGGATGAGTAATCCGTTAGAAACAATAAAAATAGACCAAACATTTGTTGCAACCTTTAACTAACCTGTTACAAGGGATGAGTAAATCATTGGAAATAATAAAAATAAATCACTCATCTGTTGCACCAGATCACTCATATGTTGACAAATGAGTTCTATATTGGGTCAATATTGTTTAGATTTCTTCCAAATAGAAGAGTCATCTATCGCAACAGATGAATGATCTGTTAGATTATTTATGTGTTGCATCAAATTTCCATTTGTTTCATCATATGTTTCATCTATTGTATCAGATGTTTCATATGTTGCATCAGATGTTCTATCTATTGTATCAGATGGTTCATATATTGCGTCAGATAGTTTATTTATTGCGTTAGATGGTTCATCTGTTGCAACACTATTTTTACTAATAAAAACAACAATTCAACCCAGCAACACCAACACAACACACAAGCACAAAGAACATCAACGGAGACCCAAAATCATCAATAAAAATTAAATCAACAGTCCGACAACAAGAAATACAGTAACAACAAAAAATTATATTTCATAGTGGAAAGAATAGAGATGAAATGCCAGAAATTAGAGTTTTATTTAGTCCACATTTCAAATTTAAGCAAGAAATATTGAAATTGTTAACCAATACTAGAAAGAAGATAACTCAAGTTCTTCTGTTTCTTTATAACTAAAAAGACATAATTCTTTACCTGTGAAAGAAGAAATAGGACGACGAAGAACTCAAAGTTATCACCAGAGAACACTGTTTGTCACGTCATTTGACAGTTGAAAGTCAAAAAGGAACTCCCCCAACTATTTATCGCCGGAGCTTGAAGTCACCGAGAATTGAAGGGAGAAATTTTGTAGAACTATTAGTTGGGAGAGGGTTGAAAAGACTGTCGAGAGAGAGAGAGAAAGAAGAGAGAGATGGTTAATTTGGAAAGGAGAGGGGTGTGGGTTGATTTGTATTTTTGAAAATATTAATCAAGTCCATAATTAACTTAATCAAGTTTTCTAATTATGTTTGAACCTTTAAGTTGGTCCATGTCACTAATCTTTCATTCAAGACTTAAATAACACACTTCTTTCAATTTTCTCGACTCTAAGGGGTGCGGCGCAAAGCCTATCACATAGCCCCAAGGAGTGTGGCATAACGCCTGCCTGGAGGTGTGTGCTTGCTCGCGTCTTACCCAATTAGCCTCGCCTCTTGTAACCCTTTGCCATTTTGCGTCTCCATATGCCTAATTCACTCCTGAATAGAACTAATTATTAGGTTAGCCCATTTACATCAAACTTACAACTAAACACACTTACGTAAGATAATTTGTTCTCCAAACTTAGCTAAAGTAAGGATAAAAGATAGTGTTTAGGTATGTAAAGATGTCCAAGATCATTAATACTTAGATGAGAGGAGATATTTTTTAGCCAAAAAAGTAAATAAAAAATATTTATGTTCCATTTTAAATAATAAGATATTTTTGACCGTTTTCCATAAAAACAATTAAATCATTGGAATAGCCGCACACTATAACTTTAATTTGAAATGTTCAACCTTAGAGATAATTGAACAACTCCTTTGAATTCCAATTCCCAAGGATGTCATTCGAGCAGTACTAGTTTCATTGTTCTCATTCTACTCATGCCGATTTAAGTTGCACTGTAGGAAGAAACCCTAGCCTTAACTTAGCAAATATTTCTGCTATTTATAACCTAAAAAGAGAAAACGCGTATACTATTCTAGACTATTCCTACTTTACACTTGTTATCTTTACAAAAGTAGAAAAGACTTAAAGTGTCTTTACAAAAAAAAGTCCTAAAGCTATTCTAAAAAAAACATACTCTAATAATTCACATGTCACAAAATTATCTTACTAATTCATATGTCATTTTCATAACTTTAATGCTTTATCTCTTTGTCTTTATTTCTCCATCGGTCTGTGTTGCTTTATATCTTTTGTTGTATATCTTTTAGCTAGCGTCCTTATCTTCTTTTATTCTAGTTGAACTTCTGGAATAATGTTATCTTCTCCGTTACATCTCGAACATAGATGGTCTAGATATTTATGCCAATTAATTTACAGTATCTGATCAATAATTCATCTGAACTAAACTTTTCCTTAATTGCTCTGGTAGTTGGTCGTTTCTCTGGATTAAGTAGTGTTATAATCCATCTTTGCACTTCCTCTATTTCTGTTTGTCTTAACTCTCTTGAATTTGAATAAATCATTAGCTGGTCTCTTGAATAATAACTCCATATTGAATTCTCTTTTAGGTAGTTATTTGCTAATTCTTGGATAATTGTGGGTATTCCAATAATTCTTTTATTCGCATAAAAAATCTGGTATATCTATTTTGGGTATTTTAACTTGTTGTTTAATATCTTCGGGTATGATCATATCTCGTGTCATTCCTACCTTCATAATTTGTATAACTGGTTTAATTTCATCATACAATATCTCTGTTGGTGTCGTATAGAACTTTACAAAAAATAGGTTGCCCTTGGTTATCTTTTATAAGTGGTAATTGCTTTATATATTTCCGGTATAGTAATAATTCACTTCCATCTTAGGTATATACAGTATTGAGTAGTCCATAACCGAAACAGGTTTTAACTAGATTTGGGTTAGTTCTTGGTAATGCAATTAACTTATTGTATCCTTGTAGTTTTTGGGTTATATAATCTGAATTTGGTTCTTGAATGCTTGTAGCTCTGGGTTTAAGGTCTAAGTAGGTTTGTATCTTGTGGATGTTTTCAATATATTATCTGGTTATGTGGTTATAAGTTTTTTTGTCTTGGTTTAGGTTATATAAATATGTAATAGTTTGTAGAGGTATAAATAAATGGTCTTTTGGTGTTTTTGGTATAAATGGCTTGTCAAATTTTTTATTAATGTTCATATTTGGCTTTCTTCTAACTCCTTTGCTTATACCTGCAGAAGTAGATTGATAAACATTATGGGTTTTTTGGAGTGTCCTAACATCTCCTTTTATCTCTGAAATTTTATTATCTTCCAATCGACATTTCTCTGCACATTGCTGAGTTATCTAAGTCATAACTTCAGACTTCAGTTTAACTTCATTAGTCTTTAGCTTTTCTATATCATTTCCCATATTATCCACTTTCATTGAAAACGTAGTTAGGGTTTTGAGTATTTTTTCTAGAGTATCGTCTTCTATAATATCAGTTTGGGTAGCTTTGTCTTGATATGTAATCTGCAATAACATTCTTGTTAGTCTTAATTACCTCAATTGTAAATGTAAAATTTAATATATTCAATACTAATCTCCGAATTTCCTTCGTTGTAACTGAATTTTGTATTTTCTTATTAACCACCATCGTACCTGTGTATTACCTATTCATATAATAAACTTGTTATATACAATATATGGCTCAAATTCTAATAAATATTTATATAATGAGCATAATTCTTTTCTATTTATTTTCCATTTTATTTCTGTTTCATTAAACGTTCCTGAGTAGTATCTACAATGTTGTTCTAATTTTTCTTCTTCATATCTATATTTAAGTACTCCTCCATAACTATATTCACTTGCATCTGCTTCTACTATATATGTAAATTTTTTATTTTCGTCTGGAAATTATAATTTTGGTAATTCTTTACAAAGTATTTTTATTTTCTGTACTTGTTTTTTATCTTCTTCGTTGTAATTATACTCTACATCCTTTCTTAATTTTTTCTGTAATGGCTTTAGGTTTTCTGCTAATTTTGGTATATATTCTCTTACTTGGTTTACTAATACTAAAAATGATTGTAATTTCTTTTTTGTATCTAATTCTTCTTTTGAATTTATTATTTTTTGTACTATATGTTGTTGCATTTTTACTCCACTTTTATCTATTTGTATTCCTAAAAATTCTATCTGGTTTTTCATTATTTCTACTTTCTTTTCACTTAGACTTATTCCTGAATTTTCTATTATACCTGCAAATTGTTCTAATAATTTTCAATGTTCCTCTTTAGTTTTTGTATGTAGTAGTATATCATCTATGTATACTATACAATTAGGTAACTGTTTGAAATAACTATCCATAAAGTGTTGGTATCTACCTGGTGCATTTTTATATCCAAATGGTAACACACTCCATTCATAAAATCCTTATGGCACTGTAAACACAGTTAGTTTCTTAGAATCTTCGTCTAACTTTAGGTGGTAAAATCCTGATTTACAGTCAAATTTGCTAAAGTAATTATATCCTTGTATTTGTCTTATTTTTAATATCTTATTTGGTATTGGATAATTATATGTCATAGTTTTTGCATTTAGATTTTTCTATAATCAATAACCATTCTACTCTTTCCTCTTTTTTGTTCACTGTGTTTATTTACTATGAATGTTGGGCTAGTGTGTTTACTATTACTTTTTTGTATGTATTATTTTTCTAATAATTCATCTTTGTGCATTTTTAATTCTTTTAAATCATCAAAGTTATATATTAATGGTTTTGGGGTTATTATACTATTTTTATCTATTAGCTCTATTCTTACAGCAGTCTTATGTTTTTCCCATCCTTTTAATGGATCTTCACTGTATAGTTGTCTTAATTTTTTCTTTATTATTTCTACCCTATCTATTAAAAATATGGTTATTTCTTCTATATTTATTGAAAATATAACTAGTTTTATTGTGTCTTCAGTATTTTTTATATTTTTTAATTTTTGTGTGATTTTTTCACTTTCTTTTATCCAATCAATTTTCTTTTTTATTTTATTAATAACTCTTTTTACTCTTACCCTTTGTTTACATGGTGTTGTAAATCACCAGTGTGTTTTAGCTATTATATGTGGGTATAGTTTATCTAAAAATGGCATTCCTAAAAGCATATCTTTTGATGTTAGTTCATAATTATAGATTTCTTCTATTGTTAATATCTTACCCCATACTTTTATTTTTATATTTCTAGCTTTATAGGCAATTAAGCTTCCTTCATTATTGAATCCTTTGACTACTATTGGTGTTTTTAGCTTATCCCATTTGTCTTCTGGCAAACAGTTATATCTACATAAGTTGGCTTCTGCTCCTGTATCTATCATAGGTGTATAATAGCTATTATAGTATCCTTCTACTATTATTTTCATAAGTACATATATGTTCATGTTAAAGCTCTCTTTATTAATAATTTTTCCTTATTTATATTATGGTTAATTGTGTATGTTCTATATTGTAGGGTTTCACTTGTTCTAACCATTTTATCCCTAATATTATGTTTGTTTTTTGCATATCTTCTTTTATTTCAAATTCTATTTTTATTTTTGTAACTCCTATTGTTATTTCTTTTTCAGTTGTATCTTTAATAGTTATTAAACTTTTTGGTAGATCTAGGCATATATTACTATTAGATTTTATTTCTTCATTTTTCACTAGGTATTTTGCTATATGGTTTTCTTCTTTTCCTGTATTTAGGAGTATTAAATATTCTTTTTCATTTATTATTCCCGTTAAATAATATTGAGTTAAATTAACTATTGAAGTTATTTCATAATTTGTTCTTTTCGATGATCCTGATGATTCTGGTTTTTCAAAAGTTATTCTTTTTCTTCTGCTTATTCTATCATTTATTATTTCTAAATCTTCTTCTATATCTATGTTTTTGTAACTATAATCATTGTTATCAATTGTTTTTACAAATTGTTCAAAAGGACTTTCTATTTGTATTTTATTAATTTTATTTTTCCCATTATTTTATGGTTTGTTGTTAATACATATAGATTTTTACATCTTGCTATAAATATTTTACTTCCTAGGGTTAGTTCTATTCCTGATATTTTCCAATATAGCACTAATGACTTATCTATATTTTTATCTGTTGTTGCTACTGAATAATTTGCACTATTATAAATTTAAATTTTTGGTATATTAGATTTCCTCTTATAGCAGTTATTATACTTTTTTCTATAAGTTTTATAATTCTATCATCTGCTAAATATAATTCTATTGGTGTATCTATTCCTTCTCTAAAACATGCTTTTATTAATATTTCCTTTCCTCCAAGATGTACGTATTTTATTGGGTCTTTACTTTTTATATCGTTTATTTCTTTATTAATTATTCTTTTTATTACTAATGATATACTAGTTTTACCTTTTGTATAGCTACAGTCTGTTACATGTTCTTTTTAACTTACTACGTAGTATTCTTTTTTTTGTCTACTAAATATTTTTTTTATTGTTGGTATTTTAAATATCTTTTCTACACTAAAATCTGATTCATTTCCTTTTATCTCGTCAAATATATTATCATCAAATATTATTTTCTGATTTGTTCCTTCTTCATTTAAATATTTTTCCTTCGTTATTATTTTTATATCTTCTTCAGTCATTTGATTCATCTGATTCACTATCTATTTCATTATCTGTTTTATTTTCCGAAATTTCATATATACTATCTTCACTTTCTAATTCGTAATCTGTATAATCTATTTGCATATATTCTGCATTTTCTATCTTTATTTCTGATATATGTTCTTTTTTGTGTCTTTGAGCATTTTACAATCTCTAGCTAAATGTCCTAGTTTTCTACAATTATAACAAGTACATTCTTTTATAGATTTCTTTTTCCTATATGGTCTTTTATATTTATAATTTTTTATATAATATCTTTTTCTTGGTTTCTTATACTTATATTGTGACTTTCTGTACTTCTTATATTTCTTATGTCTTTTTCTTTTCTTATATTATTTTTCTTCACATCCAAACTGGGTTGCTATTCTATCCGTGCAACATGCTAAATTTCTTCTTAATGTTTTTTCCACTTTTGTTTCTTTTCTGTATTTTTCACATATATTTCTATACCATTGTTGTAGAAATTTTATTCTTGCTCCTAGGGTATCGACTATTTTTGCTTCATCCCACCTCTTTATTATTTTTGAACTAAATGGTTCAGGTAATTTAAATATAATCTTCTTACTTCTTTACTTTTTTCTATGTTTTATGTTCCCTTATAGTAGTATTTTTTAACTGCACACGTATATTCATCTATATAGCACATATAACATATTGCTGGTTTTAACATTAAATTCTTATTTGTATCTTTTTCTTTGTTTTGTTCTTCTTCTTATGTTGTCATACTACTAAATTCATCTCTTATAGTTATTTCATATTTTTTCAATATGTCTATAGGTGTTAGTTTAATTACTGTTGTTCCTTCTGTTTTTTTATCAGCCCTTAATACTTTTTTACTATCTTCAATTAAATTTAAAAACCATAATTTTGTTGTTCCTATTAGTGTTCTTTCTATATATTCTAGTATATCAGTTGCATTTATACCATTGTCTAATAATTGTTTTGTTATAGATCCTATCCATAATTATATCGTTTTATCTACATCTATTACACAGTCTAAGTCTAAGAAGTTATAATTTTTATTAATTATTTATTTTGGTGTCCATTTGTTATATTCACCCTTTAGATTATACCTTTTAAACCTATCTTTATAATAATATGTAGGTTTTCTTATTTCTGATGTACTAGATATTATGTTTTCGTCATCTTTTGTATCAAGAGTATTTACTTCTGTGTTTGTTTCTTCTATATTTTTAGTAATTGCTTCTTGTTTTTCCTTAATTTCTAGGTCTTCTATTTTTTCTAAAATTTTTGTATATGTTTCACTATGTTCTGAATCATAATCGTTTGTTTCTTTAGTGTCTATTGTGTTTACTTCTAATTCTTTGGTTTCCAAGTCTTCATTTTTTATTTCTAATTTTTCTTTGAATTGGTTTATTTCATCTAATAATCTTTGTTCTTTATCTTTTTCCTTTTCTTTTTTTATTTTTCCATATAAGTCTCTTAGTATTTGTAATTCTTTTTCTAACTCAGCAGTCCTATTGTTTTTAATTTCTTCTATTTTCCATATTTCATTTGTAGTTTGTTGTTTTATTTTTTTTATTTCCTTTTTTCTGTCGATTTCTTCATTTTCTTTTGTTATTCTTACCATAGCTGTTAATTTATCTTCTAATTTTAATTCTTCTTTTTCTAACATTAAATATAAATGTTCACCTATTTTTTTATATCTTCTTCCTAAATTAGAAAATACTATTCTTACTTTTAATCCTTCAAGATTTTCATCTATTTTTTCATCTATTATGAATTCTTCTTTATTCACTTTATCTATTTAATGGTATATAAATCATGTTGATATATGTATTCTAGGTTATTTATTAGATATTCTAAATATGATATTTCTTCTTTTTGTGCTTTTATTGATTTTTGACATACTCCAACAATTATGTTACATTGTAGTCTTCCTTTTCTTATTTTTAATTCTATTCGTTTCTCGGATAATATTTGTTTTAGTTCTTTGTATTTTTGGGATTGATCTATATTATTCATTAGTATTTATAATATTTTGGTGAATTTCTAAATTTAGTTCTATCATAATATGCATTCCTTAAATAAATACATACATTCCATTGCACTGATACCAATTGTAGGGGGGTGCGGATAACTTAGGTAATGTGGTAATATTTCTAATAATTTTATTCCTTCCATATTGTAGGGGGTGTGGATAACTTACTAGTTCTATCATGTTTGTTGAAATGCTATGTCATAGCATTCCTTAGTTATTTGTTTTAACCTTATTAATTCTTCTATATTATTTTTAAGGTATGTTATATGCTTCATGTTACTAGTTTTTATGTGGTCGAGTAGATTCTTTTTCATAAGTATTTCTATTAATCTTATTTGCTTCATATCTTTCCTCCAATATTCTAAATATTCGTAATTTATCATTTTAGTCTGAGTAATACCAATCTGAATAATAATATCTACCATCAAAATCTATATTTTCTAACTCTTGTTCTATCCATTCAGTACTTAGTAACTCATCTTCAAAATTAAATACCTTTTCCCATATAATTTTCTTTATATCTACTATCTCGATATCCTTAAGTACATATAAAACAAGTATCTTAAATTCATCTATCATTTCATCAGTGAAATAATTATTCATTTTTCATATGATGCTATTTTTCAAAATATTCCCTCCAATCATATACATAACAAAATATGATCATCTTAGATCACTATATACTAGATTATTCTTAAATAACATGTTCTTCGGTCACTATTGCATGGTAATCTGGATACTTTTTCCCTAAACAACGCCACTACTCTGGTTACTCCCCTATCACGGCTTCTTTGCCTCACTGATTTCACCTTTAGGATGGTATAGTTCTAGAAATTTTTCTCCTTTTCCACTTTGCTAATAAACTTCTTAACATACTATTCTTGGAATAATTCTACTATAAAGTAACTAACATGAGCTTATTTTATTTACTTATGATTGTCAGGAATTTATGAATTTAGCTATTCATAATTATAAATGAAAATATATGTTCTGGTAGATTTGATAAATCTGTGCTTTGCTCAGCCATAGCTTAGTGTAAAACTGAATATCTTTATTGATTATATGAGAGAAAATTTTATTGTGTACAAGAAGGCTTGCTTTTCGTGTAGAAAGTTTACCTTAACTTAGCAAATGCTTCTACAAATTACCCAAGTTATCCGCACCCCCTACAAATTACTCAAGTTATCCGCACCTTTTGGTGAGACATGATAGCCAACTCCAATAATGAATTTCTTAATGATGTCCACTTCCACTAGGATATCTTGACTTTATCAAATTCAAAATAAATTTTGGAAAACTCTTCACTGGCATGCTTAATCAGGAATAAAAATTTTCCAATTTGAATTTATATTGGAGATGAAAATCCTTCCAAATTGAATTTATATTGGATAAGGAAACAATCCCAAATTTGAATTTATATTGAAGAAGGAAACAACCTCCAATTTGAATTTATATTGGAGATGAAAACACTTTCAAATTAAATTTATATTGAAGGAAACAATCACCCCTACAACTCTATAAAAAGGATGTATGTTTTTCACTTTTCCAATATCAATTTTGGAATTTTCAATCTATGAAGATGTTGAAATAATTTCTTTTTCTTCTACTTTTCTTTTATTTTCGTCACATTTTTTCAGCCCAGCATGTTAGTGGTAGAAAATTCATATCTCATTGTAAAAATATAGAAATCATGAAACATTTGATACTCTAGAAAATAGACTTCAACATCTATGACATATCTAAAATTCAGATTTAAAATCCTTCAATATAATTCTCAACAATTTTTTGAAGTTAGCCCTACATTTTATCATGATGAAAATTTTAGATCTGCGCATCTTGGCCAAAACTTTCATATCTTGAAGTAGGAAGGACCAAATCATAAGTTGCTTAAATTTTGTGAAGCTAGACACAAATATCTAAAACATATTCAAAATTCATAATTTAATACCTTTGAGATCTTTTCAGGTGTTATCCCGAAGTCAACATTGGATTTTGGTGCACCATCAATTTCAGATTTGCGTAATGACACCAAAAAATCTATATCTCAATATGGAGTATCAAAATTATGATCTGTTTGATTCTATAGATACTCGAAACATGCGTACATGACATATACAAGATTTAGAATTTAAAACCTCTTGGATCGTTCTATATAAATTTTTAAAATTGATCTAGATTCTGTCCAGCAAAAGAATTTCATATTTGTTTCGCCTCACCAAATAATTATATCTTTATGTGGAAACATCACCATCACCATCACCATCAAAAGGTGTTTTGATTGCTATAAATCATTCTTTAATGGCTTTATCATCACTAAAATATCTTGTCTCAAGCCCATCCAAGTTGGTGATATATGACTTTCGAGCTCGAAACGTCTTGACAAATAACAAACTCTCTTTTATTAGTGTTTTTTTTGTGTTGTCTTTCCCTTTTTATTTTTGTAGGTGAATGACAAGTTCTTGCTCAAGATAATGTCTTTTACGCAAAGGATAATCTTATAATGAAAAGGGATGGATACTCGTCCCACCCTATGAAAGATAATTCTATGAGTAATCTTATGACGCACAGAGATGGATACTCGTCTCCGCCCTGAAAGGTAATTCTACGGGTAATCTTACAGCGCATAGGGATGATACTCGTCCCTTCCGTAAGAAAGATAATTCTATGGGTAATCTTACTATGCATAGGGATGACTACTCGTCCCCGTCCTATGAAAGGTAATTCTACGGGTACTTTTACGGCACATAGGGATGGATAATCATCCTCGCCCAAAGAAGGTAAACTCAAGAAGGATTGAAGGATTTAAAGACTTCAACTTATAGACACAGAGCATCTGACGAATCCAACTTTAAGACTTTGAAGGCTTCAATACAGTAGATTTGAGGGCTTCAACTTGAAGACATAGTGAATTTGGAGACTCAACTTATAGACATAGAGCATATGAAGACTTCAACTTGAAGACTTCATGAATTTACAAGATTTATTATGGTTAATTTGAAAACTTCAACATGAAGACTTAGTAATTCAAAGACATCAACTTATAAATATAGATCACCTGAAGACTTCAACTATCAGACTTCATAAACTTATAGGCTTCAATATGATGAATTTGAAAGCTTCAATATGAAGACTTAGTGAATTTAAAGACTTAAAATTATGGCAAAGGAGCTCATATTTCATAGGGATTTTCCCCATTGATCCACCAACACTTGGTGCAAGTCTGAAGATTGATGAAAAAAAAATCTCATGAAGATTGACTTTTTATATGAGCAAGAACATATATGTTTTTTTGAATCTTGTGCAACTGAACTCAGAATGAAATACCAAGCGCATACGTACCTCAGTGAAGAGTATCAAGTCACAACGTAGTTTTGGGTGAGTGTTATTTTTTAGAGTCCTAACTTTTGCCTAGGCCGCATCTTTCGAGGTTTTCAACCTAGCAAACTTTTTTTTATTAATTCGTACACAATTTATACTCTTGCAGGCCAAGAGTGAACATACAGTTTATACTCGTGCCTCAAGGAGTGTCAGATTTCTTTAAGGATAGTACTTCTTCAAGAACTTGGCATTAATATGGCCAATTTTCATGCAATCTGCATCGACAAGCTTGTAATCACCATTTGAATATGCCTCTTGTACGACATATGGTTCATCCCACTTTGGTATGAATTTTCCTCCAGACTTGCAAGAAGTAATAATGGGTCTTCTTATTGTAAGAACTTAATCTCCAACTTAAAAGCACCTAAAGCAGACTCTTTTGTTGAAAGAAAGAGATAGACGAGCTTGATAGGATTCAAGATTTTGCTGAGCCACCAGCCTCTTCTCATCAAGATTTTCTAACTCCTCAAGACACAACTTAGAATTTTTTATATCAGTGAGCCTTTATTGAATAGCTAATCTCAAAGAAGGTATTTGACGCTCAAGTGGCAGCACTACTTCAACTTTAAAAGCAAATAAATATAGGATTGCTCACGTTGGTGTGTAGTACGTTGTTCTATATTCCCACAAAGCTTCTTCCATTAATTCATGTCAATCTCATTTGGATTTAGAGATGACTTTATTTAACAGTTTGCATGATATTTTATTGACTGCTTTGGCTAGACCATTAGCGGCAACATGGTCCACAAAAGATTTACGCTTCTTAAAACCAAAGAAATCACAAATCTTGTTTATTATCTTACTGTTAAATGGTTTGCTGTTATCGGTTATGAAGCACTGATGGATTCCAAAGTGATTGATGATATTTACTTAGATAAAGTTTGCAATATTTTCTTACTTTACTTCCTTGAGAGCAACAGCTTCGACCCACTTTAAGAAATAATCTGTCACGGACAAGATGTACAAGTTTCCACCAAAAGATTTTGGCAATGTCGAACAACATCCATTTCCCAAGCGTTGAATGTCCAGGATGTTATAGTTGGGTGAAATACTTTAGCATATTGTTGTATGAAATTTCTATGAAATTGGCAAGTTTTGCATATTCTAGCAAAGTCCAAGCAGTATTTCACCATCATTGGCCAATAATACCCCATTCTTGTAATATGAAAATGAAGCTTTGATCTCGACTGTTGATATCAACAAACTCCCGAGTGTTTTTCTTATGGACTACTTTTTTCTCTCTCAAACACCACAAAAATGATCTTCTGTATAACATATCTTTGTAGTAAAGAAAGTGAGGTGCACAGCGACGAATGTTAGTCCTTCTTCTTAGATCCTCTAGAAGTATCACATAACACAAGTAGTTAATGATAGGTTTTCACCAATTTTCCTTTATAGCTTTATACATGACGAAGAGGTGTTCAACCTTATTTTCCATATCCCATCTTCATTCGATGGAGGTACTACTCATTCTTAGTAGATAGTAACTCGTGCCTGATTCGAAAAAGTTAGGGTTGAGGCCAAAGCAGCTAGGACATCAACTTGCTTTTTTTTCCTTAGCACATACTAGAGGGTTACTTCTCTAATCCATCCTATTAACTTCTACGCATAATCATAATATGGTGTAAGCTCAGGCTTTCTGACTTCATAGCTTCCCAAAAGCTTCTTGATCACCAATTGGGAGTCACCAAATACTTGTAATTATATTTGTTTTATGTGTACAGCCATCTCAAGTCTGAGTTTTAGAACTTGATATTTAGCAACATTATTGGAGCAATGATTTATCAAGGTAAAAGAGTATGGGATGACCTCTCCTTGTGGAGTAACAAATATTATGCCAGCATCAGCTTCATCTAGATGTGTGGCACCATCATAGTACATCTTTCATGGAGATCTAACTTCAACCACTATTGTATCTTCATCAAAAAGCTCATCAGTCAATTCTCAATCATCGAGAATTGGGTGGTCTACCAAGAAGTTCACTAATGCTTGTATTTTATGGCCTTTTGAGGGATGTACACAATCTCAAACTATTAAAATTAAAGGTACCACCTTGCTAGTCGGTCACTAAGACTGATTTCGACATTACAAACTTAATGGGATTTTCCCTAGACACAAGACAAATGACATGAGCTTGAAAGTAGTGTTTTATCATTTTAATTGAGAAGTTTTTTTTACCTTCACTATTTTCTTAAGCCAGTAGTGCTCCAACTGACCTCTCTTGTATTGCAATATAGAGTATCAATGGTTTCCCAGGTATGGGTGCCACAAGAACTGGAGGTTTTCTCAAGTATGATTTGATTCTCTCAAAGGCCTTGTTACAAGCTTGGTCCCATTTGAATGGAGCATCCATCTTTATTAGATGGATAAATGGTTGACATTTTTTGGCCAGGTTCGAGATAAACCTTCTTAAATATTCTAGCGTTCCTTTAAGGCTTTTTAACTCATGAACGTTTTGAGGCTCGAACATGTTCAAAATTGCATTAACCTTGTCCTGATCAATTTTAATTCCTCGGTGTCGTAAAATGAAGCCAAGGAACTTTCCAGAAGTAACTCCAAAGGCACATTCTAATGGATCAATCCTAAGTTGATATCTTCGAAGTAAATAGGACGAGCACCATTTTTGACTTCTAACTGATAGACTGCTACTTTTGGATCTAAGATAGAAATTTTCTTACAACTCCAAGCAAAGACATCCCTATGTTCTTTGTATGTCTATATAAGTCATTTTCTCCTCTATTTATAAAAACTCGCTCAAGTAAGTTGGTCTTGGGTCTTCATTGGTTCAAAGATTAACTTTCTTCAAGAGATCTATTATGGCCTTCACTCCTTCTTCAAGTTGTGATGGAGCATCTCCAGGATCTTTCTTCTCTTGAGAATCATCGTTGTTGATGGACATGTGGTAATACAAAAAAGTATCTTCCATCTCTTTATCAACCTTCATTTGAGTTGAGACATTGTTCTCATTTTGGATTGTAACATGATATGAGGGGCCAACATTTTATTCATCTTCCTCACGCTTCTTGGTATAAACCATAGCATGCGTCTTTACTTTTAACACCTCCTTTCATGAAACCATAAGTTCCATCCGTCGCCTCATTCTAAAAGAAATCAAACTTTTGAAATCTTTCTGGATCTTAGGTGAAGATTGTTTTTCTGTGTTTAGACAACTTCTCCAGTGATTGTTGATTTTCTTGGTATATAGTGGACCCAAGCTCTCAAAAATAAAATTTCTTATAGTTGGTTCTCCCAGTTGATCAAAGACAGAAGGCATTTTATTGGGCGCAGTAGACTCCTCTTCTATAGTGATATAGTTACTGACCACCTTTTTTATGGAGATACGAATTGGAGGTGTCAATTCTGAAGCACTTGTGCATGACCTTTCTCCTTGCGGGGTTGAAGATCCAAAGATTGGAGTTGGCACGGACGACACTTGATGTGTTTATTGTCCTAGAATACTGGTCTTGCTCCCTGTGATAGCTCCAAGGCTTCCAAAAATAACACCGAGGTTGCTTTCTACTTCAGCAGAGAATTTGGAATCAGCAACTTTGGAAGTAGTTGATTGAGAATTGACCTTCCTTGAAGTCATTTTGTTTTCTTAAACTTTGATGTTAGAAACGTTGAAATGAGAGGTATAGATCGTCCTACTGGGCGTACCAAAATTTGTTGGATAATAAAATTTTGAGATCGAATAATAAACAATCGAGACAAGAAAAATATTACAATAGTCATTTTATTGATTTCAATTAGTGAGTGTTGCAATCTCTATGAATCCTCTGACTTACCTTTTCAGATATAAATTCAAGGGCTTTGAGCTTTATCTTAATTTTGAACTTGATTTGTGAACTTAATGGATTTGATCTTGACTTGTGCTTAAATCTAAGGGTTTTGGAGCTTGTTCTTGAATCTTGCGATCATGATCTTGAATCTTGATGAACTGATCTTGAATGTTTGAATTTGTAGAGAAATCTGCGGCGTTTGATTCACGATTCTCTCTTGCTTCTTGCTAGAATTGTTGTCCCTTTTCTGAATTATGATACCCCTATTTACTTGTAGGAAGTAAAGAGTCATCGTGAATATGAACTTCTTTTGACCAATTAGATATAAGCGACATGGCGCCTTTTATGGGCTTTTGATTCCACTAGGTCTGCTACATCATTTTGGCATATGGCATGGTCCTATTGGCTCTTTAACTTGACTTGGCATACCACGTCCTTCGATACATGGCACTCATTTAGGCTTCTAAAATATGACAATAGCTTGAACTTAACAAAGTGGGTTCATCATTTGTAGCCCAAATCAAAGGGCTAGCCCATTAAAAATTGGACTTTAATTAAAGGGAAAAAAATTTAAATAACCTTCCTTAGATGGTTAATTGCAACTTATAGCATAATTTTCATCTTTGCAAGTTGCAGCAAAAAAGGTATAAAAAAAAACAAAAAAATATGTTTTCTAATAATATAAAAAAATACATTTTTATATATGGAAAAAAAGAATTTCATACCCATAAAAAAGAATGACAGTTATTTTCAGGATATCAATCATCCCCGTAATTCTCTCTGAAACGGTTTTACTCCTACTTCATTAACATCTAAACGATTTCATATTTTTAAAATCATTATTCAACCAACAATTTCTTCTCCTTCATCAAAAATTCTCTTTCTTCTAATTTCAGAAATTCTCTTTCTTCTAATTTTCTCTTTGTCTTTAAATAAAAATCTAATATAAGGAGTATTGTCAATTTCCTTGTTAAATATCCATTGTATGTAACAACAGCATATATGTCAATGGATATTAGAGAAAATACTGCACAATCTGTTATTTGTATTGGTAACAACATAAATAAGGATTTGAATATAGATCAAAATCTTCCATAAGAATGATATAGTGAAAATTATTTTGTATATACTTATTAGACTATTTCGTGTATAAAATCAGTTTGAAATTTCAAAATTCCGTTCTCTAACGTGTTATATTTATATGGATTGAGTAATGATCGCAGATGTTGATATAGAAATCGACTTTCGCCAAATATTATACGTTATTATTTATTTTAGAGTATGGAATAAATATACAAACTTGTATTTTTGAACTATTTCGTGTATGAAATATGTATAATATCAATATTAAATTCAAGGTTTATAAAATAGTTTCTTACATGATATTTATATGGAATGAGCATAATGTGATTGTGATATTCAATTAGAAGATATACTCCTAAGATTATAAATTGAATGGAATTAGTTTGTAAAAGTGATTTCTTACATGTCATGTTAGTATGAAATGTGTATGATATAGATATATAAATTGATATTTTATGGATTGTGATACTCAATTGGTGATACCGATTTATATATCTATTTCATATACTGCATGTTTATCTCTTTGAATCAAGATTTAATCTCATCTACTTTTCTACTAAATTAAGATTCAATAAACATTGTCATTCTTTCATACTGAAAAAAAAAAGGATAAAGATTAATCAAAAAATTGTAGTACATCTAATTCTTCAGTAATGGAAGAATTTAAAAATATTGTGGTAAAAAAATGAAATATGTGATTATCTATGAAGGATTTTGATTGATTTTGAGAAAATATATGTGAAAAACGTATAGAGTAAAATGGAGTGAAAAGAGGAAGAAAGAATCATGTAATTTATAAGAGAGAATAATAAATTTGGAGTTTTTTTAAATAGTTAAGAATGATAATATATAAAGATATAATACTGAACAGATTTTACTCCTTCCATAATTATTCATATAGTTATTAGGGAGGAATTGGATACTAAACCCTAAAAAAAGGAGTTACTTTTACTTGAAATTATTTAATCGATTTTTTAAAAAAATAAATTAGTTTTTTAAAAAGTTGCTACAACTTGCAATTAAAATAGCTAAAAAAAACAATTATCAAAAAGTATTGTTATAGCTTGTAATTTTCAATCTAATAAATGTATAGGGAATAATTTTCACGTAATTAAATCCATACATGTTTAAACTTAAATAATTAATTCAATTATATTAATCCGCAATATTTATTTGAGACTAATTTATTTTGAATTTAATATAATTCGAATTTGTACGAATTTTAATTTAATAAAATTTTGTTGCCACAAACGTATGAGATATATATTCTTTTCTTTCGAATAAAAGTGATAATTGAGTCATATTATTATCTCTACAAAAAAATAAAAGTAATTGTTATAGGCAATTAAAAAATATGAGCAATCATTCAGAAAAATAACTCTTGAAAAAATATATGTCAAGTTTTAGTATCCATAAAGTTTTTCTAAGTATAAAAATTTCCTTTTAATAAACTAATGCATTTTATATATATATATATATATATATATAACTATGCTTTGATTAAATGAGTCTGATGAGTTAATAATTTTGGTATTTTTTAAAAAAGAATTTTAATAACATGACATGTCAATTAAGAGAGAAGAAGGTTTTTGAGGCATTTAGCTTTTTTAAAAAAAAAAAAAAAAAAGAGTTGAGCGAAACATAAGTGATATTTGAAGAAAATATTCAAAACTTGATAATTATTTAGGGGTGGGCATGGTATTGTATGATACAGTATTTGAAATTTCGATACAATAATTTCGGTATTCAATTTTTAAAAAGATTATACCATTATCATACCATATTAATTCGGTATGATTCGATATTTTGACGTTTGATCTCGGTATTTTGCAGTATGACAATCAGTAACCATAGTTTGTTTAACTTTAACAATATATACTCGTATACTAGAGTATTATTACTTCGACTTTTCAAAAGCATGCCTTAATTATATCATAAATACACATTACACATGTAGAAATATTAAAAAAGAAGTACAAACAATTTCTTTTATAAGTCAAATACACCAAAAAGACATTTCAATCAAGATAGAATAGCGAAAGTTCAATGTCTAAACATTTTTATACTAATACTAAGTATTATATATATATATATATATATATACTTTAATATCTAAAAGAAAAAATGAAACAATAGAGACTATAATTAAACAGACTTTAGACAGATTCTTCAGCAACCAGACACAAGATAAACATATGAATGGACAGCCAGACGAACAACCCACTAATTTAGACAGAACTGTCCCAGAGATAAATAATACAGATAATAATTCAGCAAGATCAGACGAAGAAGATAGTATTGCACAGTTCCAGGACGCTCAGAATCCATATGAAGACGATGACTCAGGAATATATATATATATATATATATATATCATACCATATACCAAAAAAATTTAAATATACCAAAAAGTTACTTATGTAAATATATATACTTCGATATGATATTCGGTATTTCGATGTCATTTGTAAATACCGAATACCATACCATATACCAAAAAAATTTAAAATCTATATCATATACCATACCAAATACCATAATACCAAAAACCACAGTATCAAAAATTTCGGTTCAATATGATAATTCGGTATATACAATACCATGCCCACCCCTATAGCTAATAACTTCATTAAATGCCTCAATAATTACTAAATTTATTAATAATTACTCATAAAAAATAAGAAAAATAAAAGTCATCATGACAGATAATCGTTACAAACAATGAGGAAAACAAATCATATAACACAATAAGAAGACAGAAAAAGAATCGCGAAATAACACAATAAGAAGACAGAAAAAGAATCGCGAAATAAGAAATTAATGCATAGCATATGAAATTGAAGAATGCTACGGTTCTAAGAAAGGGCAGGAGATAGAAAAGGGTAGAACAAACGATATGAAATTGAAGAATGCTACGGTTCTAAGAAACGGCAGGAGATGGAAAAGGGTAGAACCACAAAACCAGCAAAATACTCGGCAAATTTAGAAAGAAAAAGTAAGACAGAGGGTACAGTGAAACCACAAAACCAGCAAAATACTTGGCAAAATTAGAAAGAAAAAGTAAGACAGAGGTTACAGCTAATAAAAAATAGAATAAAGAACTAATTAGGATTATTAAATAATAAATAAAAACTATAATAGGAAGAAAAATAAATAAAGATGCAAACACGCCAAACTAGGTGTTACATAACATAATTATTTTCACTGTTACCTAACATTGAGTTTAACAATATAATAATGTCCTACGGTTGAGAGAAGAAGACGAACAATCTCATTTCTAATTCACCTTTATTTTTGGATTGAAAATGTTGGAGGTAACTAATGTAACAAGACCTAAAATTTGAAAATGGCAGCCCCACTTGAGGGCTTCGATGCAAAAATGTACAAGCCAAGGTCATTTTTACTGATGGTTACAATATAATAATGTCCTACGGTTGAGAGAAGAAGACGAACAATCTCATTTCTAATTCACCTTTATTTTTGGATTGAAAATGTTGGAGGTAACTAATGTAACAAGACCTAAAATTTGAAAATGGCAGCCCCACTTGAGGGCTTCGATGCAAAAATGTACAAGCCAAGGTCATTCTTACTGATGGTTCCTTTGTCAATCCTAGATTGATAAAATTGCTCCTGAAACCATAATAAACCACCATTTTGGTTAGAGCATAAGGATTAAAATATTCATGACTTGCTAGATGACAATGAAAATTAACCTTCAAATTGAGTATAAATTGTGGAACAAGACTCTCTTTCACCAAAGCCACTGCGCATCCACCCCATCCAGCTCCGGTAAGCCTAGCTCCAAGAGCACCATTATCTCGACAAATCTTCACAAGTTCTTCTAATTCTAGACAACTGCACTCATAAAGGACACTGCAGCTATGGTGACTCTCGTTCATAAGGTCACCTAACTTCTTCAGCATGTCTTCATCACTGCAATGACCAACTTGTTATGTTTTTAAGTATTTCAAAAAAAAAAAAGCAGGCGAAAAAACGATGAAAAGCGCATCTTCCACGACAAACCTTAAATCTGATGATACGGTGTCTTTAAAAGCATGGACACGTTTGGCTTCAGAAAATACATGGGCAGCTCTCTGAAAAGTAAAAGCAGAGCACTATTTTGTGAAAGTTCAAATGGAGCAAAAGAAACTGATATTATGTAATAAGAAATGACTCTTTGATCATATATCAATATAAGCAAGATGACTTAAGGCAAACACCTACAATATTCTTTTAAAGAAATAAGTACAAGCAAGAATGTGTGAAAATAATTAAAGGCCTATGGAAGAGAACTTATTAATTGCCAACATCTTTCTAAGGAATGAAATGGACAAAGGATTTGAAGCAAATCAATTTGAAACAGGTGAAGGCCCAGTAAGTAGATGAAACACCCACACAAAAAAGCATATACTGACCTGATGCAACTTGTAACACTTAGCAGCACGAAGCACATCTAAAGAAGTTGGTGAAGTGGCAAATATTGTTTCCAACTTTTCCTTGGTGATATTCTCAATCTCTTCGTTAGTATATGGTTCCTCATGCAATAGCACCTGTAGCAGTGGTGGGATTGTTACAGCTGAATGTAACACAGGTAAACAACAAGAGTAAAAGCACAAACCCCTCTTTGAATAGGACCATAACATGAACCACAACGAAAAGCTAATACTGATAGAAAGAAAAAGAAAAACTAACTGAAAATCCAACCACAATATCCACCCACGCATAATTATTCAACTTCCAGAAAATGGCAATCACAAATTTTCACCCAATGGGTGGGGAGCCAAACTAGATCCTAAAATAATGAAACTGCGTCGGACAGAGAGGTGTCAGGCAGGAAAGGAGTGAACTGAGAGTAAGAGTATACACCTTGACAGCAAAAACAGGGTCAGAAGAACCGTGTGTACCAGCGAATGATACACACAACCCTTCAACATCAGAAAGAGTTTTTACACTAGATATTGCTTCCTGAGGTTCCATCCCCGACTTAATGCCCAGTACAATCTGCAAAATTTCAAATCAGCATCCAGGGGGAAAGCTAGCACATCCAAGTAGGTTATTCTGCAACCCTCGTTCAGAGGGAATATCTATCTATATAAATATAAAAGTAAACAAGAACATGTAAGTCACTGACATATCAAGTCAAAATATTTACTAGAAAACAATTAACAGACCACGAAAAAAAGATTCAGTAGGGCTGAATTGATAAAGCAACATAAACACATGCAGGATATAGCAGATAGTAGAAAAAAAACAAATAACACAGCCAAGAGATAGCCAACAGCATGGTTTTCATGCAAGTCCTAGCAAGTAAAACATGCCATGTTCTCCCCATGGTTCTAAAAAAGTTAGTTCTAATACCACATGCACAATGCCAAGTTTGTCTTTCCATCTAAATCATTTAAAATTCAGAATTATTGCCATCGCTACTACAGACTCTACATTATTCCAAGGACTACAGTCTCCTAAGGACATTGAGCTTGTAAAAGATATTAATGAATCACTACGCAAACTGTAGATTAAGGAATAAGTCATAAGGCTAGGTAGTTTTATTTTTACTTTATAATGGTGATGTCTGTGTAGAATTCTCAAGCACAGTGAAGAGAATCAAAGTATATTTCTGATGATTAAGGAGTTGACTGCATGCTCCTACTTATAGGAGTTGAATACTACGGAGTTGTAGAGTCCTAGACTACTTACAAGAGTCCTAGTTATGCCAATATTGAAGACTTAGAGTTGTATCACTAGGCAACTACATATACAAGTAGATGTTTACTACTACTACAATACTAGTACAATTATAGATGCAAAGCATAGGATAACTCTAACAGAATCAGCTACCCTAACAGAATCGTACACTCTCTTTATCTTCTATTTGATCAGTATCTTCAACACTTCCCCTCAAGCTAGTGAGTGGTGGAACACTCACTCCTAGCTTGCTTCTGAAATTAGCAAACGCCTGCTTTGTCAAGGCCTTTGTATGAATGTCAGCTAGCTGATCTCTAGACTTTACGAACTGTGTGACTAGCTGTCCTCTCGCCACTTTTTCTCAAACAAAATGGTAGTCCATTTCTACATGCTTTGTTCTGGCATGCATCACTGGATTAAATGTCAAGTATAAGGCACTTAAATTGTCACAATACAGTATTGGCATTGTCTTGAGATATACTCCAATGTCATGAAGAAGGTAAAGGATCCATGTCATCTCAGCTTTAGTAGAAGCTAAGGCTCTATATTCAGCTTCAGCACTGGACCTTGCTACTGTGGTTTGTTTCTTCGAGGTCCAAGAGATACAATTTGCACCTAAATAGATGATATAACCTGTAGTTGACCTCCTAGTTGTAGTGCAGCCTCCCCAATCAGCATCCGAATGGCCATATAAACTGCAGGGTGATTGTGAGATAATTCTGAGCCCATGATGTGAAGTTCCTTTGATGTACCTGAGGATCCTTTTAACACCTTGAAGATGTTCATGATGTTCCGGGTTTTGACGGAACATTTTAGGCCTTTTCCTTAGGATAATTGTGTGTTTTCAAGCAACCATGGTTGTATTTAACATGACATTTTAGTGCTTTCAGGATAAGGACCGAGTGTGAAGGATAACTTGGACAATCTGAGCAAAAAAAA
>NC_061111.1:117535937-117654473 GCF_002878395.1 Capsicum annuum | reverse complement strand
CTGGAATCATATAAATACCGAGTATTAGGGTTTATTCCGATCTGATCCTTTGTCTTCGGTTTCATAGTTTCTCCTCTATTGAGAACTTTGTATTACCTTTCATTAGGATTTGAATCGAGAGATTGAGAGTTGATTATTAGTTTTCATATTTTCCATCAAAGATTGTGAAGAACAATATTGTGACTTTTGTAAGTACTTTTCTGAAGCTATTTATGAACATCAATATAACTTTGATTTCTTATATGGAGATGAGTAGCTAAACTCCCATAACTAGGGTTATGGGAGCCTTGATGCAGAGAACTATTTTGGGGTTGTGAATGTGTTTGATTTCTAACATCTATCGAAATTGCATGAATCTTTCTTCATCTTAATGATATCTCTTGGTTGCAAACTTGAGAAGTGAGCCCATAAACTCCACTTGTCTGACAAGAAAGTGGATGTTGGGAAAAGAAGTGATTCACATGAACTCCATAGGTTTACGCTTTGGGTTAACGGGTTGATGCCTTAACAGGATCACCCTCATGAGAGTGTTATTGAATAATGCATGAATCCTTTAAGTTCGAGAGAAGTAAAGGGTGAAATACTCATTAGGTTGAGAAACATATGGGTAATCCTTAGAATTCAATAATTCTTGCAATTGAATACATAAGTTAGATTTCGAACACAAACTCGCAACCATAATTGTTTGAACATCTTGGTGAGCATAACTCTAGTTAATTCATTTTCATTGAAATTACATCTACATTTATTCTCAGTATCTGGACTTTTAACACAAATACAAAAGAATACCGTTAACACTTCCAAACCCCCTTTATTTCGAAACCTTAGATCAACAGTCTAATAACAATCACAATACTTAGTGAACACTGTATTCCCTGTGGGATTCGACACCCAACCAAGTGGGGTTCTATATTTGACAGCGACCACTTACTCTCTCGTAAGAGAGGTGTAATTTGGGCGCATCAGTTAACTATTTGGACTCTGTATGCATTGACTAGCTAGATTTACTGAATGAGTGATGTCAGGCCTTGTGAGTGTCAACTACGGAAGACTTCCCATAATCCTTCTATACAAAGATGCATCAACAGGGCTTCCAACAGCTTCATGAGAGCTATGTTTCTGTGCAAGAGGTGTATTTATTGCTTTTGCCCGTATCATATCAGTCTTATTAAGCAACTCAGCAGCATACTTCCCTTGACTCAAGTGTAGTCCACCTAGGAAGTACTTGACCTTAATTCCTAGAAAGAAATGTAAAGGACCAAGATCTTTCATAGAAAATTCTCTCCCAAGTTTAGCAACCACCTCTGAGACATGCTTTCGATTACTTCCTGTGATAATTATATCATCCACATATAGTAATAATAAGAGTCCCTCTGTTATCATGTAAAGTAAACAAAGAGATCTGCCTTGCTACAAGTGAAACCAAGGTGAAGCAAATACATACTGAATCTGTCAAACCATGCTCTAGGGTCCTATTTAGCACCATACAAATGCCTTCTTTAACAAAGAGACATGAGTTGGATACCTGGGGTCAATGAATCCTGGAGGTTGACTCATGTATACTTCATCCTGCAAGTGGCCATGTAGAAATGCATTTTTGACATCAAGTTGTCTGGCATGCCATTTTGAAGTAAAACAGCTACAGACAAAACCACTCTAATTGTTGTAGCCTTTAACCATCGGACTGAATGTTTCTTCAAAGTCTATTCCTTCATGTTGAGGGAAACCCCTAGCAACAAGCCTTGCTTTGTACCTGTCGATTGCTCCATTTGCCGACAGTTTAGTCTTAAACACCCATTTGGAGCCAACCAAGTTCATACCTGCATGTTTAGGTACTAGTATCCAGGTTTTGTTATTGTGTAGAGCATTTATCTCATCCAGCATAGCTGCAAACCAATGTGGTGACTTCAGTGCTTCATTTCTTTATTTTGGTTCCCTCATGATTTGTTCTTTGCTTGCAACAAGAGACACATAAGGTAAAGCAGCTGATTTTGCCTTATATCTGGTGATCATATGATGCCTTTGTGGTTCTAGTGATATCTGAGCTGCACTATCTTCTACGAGTGTTGCACCTGCACTATCATCTTGTGGATTAGACACTGAGAGTGATGAGGGTTGTGGTATGCTAGGTGGATCAGTAGCATCTCCTATTGCTTCAGCATTTGAGATGTCAAGCATTTCAGAAGACTCATTTTCAAATATGGAACTAGAATCCCTGTCATCATTAACAAGAGTGGCTAAAACAGGTTCAGCCAGTGTTATTTGGTTATCAACAGTTGGCAATATAAGCTCAACAGGTGCTAGTTGATCAACTACATGAGTAGCCTGATCCTCAACAGTTAGTTGAGTCGCTTGATTCACCACAACCAGCAGCACTTCCCCTGGAGTAACTTTAACAGAATCATGTGCCTGCAAATTAGTAAAAAACTCAACAAAGGTAGCTAGGTGAAGTGAGACATTAGCTTTAGCTTGAGACTGTATTGGTTGTACATAAGGTAATGTACACTCGTAAAAAATGACATGCCTTGACACATAGACTCTCCTTGTTGGAGAATGATAGCATATATATCCTTTACTGCTATATCCTGTGAAAACACATGGATAAGACTTTGGGCTAAACTTGGTATCACCCTTAATGTACGAAAAACATCTACATCCAAACACCTTCAAGCTGTTATAGTCAGGTTGTGCACTATATAATTTGACAAATGGAGTCATTTTCAATACTGAGGAAGGCAGCCTATTAATGAGGAACACAGCAGTTAAGAAGGCCTCTACGCATAGAAAAAGAGGTAGGTTGGCATGAAGTAGCATAGTCAGTCCAGTTTCAACTATGTGCCTGTGTTTTCTTTCAGAAATTCCATTCTGTTCAGGTGTATTAGGACAAGAGATATGTCTGACAATACCACAACTTTCTAGATGCTTAATGAATTCTGTTTTGATGAACTCACCACCTCCATCACATTGAAAAATCTTAATAACTTTAGAGAATTGTCTTTCGATCATTTTTTGGAACTTGAGAAATACATCAAAAAATTCAAATTTCTTTTTCAATGGATAAAGTCATGTGTATCTTGTGTTATCATCTAACAAACACTACACAATATGTCATGTGTTGAGTAGATTCAACAGGTGCAGGACCCCAAATATCACAATGAATTTTCAATAAAGGTTCCTTCTCAACTTTATTCCTCAAGCCAAATGTTAGTTTACAACCTTTTCCCAACTGACAATTAGAACAAAAAGTATGGATTTTATTCCAACTACTGACATATTAATGCAACTATTACTACTCAAAATCTTCAAACTAGGATGTCCTAATCTATTATGCCAAATGTTGTCTGAGGTCTTGAAGTCTTGTGTGGCAATCAATACATACAGATTGTTGCCTTCCAAGGCATAGAGTCCATCTCTTTTAGATCCCTTGGCCAGTAGTGTCCTTGTCTTTTTGTCCATTACAACAAAATCAGTTTCATCAAATTCAAGAGTGCAGGAATTATCTTTAGCAATTTTACTAACCAAGTGCAGAGTTTTAGCAATCGTAGGTACTAAAAGAACTTCTTGTAATTTCATCCCTGATCTGACTGTATTGCCAATGTGTGTAATATCTAACTGAGATTCATTTCCAACAATGATCTTATCAGAACCTTTATAGTGTTTTAAGATCAGATAGAGTACCTGAATTGTTTATGTGACTAGTAGCACCTGAGTCCACATATCATCACCACTTGATGTATTCTGCAAATTCACAGCAGCAAGTACTTGTGGAAGTTCATTTGCAGCCTGGTAAGAATAGTCCCACCTGTAAAAGCACTTAAGAGCAGTATGGTTATTCCTACCACAAATTTGACATGACTCATTTGCATTTTCTCCTTATTCTGGTTGCCATTTTGATTTCCACCCTGATTGTTTTAGTTAATCTGATTATATGATACAGAAGGTCTAAAACCCCTTCCTCTGGAGTTAAAGTTGTTATTTCCTCTTCCTTTGGAGAAATTTCCTCTTCCTCTGCCTCTTTGACTAGAGACAGCCGAGAATGCCATGTTGGAGTTTAGTTGTGGCACCTCTTCTTCATCCTCCCTCATGTCAAAACCCCTGAGTGCATTAATAAACTGATTTAGTGTAGGATAGGGTGCCTTACCTAACATGACAGTCCTGAACGTCTTGTATTTGAGACCTAAGCCTCTAGCAAAGTTGATAACTTCACTGTCCTCATCAACAAGCTTGTGTATAGCAGCAAGTCCATCACATCACAGATGGCTTTGAACTCTTTGATATATTCATCAACCTTTTTGTTTCCCAGCCTAACACTCCGCAATTGTTGTTTGAGCTGAAATTCCTTGTCCTTTGTTGCTTGAAGATAGGCTTCTTCCAAACATTCCCACATCTCCTTGGCAGTGGAGCAACCTACTATGAGGTACATGCTTTCTTCTGTCCAGGTACCTGAGATCCAGCTCCTCGGCAGTACATCTTTCTCCTCCCAGTCATCAGCATTTTTACTATCTTCTTCATCTTCCTCAGTATCTATGACCACAGTTTTCTCAGCAGCCTTTCCAGCAATGGGCTCATTTACAGTTGGTTTCTTCTCCTTGATGAGATAAGTTAATCTCATGACTTGGATCAATTGCATCATTTGTGTTCTCCATATAGGATAATTTGTTGGCTCAAGTTTAATAGAACAGGAAGCAATAAGGTGGTGAAGAGAAGAAGTGGAAAGAGAATTGGTAGAGGACGTAGAAGGAGCCATTTTCAGGATTTGAGATGTTCAGTTCTTGGTTTTAATATTTAATCAGCGGAACGAGCTTAATGCTCTGATACCATGAAGAATTCTCAAGCCCAGTAAAGAGAATCAAAGTATATTTCTGATGATAAGGAGTTGAGTACATGCTCCTACTTATAGGAGTTGAATACTACGTAGTTGTAGAGTCCTAGACTACTTACAAGTAGGGGTGGGAATGGTATGGTATGGTACGTATTTGAAACTTCGGTACGGTAATTTTGATATTAGGTTTTTGAAAAGATTATACCATTACCATACCATATTAGTTCGGTATGGTTCGGTATTTTGACGTTTGTTTTGGTATTTTGCGGTAATCAGTAACCATAGTTTGTTTAACTTTGACAATATATACTCATATACTAGAGTACTATTACTTCGACTTTTCAAAAGCACGTCTTAATTATATCATAAATACACATTACACATGTAGAAATATTAAAAAAGAAGTACAAACAATTCCTTTTATAAGTCAATTACACCAAAAAGACATTTCAATCAAGAGCGAAAGTTCAATGTCTAAACATTTTTATACTAATACTAAGTATTATATTTTATATATATATATATATATATATAAAAGTTACTTATGTAAATATATATACTTCGGTATAGTATTCGATATTTCGGTATGTCATTTGTAAATACAGAATACCATACCATATACCAAAAAAATTTAAAATGTATACCATATACCATACCAAATACCATAATACCAGAAACCACAGTATCAAAATTTCGGTTCGGGATGGTAATTAGGTATATACCATACCATGCCCACCCCTACTTACAAGAGTCCTAGTTATGCCAATATTGAAGACTTAAGAGTTGTATCACTAGGCAACTACATATACAAGTAGATGTTTACTACTACTACAATACTAGTACAATTATAGATGCAAAGCATAGGATAACTCTAACAGAATCAGCTACCCTACCACAATCGTACACTCTCCTTATCTTCTATTTGATCAGTATCTTCAACAGTCTGAACCAGCTTGTGCACAGCTCGACTAAGTATTTAGCTTCAAGTTTCAAGATACAGAAACAAGATGTCATAAGAAATTTAAAAAAAAAAACAAGAAACCAATTGAGAACAGATAACTAGAACTGTTGTGATCAGACAGATAAGAAAATCATCCTCTTCGATCTAACACTACAAATTTATCAAACAAAAGGTGCTAAATCTTACAGCAGCTAGCTGACATTCAACAACCCGATTATTGTAGTTAACTGCTGCAGTAACTGCTTTTTGTGATTCAGCTAGTGAATGGGCTATCACAAAAGTTCCAGCAGCAGGGAGTTGTACATCAGTTGAACGTATAGGATTGAAATCAATCAGCTCCGCGAACCCAAATTGTGCCATAACAGAGATGGCCTGCACAGAACAATCGATTGATGCCCTTTAAGAATCAAATATTAAGTCAAGACTGTCTACTTTGCAATATTGAACTAGCAAAGAGACGCATTACATTGATTTTTAGGAGAACAACAAGGAAACCATCAATATTTAGGACAACTAATTTGTGTATTGCACGTTCCATTGGTTCAGCTGTAACTAAGTGATCAAGATTTAGTGTTAGATTGCATTACCTGATCCATTCCACCAGACTGAGTTCCGATGTGCCTTTCACATTCACATGTAAGTTGAGCAATTTCTTTCTGCGGAGAAAGATTAATTACTTCTAGGTGAAAAACAGAGGTACAGCTAACCCTACCAACAGATCCAAAATTTGAAAACTCTTTGGTTTTTATTTTTCTTTTTTTTTTTTTTTTTTGAGATAAAGGTAACTGTGAGAAATATAAGAGAAGAATATTATTTGAATTATTGTTACTACATTACTCCATTGAGGCTCTATTTATAGACACTACATTCCAATCCTTTTTCTAATAGGACACTACATTACGATCCTTTTCCAAGTAAGATTCTATATGTTATAAGATTCTATATGTTATTCCTATTCCTACTCATATTCTAACACTCCCCTGCAAGCTGGTGCATAGAAGGCATATGTACCAAGCTTGTTATGGATAAAACTAATACAAGGATCGGTGGGAGACTCGGTGAAAATATCTGCAAGAAAATTGATAAGGACTGTTCTGGACGTCCGAGAGACCTCAATTGAAAAGGAACAAGCTGAAAAAGTGATCCAAAAAGTAGTAAACATCACCGTAAAGTTAATCTGTCACTGGAAAATTGCCGGGAATTGGTATAAAATAAATGGGTCATCTCGAAATCAAGAGATGAGTATATCTTGAACAAGTCACCGAAGAACTGGCCAGAACATGCTCACGCGCCGGATTATTAGATTTGATGGTTGAAAAGTGGTCACAATCTGAGAAAAAATTATATGGGTAGGGTATGTCACGACCCCACTGAGAAAGAGAATTATATAGGTAGAGTCGGAATGATAACACGACCCTACTGAGAAATAGAAATTATATGACAACACAGCCCTACTGGAAAATAAAAATTAAATGTGTAGGGTTGAAATAACGAGACGACCCTACTGAAAAAGAGAATTTATATGGGTAGGATCGGAATGATGACAGAATCCTACTGCAAAAGAGAAATTATATGGGAAGGGACGAAATGACGGCACAACCCTACTTAAAAAGAGAAATTATATGGGTAGGGGAGGAATGACGGCACAACCCTATGCAAATCAAATTTGAAGAGTCGCTGTAAAGACACATGGAACTTCGCAAATCAAATCTAAGAAGTCACTGTAAAGATACATGGTACTAAGCAACTCAGATATGAGAAAGTAGTCCGAAAAGATGCACGGTACTAAGCAAATTAAATATGAGAAGCAGTCCGGAGAGATGCACGGAGCTACACAAATATGATTAAGAGAAAGTAGTCACCGGATAGATGGACGATGCTACGCAAATCGGATATGAGAAAATAGTCACCCGAAAGAAGCATAGTGCCCCAGTCTTTTGCTGACATGATCATTGGCCAGACGGGCGGCATATATGGGTTATAGCCGCCCGCCGGCAGCGGAAGCTCTTTGATTCTTTACCAAGATCATAGAGGCTCGGATACTATATGAGAAATATAAGAGAAGAATATTATTTGAATTGTTGTTACTACATTACTACATTGAGGCTCTATTTATAGACACCACATTCTAATCCTTTTCCAAGTAGGATTCTATATGCTATTCCTATTCCTACTCATATTCTAACAGTAACCAAGATTTGAAAACTCAAGCAAATGAAAATAAAAGGAAAGGAAAAATTAGGAAAGAAATTAGTCATGACAAATTCATTCATCTTAAATGAGGCTACTCTTTAAAAAAAACCTCTAAAGAGGATAAGAAATCAGATCCAAAACAAATGTTCAGGGTGGACCCGGATCAAACAGCCATATATGCTTTGAGTCAGACCTAGGATTTTCGTCAAGCAGATTCAATGCAGAAACTTTATGATCATGGCAGTACGGGTATGGAAGGTCAACTATGACAAGGTTCTGCTCGCTGTCTCCCTTTATTGATATTTTGAGGCTGTTCGTTTATTTAAAACAGTTGGAATTAAACTTTAACAAAAAACCTTCTTACTTCAAAAGGTTTCTTTAACTTCAGCTTAACCATAATCTATTTAATCCGTAACAATTACTAAATTCTAACAACGTAAATACTTATACGAAAAGAGAACCCAAAAAGAGCTACAAACTGAATTCAACAAACAATATTAATAAAGAACTTCAATCCCATAAGTTCTAAAGCTTTTTCTCAAAATAAAACTTTAAAGTTTTGGCTCTAACACGATTTTTTAGGTTTTTTCCCTAACTTTAAGTTTTAAAGCTTCATCTCAAATTTATTGATAGCTTTATCACTTAAAAGAAGTATTTCAGAAATTTAGCCAATGAAAACACAAAAGAAAGACCGAACTTTATTATTAAAGAAAATTTCGCATTTCAACTAATAATAGGCTAAGCAAAATTTAATTACCAAACATTAGGTTAATTATACACAAGCAAAAAATAACCAAACTAACATCAAGCTAGAAAGGAAAAAAAGTCCATTTGCATAATATGGTAAGGATACTACCTTGGGCATGTTAATGCCAATTGAAGCCATTATAGCAATAAAGGAAGAGCAAACAAATGCTGCAGAGCTCGAAAGTCCAGATCCTACAGCCGAAAAAACATGGAAACCATGAAATAGCCATAAAAACTGACTAGTTAATTACTACTAGACAGTATTCAAGATCGGAAGACATATACCTGTAGGAACTGTACCATCAACAACAACATCAAGTCCAACAGGTTCACCAACATCTATCCCTTTCAACTTGGCATATTCATAGAAACCCTTGTACCTGCACACACATATTAGCAGCTTTCGATGACATGCATATTTCAACTTGTATGCTCGATACTATCTGATTCTCTGGATCTTGGATGAAGAAATCAAGAAAGTAAGGTCTTACCCACAAATGAAATAATGGCCCCATCTGTGATTCTTCAGATCAACCTCCTGGAAAGTTAGATGTAAGGTTATTGACAAAAGAAACTAGAATTGCAGTATTCGAGAATAATGATTCAGTTATCTCTTTCTTTTTCCCCTTTTTCTTTCATCGGCAACTTATAAACATGGTTTAGACTTGAGAAAATAAACTTCAATGAATTATACACATATAAAGAACCACCAGGACATAATGAATAATTTCCCAAATTAAAGCTCCGACGATGTCACAACATTGTATCTTTTAATCTTAAACGCAACCCTTACTTCATCATCCACCAATCCTCAACAAAAGAAAGATGAAAAAACTGAGTGAGAGTATCTCAACAGCAAAGTTTACGATACCTGCAGAGGATCAGCAGGGTAAGTGCACAAGGAGTACTTGTCACTATTCACATTAGCAATTCGAAGAAGCTTGTCAGGCTCATTAGAGTCGTGTTTCCAGATAGCCACAATTGTGTCTTGGCGAATTGCCATAGGCAACACAGAGTACCCCTCATAATCTATGTGTTCCCCAATCAAGTTCACTCTCCCTGCATACCATAACAACAAAGTTGAGATTCGAGTGTAACCTACTACCAAAGTTCAGATTTTGAACCTAACCAACAAATAAAGTTGAGATTTTGAACGAAACCCAATAAGAAAGTTGTGATTATGAGAGTGGAAATTGACCTGGGGATCGAGCGTAGACATGAGGGGATTGGCCAAACAAGTCAATGAACTTGGACTTCAAATTCTTGAATCGAAATTGAGCCTCTTCAAGCTGTGATCCACTACCATAAACTGGCTCAAGATCAGAGAAAAATGGAATTGGTAATTCCTCGTGCCTAGCCATTGGATTTAGTTGGTAATAATGAAATCTGATGAAGAACTATTAACAAGGAATAAACGAGAAGCAAAAAGAGAAAAGATGTATATAAAGACGCTCCCTGATGGGATTTGCGATATAATTGAAAAAGATGTTGGATTAACTTGTGGAACTCCTAAATTCTGTGATTCCATTTACTCATTTATATTTTGATGACTTCCTTTTAGAGTACCTTTTTACCGTTGTTGACGTAAGTAATGATAACGGCGACGGACGAACCAAAGAAAGTGGTCTAAAGTGTTTAGTAGATGAATTAGTGTGATTTGAGAGAAAATTTATATTATTTCTTTCCTTAAAAACCCCTTTAAATTTATACAATATAAGTTAAATCCATAAGGATTTACAAAAAGAAAGAAATAACTTTAATAGGTGCTTGGATATGAGTCATAACCTGATTGATATGCTAATAAATGAAAAAGAGTAAAATATTCTTAAATTACATGAAGTCGAATAAAAAAATTATATATTAATAGTTTGGTTAAAAATGACTTTATTAGTATATTTGGATCAAAAATATATTTTTCCTAATAACCATGTTATTTCTTTTATTTTTAAAGTCATTTTTTTTCTAATAAAAATATGTGAGCCATCATTAATTTTCATATATATAAGATCATAGTAACCCATCACTAATTATCATTTGAATAATAATAATAATAATAATAATAATAATAATAATAATAATAATAATAATAATAATAAATTCTTTAAAAAGGAAAATATTTTTATTTCTTAGTTCTTTCGAATTGAAGTAAGATTAATATTTACTAATATAATCATTGGTTTTAAAATCAAGCTCCAACAATCATAATGCCATAAGTACAAAAAATATATTTCGTTGCTCTCAATCACAAAATATCAAGTATCATCAATGAAATTATTATTGACCTCTTTTTTATTTTAACTTTAAAATCAAGAAATATATTAGCAAATTCTTATCCTACTTTAATTCGAAAAAATATTAAAAAATAAAAGTATTTTCTATATTTGTAAGAAAAAAAAATTTGTTGTTATCTTAATAAAACATGATGAGGTTATTATGATTTTATATATCTGACTTATATTATCACTTTACAAAAATATTTGGATTGTTCTATTTTAATTAATAAAAGAGATTAACAAGAAAAAAAAAGTATTTCCCACTCTTTTGTTAGTTAAAATTTATTTGAAAGGAGTAAGAAAAAGTCTACCTAAAATTAATATTTTATTTAAAAAAAATGTGATTAAAATGAAAAGAAACAATATGTTCATTAGGGAAACGACATTTTTTAATCAAAAAGTAATAATATAAGTATATTTAGAGCAAATATTAATGATTGAGATATTTTTGAACTTAATTACTAATGGCAGAAATATTTTTAGACAAAACTATTAATGAATTGGCATTTTATTCAATTTCACATAGTTAAGGGTGTTTTGACAATTTTTTCGTTTGTTCATTTTTACTAGTTCACAATAGACTTTACACTTTTTTTAATTTATAACAAATGAAGTGCAAATTTTACCATAATAACTAGTCCATAATATTAATGAGCTTGGAAGATATTTGGGAATGAGTAATTAACATTAAAGAATGAAAAAAAAATCTTTTATCTTGATATATTAAAGTGGGCAACTAAAAGTAAAAATTTACTTTTAATAAATATAGTGGGTATGAAAAAGTGATTGGATGGAGTAAAATTTGAAATTAAGTTGAAAAAAAAATACTTAAAAATCTAAGTTGTGTTTATACACAAAAAGAGTAAAACCTTTTAAAAACTCCTCAAAATTATTCAAACTTTAATTTACATATTTCAAATTCGAAGTTGAAATAATGGATCAATTTAATTAAAAAAGATACTTATTTTAAAATAATTTTTAAAATCTAAAAAATATATATGTATGAATTTAATTAAAAAAATTGTTTTTATTAGGTGGATAAATCCAAACGATCTTAGAGACTAAATTTTTGTACTATGTCAGATGATGTGGTCCGCTAAGTCAAATGAGAGAATCAATAATATTATATTACATGTTAAGTGACGTGTCATGATCAATCAAATATCTTATTGTCATTAATTCAATCTATTTAGTTAGTGATTTAAGTCAACCAATCAAATAAAATAAAATTATATTATTCTCACAATTCTTTTCACTCACAATAATAGCGCGTATTTACATTTTAATAAAAATAATAATGAAATTATTAATTAGAAGAAAGATTAACCTGGCACCTAGAGTTGTCAATATAGGCTTCACCCGTCCGGTCGGTCCAACCCAATCCTTTAATTAAGTGGGGTTGAGCTAAATTTTCTCAGCCCATTTAGAAATGAGACTTATAAGTTCAGCCTCACTTGGCCCGTCGGTCTTAGAGGTCTAACCCTTCAGCCTCAGAGGCCAAACCATGGGTTGGGACATTAAAATTAATTATCAAATATTTTTAAGTTGATCATTTATTTATTAGAAATTAGAATTGTGTAAATTTTTTATAACTAGCTACTTATTTTTTTATTCATTCTTTGGTTGGTACTAATTTTTTGAAAGTTCTTAGTGGGTGTTTGAAATAGCTGGTAAGCTGCTTTTAGTTGTGAAATTCAAAAAGTTGCTTTTACTCGTGATGGTTTAGTAGTTGTTGCCTTTGCTTAATGCAATATTCTGTTCTTTAAATTTAGGCTCTCTTCTGTTATAATCTTACTTATTTTATGTAGATACTTTGTGTATATTTGTATTTATTATCTTAACCATATTAGATATTTTCTATTGAATCTATAGCTAATCATCATTTCTTTGCTTATTACATTAAATGCCATGAGCTAATTACAATTAAGAGATCATCTGGTGTGAGGTATAAGGGATAAATAGTTCAAGATAAAATGAAAGACTATTTTATCCCATATTTGGTGTGAGGTATTAGTTAGTAACAGCATTATTTATCACACCATTTACACCATAGTGATGAGATAAATTATTCGTATAAATAATGGAATAGTTAATTTCGAGGTTAATTATCCCAGGATAACTCTTTTCCAACCTAACAATCCTTAATGGTATTAGGCTTAAGTAATCGACACACATTTAAAGTTGTCCCGAAAATTCACTTAGACCCCTCAACTAAGCCTTGTACCTATCAGGCCCCTAACCCACCCAAATTTTGATCCAATCAGATTTTTTTTGCCTAATCAGCAACAGGCATAGAGTGTGTGTAATACATTCGCCTGACGTGACAAAAATAACCAATTAAAAGATGACATGTGGCATTAATCCAAAAGTAATAAAAAATAATCCATAACTAATTAAATTATAACTAAAAAAAATTATAACTTTTTTAAAAAATAAAAAATAAAACACCCCATGCCCCCCTCCCCACCTCTGCTTCTTCATCTTTGCCTTTCTTTATTAGTTTACCATTAGCTTAAAAATTTGGAAAGTATATATAAATAGTGGAAGAGTTGTGAATTAATTTATAGAATAAATTAATCGAGGATGAGGGCCAAGTTGTGAATTAATCGAAGAAAAAGGAGAGTTGTCATTAGCTTAAAAGCAATGGTTGTAGCCGGAATCCGCCATAGAAGCTCTTCAAGCTTCCACCTCCTACAATGTTGGCTTTGGAATTTCACCTTTTGCTACTCTTCTGTTTGATTGAGCAGACCAAACAAATTAAATTTTTCAATTGAGAAATTGATTTTTCAAAAGGGAATTAACTTAAAGTTGAAAATTGGTCAACTAAAAATTTGATTTTAGAAAAGAGAATTAAAGTTCAATTAATAAATTGGAAGATGACACGGCTTCCACTGCTTTGGCTTCCACTGTTTTTTTTAAATTGAAAATTGTTAATTGTATTAACGACATTGTTAAGAATTTAAAAAAAAATAGAGATGAAAAAGATGATGAAGAAGATGGCTGGGGGCTTGGGGGTTGCGAAGGAGGGGGTTGTTTTTCTTTTTCTTTTTAATTAAAATTTGTTATTATTAGAAATGTATTAAATAGGTTGAAATGTGATTTTTTTTTAACAAAAAAAAATATATTTGAGACTATTCACGCGCTCAAGGAGAGTGTAACACGCTTGTTACACTCTCCTTGCCAAATCGGCATTTTGTGCCTAATAGGTACCAAATTTAGCACTTGAGAAGGCCTGATAGGTACATGCATTAGTTGAGGGGTCTAAGTGAATTTCTGGAATAACTTTAAATGTCTGTCGATGACTTAAACCAATGTATTAGTAAGATGTCTATAACATGTTAAAAACTAATAGTATAGTGAAATCATAAAAGTTGGTGATAGCCTAGTACTTACAATATTTTCATTTATCATATTTCAAATTACTTTTATTTTTTGTGAAGGGCCAACTAGCCCCAACCCACGGCCCACTTAGGGCTGGGTTAGGCCACTATTTTAAAAATCTTTTAGTTAAAAGAGCTAGCCCATCTTAGTCCATTTAATTCTATAGCCCGCTAGGATTGGATTGGGTTGGGCCAACCTATTTTGGCAGCTCTACCAGCACCTGACTTTTGCTTTTCATCAATAAATACACTTAAATAATTATTCATACAATTCAAATGACTTGTGTGATGGGGCAAATGAAGAGACGTTGATTAGTTATGTAATTTAATAAGGAGAAAATAGGAAGAGCAAAAGCCATATAATATTTATTAAAAAAATAAATTTCACGTGATGCTCAAGAATTCATATATTGTTACTACTCTGCATGCCTACTTATAGTAGAGGTCCTAGAGGATATTTTTGTATTTTTTTATTTTAATTTATTTATTTTATTTTTATTTTTAATCAGTTTTACATTTAAAAATTACATAAAAATATTCTATAATTATAATAATTAATAATTTCAATTATTTGGAGACACATAAAGAAATCGTTAACTCAAAGTTTTATCAGTGCAATATAAATTGAGATATATAAATTTAAGTAATATAAATTACAATAATAATTAAATTAAAATATCTTTGAAAGACGTATAAAAAATTTAGTTGACTTTTTCAAATTCTATGTCATATAAAAGGGGATAGATGGAGTAACATATGTTATTTAAAAATTACGTAGAAAGTCATATAAATCATTATAATTAACATCTAAAATTATATAATAAATTTGATTGACTTTCTCAAACATCCCATCAGTGTCACATAAATTGAGATGAAAAGAGTAACATACAATATTGAAAATTATGTAAAGTTACTATAAATCAATAAAGAATAACTTTAGAATATTAAAAATTGTACAAAAATTGGTTGACTTTCTAAATTTCATTTGTGCCACATAAAGTGAGACTAAAAAAAAGGAAAACTTATATAAATCCCTAAATGTTTAAGTGTTATTACATTTTATCCCAATTATTTGGGTAATTACATCATATCTCAGTGTTTTTAAAATTGTGATACATCTATTATAACGTGAGACATATAAAAAGTGATACATTTAAAACTGACTAGATATTTATTTTAAGAAGTAACGGATTTTGATTTATTATGCAGAGCAAATCACGCCCAATCAGTTACAAGTTGGATTTCCTATATACCGAAAATCCACAATTCCCCTCGACAAAATTTCAAATTTAAAGTATCACCCATCATCGAAAATTTAAATTTGAAAATTTCATCGAAATTGACGTGAAGGGTACACTTTTGGTAGGTTATTGGTGACATCGATAAGGTGATTTTTTGATAGGTTGTTTTAGGTTTTTCCGGTGGTGAGTGGGTCATTTTCTAGTGAACTGGAGCTGATTCACCAGAACAGTGAGCTCCAGTGATGGGATGGTTGCTCCTTTCTCCTCCAGTGCGAACACAATATATCACCCATTAATAACATATGAATCACCCAATAATTGATGACGTCGATGGTCTATTGGTAACGCCGGTGGGGTGGTTTTTTGGTAGGCTGTTATGGGATTTTTCGATGGTGAGTGGGCCATTTTTTAGTGGATCGGCGCTGGTTCAATAAAAAAGTGAGCTCCATTGATGGAGATGACTTCTCTATACTCCTCCAATATGAACAAAATGTATCACCCATTAATAGCATATGAATCACCCAATAATTGAAATAATAATTGTATCTACCATATGAATCACCATAATACTATATGTATCACCCATTAATATCATAGTATCACCCATTAAAACCATAAAAATTGTATCTATCGTATGAATCACCATAATACCCACATAATGATATCATATTTATCATTCATATGAATCACCATTAAATAATAAACATGTATGAATAACTGTAACACCTCACATTTTTGGGCTAGAATTCAAACTGTTGTTCCTAAGTATACAGACCCGAACTTAATGATTCTATGTCTATATATGTGTGATGATAAGTTCTATAGTGTTAAAACATCTTTTTATATCAGTCGAGGTCATAAAAAATCTCCTAACTCAAAGACGAGTTGAGAACGCTCCTATCGATTAAGTTTTAGTGAACATTTCAGCTTGGGTCAACTTTAGATGACCATTACTCCTTGTACATAATAAATTATGTATCCTACTATATATCAAATAAAAGGTCTTCGAATATTCTTTCCAAAGCATTTTGTTTCACCTTAATCCGATATCAGAGCAAAAAGTTATACTCATTTTACTTCAGCATGTTTGTCTGTCAACAAAGTGACGACCTGAGTTGATAGGCTATCACCTGAGTGACAACCCATCAGCCAAGTCGTCACCCCAAACTAGTGAGCCATTATTTTCAGCTTCCAAGTGACGACCTGAGTTAATAGGCCATCACCTAAGTGACAACCTATCAGCCCAAGTCGCCAACCTTAACCTGAAACTCACAAAAATCAACTTTCAAGTGACGACCTGAGTTGATAGGCCATCACCTAAGTGACGACCTATCAGCCCAAGTCGTCACCCAAGACTAACAACTCATAAAATCAGCTTCTGAGTGACAACTTGGTGTGATAGGCCATCACTTGGTTGACGATTTATCAACCAAGGTCATCACCCTTAAAATTCATCAATTCCCATTTGGATTCGAAGGAGTATTTTGGTCTTTTTCCTTACCTCTCATGACTTAAATCACAAATAAAATGCTATTAAGTGAAAAAATATCAGTTTCTCATCACTCATAATCCTCTCCACTCTCAATAATAAGAAAATTAGAGTTTTCTCTCAAGATTATCTCCCAAGAACAAGATTCAAGCCTTTTTTCAAGAAAACCAAGAAATTGTAATTCCCAATCCAAGAACGTTCAAGAAAAGTTAATTCTCTTTCAAGATCAAAGCTGTAAGGTATGTTAAATGTAGAATCCATTTTTATGTTTAGAATCATGATCTTTACATATTTTTATGAATTATGCCCATGAACTTTCATATCATGTTTACATGAAAAGGTTGTTGTTATTAAACCCTATATGTTTGAATGGTTTTGTTCACTGATTTAATCCTTAATGGGTGATTTAGTATCAAAATCATGCTACTGCTACAAGTTTTAACACTATTCCCATGCTTAGCTTAAACTATGCATTGCAAGTGTTTGATAAAATGCCTAGATGAAAGGATTGTGAATAATGACTACATAATACATCCCTAAAGCTTTAGTATGTTTTAAATATTATGGTTTCCATATCATGTTCATGCAAGTCCAGAATAAAACCCTTAGTTTATGATTTGGTCATGTGATTCGTGCTATATTATCATGTTTAAAAGCACCCCCATGTCAAAGTCTTGATCCCTATGTGATTGATGAAATGCTTAAGTGAATAATTGTGAACAATGATTTCTTTTTATGGTTTCAAAGCTTTCATATGTCTTTGTCGTTATTGTTATCGAGTCCTGGGGGTTGTGAATACCCGAAAACTTAGCTATTTACTTAGTCTTAGTAGTTTCAAAATGGTTTTAGATAAACCATGAGCGTCATCGGTCCAGTTAATTATCTTATTCAGTTCAACTTAGATTAGTTCAGTAATTTGAGTCAGTTCTGTTGGGAGTAGGATTTAGTACTGAGCGAATACAAGGATGATAACTTCCTCATTAGTTAGGCAGAGTCGTTAGTAGCAGTTCCTGTGTTCCAGAACTACGTAGCCAGCGTAGAATGAGGAGCCACCCATCAGATTAGGCTTGACTACCTCCCAGGGGTCACCCATTAATTAGGCTTGACTCTGCCCAGGTGTCACCCGTTAGTTTAGGCTTGACATCCTAGTTATTCAGTAGCTTAGTGAATCCATATAATCATTATTAGTACTATTGACATGATACTAACACCCTTTTAACTAGGGTTACAGGTTGAACCCCAACCAGTTCAGAGTGGGGCAAGTCGATTAGATGATACCTTACACAGTCTCAGTCTGTAATTAGTATACTTCAGTTCAGGTTTGCATTGACCATAGTATACAATTATCAGTTATTCAGTTATCAGATTTTAGTATTTCAGTTTACAGACTATTTTTAGAATCATGTTATATGCCTGGTCATGCATTCTTAGATTTTACAGTATTCACGCATTCATATCAGTTACTCAGTTATCTCATACTATTCAACCAGTCATTATCCATATACATAAGCCTATGCATATCAGCCTAACCCCATTCAGTATACCAGTACATTCAAAATACTAATTGCATACTCTTTTCTTGGCTATGATTTCTCATATCATAGGTTCAGATGCTTAGGTTTCCGACCGTACTTAGATATCCCAGTGCATTAGTAGCAACAGTAGTGGTAAGTCCTCAAGTTCTGAGGATCAGTTATAATTATCTTAGTATTTCAGTTTTAGTAGCCAGTCGGAGTTAGTTGGGGACTTGTCCCATCAACTTCTCAGTTACTCAGTTATATTAGAGGCTTTTAGACACTTTTAGTGAGTTTTCAGTTTTCAGTTGTTATTATCATCCGTTTTATCAGTATTATCAGTTTTGTTTTACAGATATTATCAGAACTATGATTTAAAATTTTATGGCATTTCAGTAAATTCCATATATATATTCCATGTTACATTGTTCAGTGCTCAAAACAGGTACCAACATGGGTTAGCTTATGGTTCTTTGGGGCTGTAAGCACCGTGTGACGCTCAGGGTGTACTCTCGAGTCGTTACAAACTTGATATCAGATCCTAAGGTTTTAAAGTATCCTAGAGAATCTGAAAGCCGTGTTGAGTAGAGTCTTGTGCATGGGTGTAAAGCGCGCCACACTTATAGACAATAGGCTACAATACGTTTTAGGAAAATTTTCCCTTCTTTCATGTTTTAGATTATGCTATATATCAATTCTCTAAGAACCTTATGTAGATTCTGATCATGCTTCACTCGTGTCAACTCTACCTTACTTTTTAGGTAATAGAAACAGAGAAGCTTAAAGTCCTACAAATAGGGCTTTTTTCAGACAGTCACTGTGGATAGTATGGGATTGCCGCAGGTTCAAATGTTTCCCACCAGTTCCGTTATGTTCCAAAGTTTTAAAGATTTTATTCATGATCATGAAAAACTCGTGCACTAATACAAAGCCAGATGTTCCCTCAGATCTCATCTCAGAATCCTATGATAGTATATAACCTAGAGTTAGAAGCATAAACTCGGGAGTTTAGCAGTAGCAGAGTGGGGATAGTGTTATCTGAATTCAGTAGATTTTACATTTATGGGGCTAGTTATATGAAAGGTGAATTAGTAGGCTTGAAACAGTGTATGCAAGAATTTAAGTTTGATAATTCAAAGTTATATGTGTTGTTGATGTTGGCGTAGTGGTAATTCTCATGGTGTAAGGAAAATATGAGTTTAGAGATGTGATATTTGAAAACTATGATAAAAGTAGTATGGTTATTAAAGATCTGCAGATATCCCTGTTATGTGTTAGAATCTAAGTTTGAATCTTTGAAGGTTGAGCTAGTAGAAAGAGGAGTTGAAAATACTAAGTTAGTCGGTTCATAAGTTGTTACATGATGTATCTGGGGATATAGAAAGTTAAGAGTTCTATCTCAGAAAAAAGTATCAACAGTAGGGTTTTACACTTTCAGGTGCAGTCCTTCAGGGTGAGTTTAGTAATTATGGGTATTACTATACCCCAGATTCTAGAGTAAAGTGGTGCCAGTTCATTTTAGAGGTTCTCGGACTTAGAATAATGGCTTTAAGATAAGGGGGAGATGATAGAACAAGCAACCAAGTTAGGCTCTCATATCCTAGTAGTGATGCCAGGATGTGTAGGAAAGCAGTAGGAGAGGATGATGTCCAACCTGTTCTTATCTTAGTGCAAGATTTCTCAGTCATCACGATGTCTAATCATGCCTTATATGTCATTTCTATGATCATAATTCACGTTCATGCACAATATAAAGAATCATGTACACTTCTAGTCTCTAGTTTAAGGAGTTCCAGTTTGCTCAACAGTAATAACCATGTTCCATGAATTTAGAAACTCCAAACTCTGGTCATGCAACTCATGACTCATGTATTCATGTTTTATAGTATGCTCAGTTCCCATGAAGCATGCTACACTCCCAATGATCAGCAAAATTCAGATTATGTCATGTATATCCTCTGTTTAGGTCTCTTGATGAATCTATGATGTTGATATTTTATTCCTCAGGTCTATTTTAAGTGTCAAGTTTTGTATAGTGTTCATTCATGCCTCAGGTCCTCATGTTTTAGCCTTTTAGTGACCTCTCCTTATGATATAATGTAGTGATGAGCAATTGCTCAGATGGGAGAGAGTAAATGTTTCAAAATAAAGAAAGATTATTACATGTTTTTTTACTCGAGGTTGTAGTTATGAAGATAGTCTTGAATGTCATGTTGGTGTGTAAGTGGATAAATTTATTACGCGTTAGTGAATGGCTAGTAAGAGGTTGTATTTAGTTGTTGAAGAGATAATCAGAATTATTCAGGAGATGGGAAGTTATGAAAATATAGAGTGTATTGAATTCATGACTTAGACTAGTATTACAGTGTTATGTGTGCATTTTATAGATTTGAGTAGGCTTATACATAATGGAAGAATTTAGTCCAACTCAGACTTCAGTAGGTAGAGTTATCAGTGCCCATATGAATATTTTCAGTAGTCTCAGGTGAAATGCAGTATTAAGGTGGAAGGTATAGTAGAGAGAGTATTCGAAGAGTATGTCTAAGCTTGAAAGTTAGTAGTTGCTGTGCATAATGCCTAGTAGCTCTATCCTAGCTGATGTTTCATAGGCCTGTGTTCTATATTACATAATTTTAGCCTTGTTGTGATTTCTTATCCAGATATCTTATTCAGACCACGCCTAAGATTCTTTGCCCCCTAAAGTCATTAGAACTTTATAGTAAGAGTGTCAAAGAAATACTCTAATTAAGTATATGCTTTCAGTATGGTTAGTTTGTATAGTCAGTAATTTAGTTTAGCAGTCAGGCAGACAAGTTCCTATGGTTTTCATCTCTTATAGTCAGGAGGAAATTCCTTCATAACAATGCAACTCATTACCTCAATTCAGTTTATGCATCAGGAATCAGTTTTAGATTCCAGATATCCAATCATGATTCAGTTCATAAGTGTCCCGTACATCATCTCAGCCGTTCCTTAGTAATACAGACAAGTCAGTATCATTTGGGGGACAAACTATCCCAAGGGAGAGATGGTGTAGTACCCCGAGTTTTCATATCCTTAATCTCTAAACTTTTCTTCATAAAACTAGATCCAGCCTAAGGCAGTGGTTACTCATAAGTTGACTCTCTCGTTTCTATCTCAGCCTTATAACCATTCTCATTTCAGTGCACGATTCATGAGGCCAGTTCAGTTCAGGTATCATGCCCAAACTCAGTTATGTAATCATGTTTTTAGCATGTATATTAAGCATGTAAACTCAATTCCTCAGTGTTCTTAGCTTAACCAGCCTCATTCGAGGATGAATGCTCCCAAGAGGGAGAAAATGTAACACCCTATGTTTTTAGACTAGAATTCAAACCGTTGTTCCTATGTATACAGACCCGAACCCAATGATTCTATGTCTATATAAGTGTGATGATCAATTCTATAGTGTTAAAATATCCTTTTATATCAGTCGAGGTCATAAAAATCTCCTAACTTAAAGACAAGTTGAGAACGTTCTTATCGATCAAGTTTTAATGAACATTTCAGCTTGGGTCAAATTTAAACGACCATTACTCCTTGTATATAATAATTACGTATCCTACTATATATCAAATTAAAAGTCTTTAAATCTTCTTTCCAATGCATTTTGTTTCACCTTAATCCGATATCGGAGCGAAAAGTTATATTTATTTTACTTTAGCATGTTTATTTGTCAACAAAGTAACGACCTGAGTTGATAGGCCATCACCTAAGCGACGACCCATCAGCCAAGTCATCACCCCAAACTAGTAAGCCATTATTTTCAACTTCCAAGTGACGACCTGAGTTGATAGGTCATCACCTAATGATGACCTATCAGCCCAAGTCATCACCCTTAACCCAAAACTCACAAAAATCAGCTTCTAGGTGATGACCTGAGTTGATAGGCCATCACCTAAGTGACGACCTATCAGCCCAAGTCATCACCCAAGACTAACAACTCATAAAATCAACTTTTGAGTGACGACTTGGTGTGATAGATCATCACTTAGTTGAAGATTTATCAACCAAGGTCATCACCCTCAAAATTCAGTAATTCCCATTCAGATTCGGAGGTGTATTTTGGTCTTTTCCCTTACCCCCATGACTTAAATCATACATAAAACCCTATCAAGTGATAAAATATCAGTTTCTCATCACTCATAATCCTCTCTTCTCTCAAGAAAAAGAAAATTAGGGTTTCCTCTCAATATCATCCCCCAAGAACAAGATTGAAGCCCTTCTTCAAGAAAACCAAGAAATTGTAATTCCCAATCCAAGAACGTTCAAGAAAAGTTAATTATCTTTCAAGATTAAAGCTGAAAGGTATGTTAAATGTTCATTCATGGGTTATTTTCACCCATGGAGTCCAAGAATTCATTTTTAAGTTTAGAATCATGATCTTTGCATATTTTTATGAGTTATGCCTATGAACTTTCATGAATTTCGAATCTTATAATATGTTTACACGAAAGGGTTGTTGTTATTAAACCCTTCATGTTTGAATGGTTTTGTTCGTTGTATTAAGCCTTAATGGGTGATTTAGTATCAAAATCATGCAACTTCAACAAGTTTTAACACTATTCCCATGCTTAGCTTAAACTATGCATTGGAAGTGTTTGATAAAATGCCTAGATGAAAGGATTTTGAACAATGACTACATAATATGTCCCTAAATCTTTAGTGTGTTAAATATTATGGTTTCCATATCATGTTCATGCAAGTCCAGAATAAAACCTTTAGTTTATGATTTGGTCATGTGATTCGTGCTATCTTATCATGTTTAAAAGCATCCCCATGTCAAAGTTTTGAACCCTATGCGATTGATGAAATACTTATATAAATAATTGTGAACAATGATTTCTTTTTATGGTTTCAAAGATTTTATGTGTCCCTATCGTTATTGTTATCGAGTCTTGAGGGTGGTGAATACCCAAAATCTTAGCTGTTTACTTAGTCATAGTAGTTTCACAATGGCTCCAGATAAACCATGAGCTCCATCAGTCCACTCAATTATCTTATTCAGTTAAACTTAGATCAGTTTAGTAATTCGAGTCAGTTCAGTTAGGAGTAGGATTTAACACTGAGCGAATACAGGGATGATGGCTTTCCCTTCAGTTAGGCAGAGTAGTTAGTAGTAGTCCCTGTGTTCCAGAACTACGTAGCCAATATAGGATGAGGAGCCTCCCATCAGATTAGGCTTGACTACCTCCCAGGGGCCACCCATCAGATTAGGCTTGACTCTGCCCAGGTGTCACCCATCAGTTTAGGCTTGACATCCTGGTTTATCAGTAGCTTAGTGGATCCACATAGCCATTCTTAGTACCCGTGGCCCGGTACTAACACCCTTTCAACTGGGGTTACAGGTTGAACCCCAACCAGTTCATAGCAGGGCATCTTGATTAGATGATACCTCCCACAGTCTCAGTCAGTAATTAGTATACTTCAGTTCAGGTTTGCATTGACCATGGCATAGAATTATCAGTTATTCAGTTATCAGATTTTAGTATTTCAGTTTACAGACTATTTTCAGAATCATGTTGTATGCCTGGCCATGCATTCTTAGATTTCACAGCATTCACGCATTCATATCAGTTACTCAGTTATATCATACTATTCAGCCAGTCATTATCTATGTACATGAGCCCATGCATATCAGCCTAACCCCATTTAGCATACCAGTACATTCAAAGTACTGATTACATACTCTTTTCTTGGCTATGATATCTCATATCATAGGTTAGGATGCTTGGTTCCCGATCGTACCTAGATATCCCAGAGCATCAGTAGCAGCAGTGGTGAGTCCTCATGTTCTGAGGACCAATTATGATTATCTTAGTATTTCAGTTTCAGTAGCCAGTCAGAGTTAGTTGGGGACTTGTCCTATCAACTCCTCAGTTACTCAGTTAGAGGCTTTCAGACACTTTTAGTGAGTTTTCAGTTTTCAATTATCATTATCAGCCATTTTATCAGTATTATCAACATTGTTTTAAAGACATTATCAGAATGATGACTTAAAACCTTATGGAATTCCAGTAAATTCCACATATATTCCATGTTACATTGTTCAGTGCTCACAACAGGTACTAGCATAGGTTAGCTTGTGGTCCTTCGGGGCTATAATCAGGAAGATGTTTAAATTGATTATAATTTGGGAGAGATTTTAGGCAAGGTTATCTTTTAAAAAAATATCTTGCATGAGTTAATAGTGGAGTAAAAATAAGGTATGGTGTTTTGTTGATATGTATCAAGAGTAAAGTTGAAAATCGGAATTTAATGTAAATTTTAAAAAGGTAAGGAATATTGGGTAATATAGTTTTTTAAGTTTGGATTTTGTGTAATTTATCCTAAAAAGAAGTAACATATATTGAGTTCATGCTAGTACGGATTCCATTATCCAGTATAGCAACAGTTCGTGGATACTTCTCTTGTACGGTCCTAAAGTAGGTATATTGCTTAAGTTCATTATTTTAATTTTATTTATTAGAAAGTTAAAATTATACTTAGTTATGAGTTACCATTTTTCTTAATAATATAGTCTTCACAATCTCTTCTTTTGTTAAGTCGGTTTTTCTCTCCATCATCTTGAGTTACAGGTACTTATAAAGCATGAAAATAATAGCTTATTTTCTCCTATCTATCATTTTCGGTTCATATACTAATACTTTTTATATACATAGAAAGACATCTTTCACCTTTCAACTTACACGCACAACTTACTTTATACCCTTAACTGTACGAACAATTATATACCCCCTTAATAACTTTACGGTGAATTAAATTCAACCCTAATGTTGATGTGGCTTACATAAAAAGAAAAAAAATATGAAGGCACATTTTTTCTTTTAAAAAAACTGATCCTATAAATATATAATTAAAAAAATTTAAAAGAAAGAAAATTATTCCTTCCCCACCCATTTCTTCTTCGAACCCCACTACCCTCACCTCACTCCTTTCTTCTTCTGTAAATTTGACATTCCCTTTCTCCCCCACCCCACACTATTTCTACCGCACTTTATTAATTTTTCCATAAGGAAAAAAATATATATGAATATAGGGGTTGTAGATTTAACACCCTTTTCGTAAAATTCACTATTGAGAAGAAAATAAATAATTATTTCTTCTTTTTTTAAACTCAATTTAATTTTTCATAATAGATCAATTTTTTTTTAATTTTTACGATCTCCAAGACTTAATTTTTTTCAAAACAGGATGTAACTTATTTTTCTCTACTTATTGCTACATCCAATATGTGGATTAATTTGTTGATTTTTGTTTTAAATATTTAGATTTTAATTGATTGGATTCTTAGGATGCATGAGGGGTGGGAAGAAGGTGAACATAGAAGGAGAAAGAAAGTTGAGGGCTGGGGTACAGGGAGTTGTAGAAGAAGAAAATGGGTGTTTGTTGAAGAACCACAAGTGTTGGGGGATCAAGGGAGAGGTGTTTACTGTTGTTGTTGAAGAAGAAGAAAAAGAAGAAGAAAATGATGGATGTTCGGTGGGGAGGGATCGAAGTAGGGTGGGGGGTTATTTTTTTTTTAAATTAAATAATATACATATAGTGGGGTTATATCTTTTTTGAAAAAATTTACGACGTGGCTATGACATGGAGCTGATGTAGGTGTGAGTGTAATGCACTCTCCATTGTAAGATTGGTAGTATAATTTTAGGATGATATTTAATACATTTTAAAGTTGTTAAGGAGGTGTATAATTACCCGTGAAGTTAAGAGTCTAAAGTAAATTGTGCGAACAAGTTTAGAGGTGAAATGATGTCTTTTTTCATTTCTTTTTATACTTTACAATCATTACTATGTAATCACCCCCTTTCATTTTACTTATTTACTTAATTTTTTTTTACTATTTAAATATTTGAATCGAAGAAAAATATATATGACTATAACGATGTCAGATTGTTTATGAATCTTGAGCCGTTTTGGGAAGGTAGATTATGAGCTAGAGTTGCCTGCAGATTTGGCATCAGTACATCCGGTATTTCATGTTTCTTTGTTAAAGAAATGTATTGGTGATCCATCTGTAGTTGTTCCTTTAGAAGATATGGAAGTTAAGGATAGCCTTTCCTACAGGAACTGCAAGTGTGCATTAGTTTAATTTTTCTTTCACTTATAGTTGTTAATTTTTATGAGGTAAATATTTTCATATATGCACATCGTTACATATATTTAGGCATATAATTCTCTGAAAGTACCATATATGTCACAATATCACCAGGTTAACAAGATCTTCTAAATTTAGATTACAATTTCTTTTGTATGTTTTGAATTTTTGTTTTTTATGTAGCTCAGAGAAAGTTAAAAAATATGTGAATCATTTAAAATTTAGCATTTACAAAATAAATTATATGATTGGGTACATATCAGTTTAAATTGAAAAAGTCGATCGAACTGATTTTTTAAAATTTTAGTTTCAGTTATGTAGGTTTTTTGCGATTTCAATTTTGTTTTTCAAAATCTTGGTAATTCGATTCAATTTTTCAAAAAAAAAAAATGGTTAACCGAAAATCAAATTAATTTATATAATATATATATATATATATATATATATATATATATTGATTTACACTCTCATCTCAACAACCCACCAGAATAGGCCCATACCCTAATCCTAAATTCTCAAGTTCAACAAAGTTTTCAACATGCTCATCGCAATTCAAGTCTCAACCTCACTCTCACTGTAATCTCTTGCCGATAACCATTGTTGACAACCAATGCCACAGTCTATGAAGCCTCACAATCTACCAATCAATTTTATGTTATTTTTCTAATAATCAACTATTTTCTCCTCGAAACTTACCATATTCGAGTGTCAACCATAGAGTTAAGTTCATCGATGACAACTTCATTACTTATGGCCTCCTTGATTCGATCAAAATTCTTAAACATCTCTTTTTTATCTGGATATACATTGCAAATTGGATTATCCTAGAACTAAAAAGATATACTGACAGATGAAAACCCTTAAGTGGGATCCATGGTTTGAACCTGATGTTGAAACAACCATTGAGGTTGCTTGGATATCATTACCAAATCTCCCACTATTTTTTTTTGCTAAGGATGCAATATTTTCTATTGCATCGGCTGAAGGGAAGCTGCTTATAGTGAAAATGGCAACAAAAAATCAAACTAGACCTAGTTGTTCTAAGGTGAAGATTGAAGTGGATTTGATGGAAAAACTTCCCGAAAGAGTAAAAATTAATGAAGAAAATAATGTCACAGGGGAAATCAAGCCAAAATGGATAAGATCCAATATGATTATATACCAAAATATTGTAGAGAAAGTAGTTTACAAGGGCATGAGGAGGAGAATTGATGGAATGTACATCTAGAATTACTTGATAAGGAAAGAGAGGAAAGTAAAAAAGAAAATGCAGTAGAGAATGTTAGAGAACAACAATAATGCAAGAATAGACAAAGAATGGTACTAATAGCCATAAACAAGAATGGATGACAAGGAAAAGAAATAAATACAAAAAGGATCAGTATGATCATATTCAAGGAGAAATTGAATACACAGATAAAAATCCATTTGAGGCTTTATAGAAAGAAAAAGAAGACAACAATCTAGAGAAAGGAAAGCAAGTGGAGAATAGTTCAAAAGAGAAAGACAAATATGTAGAGAAAGGCAAGGAGGTAGAGAATAATACAAAAGAGATCACTAAAGAATGGGTGAACTAATCTTTTGGCAAAATAGTACAATTTCGTAGTCAAAGGAAATCCAAAAAAAGGTAGTGTAGAGAAGGTAAGTACTGAAAAAAGAAGTGTTAAAAAGAAAAGTGTGAAATTACATAAGGTTAATACAGACTTGGTGGAGAATATTGAAGATGCAGACAACTAGAATAGTTCTCAGGTTTCATAGAATGTGAATCAATAGGACAACACAAAAAAGAATGCAATACAACATGCACAGTAGGAGAATATGACAGAGGAACTAAATGAACTTGAGGTGTCTGAGATGGATAATACTGAGGTATTACCATTAGCAATAGATTCAGTAATTGATTATAACGTCTCTCCAGAAAAGGGGAGTTATGACTTGACTGATATGGAGATTAACATCAGCAAAGTGACTAGGAAAAATAACCATTGCAAATTGGATTATCCTAGAACATACCCGTAGATCAACTTTCTTTAAGGTTGTTGATTCCAATTTTTTTTTTGATGAGAAAAAACATGTTTATGTTATTATGGGAAGCATGGAACTAACTATAAGTAGCAAGTATATTTATTGAGACAACAAACACTAAAAGTATCATCCACAAACATTTTTTTTAGTTCTTCATCTTAAAAAGTATGAGAAAATGACAAAAATGGCCTCTTATGTTTGAGAGTAGGTTCAAAATAGTCCCTTAAGTATGCATGTATCAGTTTGGGTCCTTTAAGTTTACCGCAAGTTAACAAGAATGATTCCTTAATATGCACTTAACAATTTTGGTCCTTCAAATTTGTCAAAATTTAACCCTTTCAGTCTCTGCTAAAATTTTCATCTAATTCTATCTATTTGACAAAAACTATGCAAAAATATTACTAAAAAGTCACATTTAGAGATACACTCTACTAAAAAAGGATGAATACTAAGAGATAAAATTGACCAACGTCTGTCTGTTATAAGGCAAAATTGAGAAAAAGTTTGATAGATTTCATAATATAGAAAATAATGCCTCGAAAAACAAAAATCAAGCCTCGAAAAATAAAATTAAGGGAGTCTCAACTAGGTAAAATACACTAATCTTAATTTTTTTAAAAAATTGATATAATTTTTTTATTCTATTTATACTCTTCAACTATAGTTTAGCTTTTTAAAAAGCAACACCCGTCCATCAAAATTCATAAAATAAACTGATGGACTCATGTATTATTTTCAAAAATAAAAATAATCATAGTTGTTGCAGTAAATCAACTGAGGAACGTCCAAAGATTTTTTCTTAAAACAATTATAGTATATATGCATTTTATCCTCGGGAGCAGAAAGTTAGTGAAAGATCCTCCTCGAAAAAAACCTACCCAAAACCCTGCACTAATAACTGCCACCGGTCATCATGACTGGTACCTCCACTGGTGGGGGTATCCAACCAGAGAAATTTCCACTTTTAACAACAAAAGCGGACATTAACCAAACTACAATAATTACCTCACCTACCATTCAATATTCAGAATTTCTTAAACCTATGATTCAACATATGCCTATTGTTCCTCCGAAGCCCGTTATTATGATACAAGGAGAGCCCCACTAGCACATGAAAAAAATCTAAGATAATTGCATTGATCATATAAGAAAACCTTCAGTATGCAATAGTAGTGAAGTTTTGATATGTCAAACCGAACATTGATAAGCTAAGGTGAGTTATACCTAGTCAATGTGGCATCAAGACTAGAAGTATAATAGGAGTATTGGATCCAAGATATATTTTTATGAGATTGTCCACACTAGAAGATTATGTTCATATGTTATTAGCAATAATTTTTATGTTACTAAAGAGATATACTGACAGATGAAAACCCCTAAGTGGGATCCATGGTTCGAACCTGATGTTGAAACAACTATTGGGGTTGCTTGGATATCATTACCAAATCTCCCACTAAATTTTTTTGCTAAGGATGCAATATTTTCTATTGCATCGGCTGTAGGGAAGCTTCTTATAGTGAACATAGCAATAAAAAATCAAACTAGCCCTAGTTTTTCTAAGGTGAAGATTGAAGTGGATTTGATGGCAAAACTTCCAAAAAGAGTAAAAATTAATAAAGAAAATGATGTCACAGGGGAAATCAAGCCAAAATGGTTAAGATCCAATATGATTATATACCAAAATATTATCGAGAAAGTTGTTTACAAGGGCCTGAGGAGGAGAATTACTAGAATGTATATCTAGAATTACTTGATAAGAAAAGAGAGGAAAGTAAAAAAGAAACTGTAGCAGAGAATGTTAGAGAAGATAAATAAAAGGAGCAAACAACAGTAATGCAAGAATGGAAAAGGAATGGTACCAATAGCCATAAACAAGAATGGATGACAAGGAAAAGGAACAAATACAAAAAGGATCAGTATGTTCATATTCAAGGAGAAATTAAATACACAGATAAAAATCCATTTGAGGCTTTATAAAAAGAAGAGGAAGACAACAATATAGAGAAAGGAAAGCAAGTGGAGAATAGTTCAAAAGAGAAAGACAAATATGTAGAGAAAGGCAAGAAGGTAGAGAATAATACAAAAGAGATCACTAAAGAATGGGTGAAACAATCTTTTGGCAAAATAGTGTAATTTCGTAGTCAAGGGAAATCCAAAAAAGGGTAGTGCAGAGAAGGTAAGTGATGAAAAAAGAAGTGTTAAAAAGGGAAGTGTGAAAATACATAAGGTTCATAAGGACTTGGTGGAGAATATTAAAGATGCAGACAACCAGAATAGTTCCTAGTTTTCAGAGAATATGAATTAAGAGGACAACACAAAAAAGAATGCAATACAACATGCATAGTAAGAGAATATGTCAGAGGAACTAAATGAACTTATGGTGTCTGAGATGGATAATACTGAGGTACTACCATTAGCAATAGATTCAGTAACTGATTATAACGTCTCTCTAGAAAAGGGGAGTTATGACTTGACTGATATAGAGATTAACATCAGTTAAGTGACTAGGAAAGAGAACCAGTCTCCTAAACATGTTGATAAACTAAAAAAGAGTCAATAAAAAAGAAAGAAGAAATGAGTATCTGGATGTTTGGCTGAACAAAAACATTCAAGACAAACAAGGAGTACTACTAATAAAGGTAATAAGTCGACATGAATGCTCTGATTTGGAATATTAGATCTGTTAATACACAAAAATATTCAAAAGACTTATTAGTTTGAGAGAAGATATGAATTTTTTTGGGTTGATAGAACTATTTAAAAATAGCCAGAAGGAGGTGTACAAAAGAAGATTGGGGCTGAAACATGCTTTTGTAAATTTGAATGGGAAAATCTAGGCCTTTGTGGATGAATGTATGGATGTAGAAGTTCTAAGATATGAAGAACAACACCTTACTTTGAGAGTTTATGATCAAAACAATGAAGTGGATGTTGTGATAACACTTGTGTATGCTAAATGCACCCGAGGAAAACAAATGTAAACGTGGGAGCAATTGTATAAAGTATTCATGGATCATCAAAATCCTTGGAGAATAGGAGGTGACTTTAATACTAATGAAGAAGAAAATTTAGGGGGCCTTCTTGTAATAGCAGATAGAGTAAAGGATTTCAATCATTGTATTACTGTATGTAATTTATCAGATTTGGGATTTTAAGGTAGTAATTTTACATGATGGAATGGAAAAACTAACAAAGATTGTATTTTCAAGAGACTGGATAGAGTTCTGGACAACCCACAAATGTAATCAAAATTCCCAGTAATTGAAGTGGAACACCTATTAAGAAGTGGTTCTAATTGGGCACCAATGCTTATTACTTTCAAGAATAAAATAGAAGAAGTGGTTAAATGTAATACCCCATATATTTCTAAGCTAGAAAATGAACCGTTGTTCCTACACATGAAACCTCCTATCCTGTGATTCATATTTGAGTACATGAATTAAGATGAGTATCCTAGTGATAATATAGCTTATGATGTATTAAGCATTTTCATAAGAGTCACTTAGAGTAAGCCAAGCTAAGAACTTTTGAATCCACCAAGTTTTCGTGTGTAATTTCACATAGGTCATTTTTGAACCAGAATAACTTAGTTTATAGTGGCATTTTGGCATATTTATACCCTCCAAATTGTATAGTATTGAATAAGCTTTCCATCGATACCAAATTTGCCAAAACGGACACTCAGTGAAGAAGTTATGGCGATTTAAAGTTTCAGCAATGTCATTTCAGTCAGTGCCGCATCGCGCCGTAAGCCAAAATGACGTTTGTAAATTTCTAGTGTCTCTTTGTTATTCCACCATGTCGTAGTGAGATTTTAGGTCACAAATTGGGGGCAACGCGATATCTCCGCATCGCGTAAGGGGCCCAAATTGGGTAATTTTCACAAAAATTAAATGACGCATCTAGAGGGGTATTTGGGTCATCTTTCTACCCCTATATATTCCATAAATACAAAATTAAGCCCTTATTGCACCAAAACATACTATTTCTCTCAAAATCCTCTCAAGAACACATTAGGGTTTTCAATTAGGGATTCAAGTTCAAGCAAATTTCTCCATCAATCATCAAGAATCTTCCATCTAAGGTATGCGTAGTGTTCATCTATGGATCCATTTCATTCATAGAGCTCAAGAACCATGTTTAAAATATTATATTGTGATTGTTTTGTTGTGATATGACCATGTACATGTTGATGATTTTTGTTTAATTTTCAAGATGATATCTAAAGGTGTTTTCATGAAGTATATGTATTCGTTAGTTGAAATCCATGAACTTTATGTGGTTTAAAATAGGGAAATTCATAAAAACACACCTAAGCTAAACGAATGCATGCAAAGTGTTTGATAAAAGGCCTAGGATGATATAATTCATGTCCTATGATTTAGTAGTGCTTAAATGACAAGTTTATTCTCTATGCTTTATGATTTCACATGAATTCCATATGATTGATATGCGTCGTTGTTGTGATATGGATTGAGCATGATATTGAAGCTATGCAAATATAAACATGTTGTATGAATTTCCCTTCCATACATAAGGTGTTGAGAACTCTGCTTAGTGTGAAATCCCCTACTTATGATATGGTGAATTGTGGACTCCATTTTATGATCAAGTCAGTTATGTGTGTCAATTTCATTCTATCGAGTTCTGGGGGTACTAGTACCTAAAAAATATTGCTGTGTTCCTAGAGCCATGTCACGTTATCACGATAATTTTAGTCAAGCCATGATCTATAGAACTCAGTTAGTCATGTGACTGAAGTAATCTCAGAAACCTCATGATCTTAATAAATTCTCAGATAGTAGTACTATTCGATCAGTCAACGGAAGTCAGTTACTCAGTCCATGTACAACCAGTTAAATCATGTTCAGTCTCTTCAGATGGGAGTAGAAGTTAGCACCGAGTGAACCCAAGGATGGGAACTCACCTACCAGTTTAGGGTGTGATTCTTAGTAGTCATCCTTGTGTTCCATAACTACGTAGCCAGCATAGGTTGAGACATCTTAGGGTTCCCACCATTCTCATTTGAGTACCTACCAGTTAAGGGTCACTCACAGCTGTCCTTACCAGTGGCGCGGTATTGGCACCCTTTCAGTCGAGGAAGAGATTAGACCTCAACCTAGCTATATGCGTTATTGGGGCATGTCGGTTAAGCAACTACCTTCCATAGTTTCAGTACCAGTCTCAGTAAAAGAACTCAGATAGTTCTTCAGATTTTAGTATACCAGGACTGTCAGTTATAGTACGAAACTCAGGTAGTTCCATCAGATTCAAGACTGTCAGACGTTGTTATCCATGTTATCAAAATTTCAATATCAGTCAAGTTAGATAACAGTAAACTATGTATTAGTGTACAAACCCAGATATTATGTATTCACAATTTTAGTTACTATGTATGCATATTTGTACTCTTACGTTCATATCCGTCAGTCAGTTAGCATTGTTCATGCATGTAAAACCTTTTGAATTTAGCCTACCTCACTCGTATACTTAGTACTCCTAGTCATACTGACGCATTTGCGCTATGGTACTTTCTTTTATGTTATACCATAGATTCAGAGACACGAGTTTCAGATCAGCAGTAGCATTCCAGTCGTAGAGTTGCAGTGAGTCCTCATCTATTTGAGAATGATATTATTTTATTTCATTCATTATTTTAGTTTAGTTTTGCTAGACGGAGTTAGTTGGAGACATGTTTCTTCAACTCCTTATTTTAGATAGTATTTAGAGGCTTTCAAATTTAGTTCAGATTTTAGATTCATCTTTCAGTTGTTTCGGGTATTTGTTACCCTATATCGATGTTATTATTTATCACATATTCTATTTAGTTAAACCTTATGGCCTATTATTCATGTTTTCCACATTCTATAAGTATATTATGCTTTGTACAAGAATAGATATCAGTCATGGGTTAGCTTGTGGTCCCTCGAGGTCATAAGCACCATGTAGCATTTCGGGTACCAGATTTGGGGCATTTCAAACATGGTATCAGAGACTAAAGTTCAATAGAGTCTAGGATGTTTGAAAGCCGCATCTAGTAGAATCTTGTACATGGGTATGTTGCACACTACATTTATGTGCAAGAGCTATGAAATTTTTTAGGAATAGTTTCCCCTCTTTCAGTATTCATGTCGTGCTAGTGAGAATAATCTCAAGGTAAAAATCTCAGTATAATTCGTTCTTGTCTTATTTAAGAATATGCCTCCAAAGACAAGAAACCAGCCTGCTTCTCAACCCGAAGATCCTTTAGGCGAACATGTTTCTCATGCAGAGTTTTGGGCCACATTCACCACACTTGCACAGTCTGTGGCTACCCAAAATGAATGACCACCAGTTAATTTGTCCAATCTAGTGTCCAACTCAGTCGCAGCTAGGATTTAGGACTTCACTTGAATGAACCCTCTATCTTTCTTTGGGTCTAAGTCTGATGAAGAACCTTAAGAATTCATTGACCAAGTCCAGAAGGTCATAGACATCATGGGAGTTACTTCTTGTCAGAGTGTTGAGTTAGCCGTATACCAATTATAGGATGTTTCTCACACTTGGTACAAATAGTGGAAGTCCGAAAGGGTAGATGGTGCAGGTCCTATAGAGTGGGAGGAATTTGTCACGGTTTTCTTAGATAGATTCTTTCCCCAAGAGCTGAGGGAGGCAAAAGTTCTTAAGTTCATCAACCTTAGGTAGGAAAATATGACGGTTAAAGAGTATTCTCTTAGATTTACTCAGCTATCCAGATATGCCCCTCATGTGGTTGCAGACAACAAGGCTAAAATAAGCAAGTTCGTGTCAGGAGTGAATGATAGCATGGTAAATGAGTGTAGGTCTGTGATGCTGAACAGTGATATGACTTTAGCTAGGCTCATGACCCATGCTCAGAAAATAGAGGAGTAGAAGATTAGGACTAGGGAGAGGCAGAATAAGAGAGAAAGATCAGGCAGTTTCAGTTTTGCTCAACCCAAATTAGAAGGAGGAAACCGTTTGCAGTTTCGTCCTAAGCCAGCAGTTCCAGCTCCTTTCTCTGCCAGTGCCCTAGTGGTGAAATTCAGAGACAAAAATAGAGATCGAGCACCAGGCTCTAAGTCTCAGGGTAGTATCAGCAGTGCCAGAACTAATCCCCTATGTCAGACTTGTGGTAAGAACCACAAGGGTACCTGTAGAGCTGGTAGCGATGTTTGTTTCGGTTGTGGCAAGCCAGGCCACAGGATTAGAGAGTGTTGCAGTCAGGCCTACAGGGTCAGTAGAATCGTTCCACAGCCCAGTCCGGTTACCCAAATCAGCAGGGTGCCACTTCCAGTGCTGCTAGTGGGCAACGCCTAAATAGATTCTATGCTCTTCAGACCCGACAGGATCAGGAAAATTCTCCTGATATTGTTACTGGTATGTTACAGATTTTCCATGTTCATGTTTATGCTTTGCTAGATATAGGTGAATCCTTGTCTTTTGTTACTCCTTATATAGCAGGCGATTTCAAAATCAGTCCCAAAATTTTAGCAGACCCCTTTTCAGTCTCTACCGTAGTGGGTAAAACCATCATAGCTCGGTGGGTATACAGGAACTACCCGCTTATGATATTTCAGAAAGCCACACCAGTACATTTAGTCGAGTTAGAGATGACTAATTTTGATGTCATTCTCGATATGGATTGGCCTCATTCCTGCTATGCCATAGTCGACTGTAGAAATAAGAAGTTCAATTTCAGTTCCTGAATGAGCCCATCCTAGAGTGGAAGGGTAGTACTTAATCTTTCAGCGGTCAGCTTGTATCCTACCTTCGGGCAAGGAAAATGATTTCTAAGGGATGTGTTTATCATCTCGTTCATGTTAAAGTCTTTGGTTCCAAATCTACTAGCTTTGAATCAACCCTAGTGGTTAAAAAATATTTAGATGTCTTTCCCAAAGATCTTCCACGCATTCCTCCTAAAAGGGAAATAGACTTCAACATTGACCTTATTACAGATACTCAACCTATTTCTATTCTGCCATACAGAATGTCACCAGCAGAACTTAAAGAATTGAAGGATCAGTTGAAGGATCTCTTAGATAAGGGATTCATTAGACCCAGTATTTCCCCGTGGGGTGCACCAGTCTTATTCGTGCACAAGAAAGATGGTTCTCTTAGGATCTTTATAGATTACCATCAGCTCAAAAAAGTTACAGTCAAGAACAAGTATCCTCTTCCCAGAATAGATGACTTATTGGACCAACTTCAGGGTGCCAGTTATTTATCCCAGATAGACCTCAGATCAGGCTATTATCAGCTCAGAGTTAGAGAATGTGACATCCCAAAGACATCTTTTCGTACTTGATATGGTTACTTTAAATTTCTAGTTATGTCCTTTGGTCTTATTAATGCGTTAGTCGCTTTCATGGACTTGATGAACCGTGTGTTCAAGCAGTACTTGGACTTGTTCATTATAGTCTTTATAGATGATATCCTGGTCTATTTCCACACAGAGCATGATCATTCAGACCATCTCAGAATTGTTCTTTAGACTCTCAGAGATCACCAGTTATTTGTCAAATTCAATAAGTGCAAGTTTTGGCTAAGGTCAGTAGCATTTCTTGGCCATATTATTTTTGGTGATCCCATTATAGTAGATCCTCAGAAGAACGAAGTGGTAAGAAACTAGCCTCGCCCTGTCTCTCCATCAGATATTAGGAGTTTCTTGGGTTTGGCTTTACTATAGGCGGTTTATTGAGGGATTTTCTTCTTTTGCATCCCCCATGTATAGATTGACTCAGAAGAAGGTCAAGTTTCAGTGGTCAGATCCTTGCGAGAAGAGTTTCCAGGAATTGAAGATTTAACTCACCTTATCTCCAGTCTTAGCTCTTCCAGATGGTTTAGATGGGTTCATAGCATACTGTGATGCATCCAGAGTAGGTTTGGGTTGTGTCCTCATGTTGGGTTGTGTCCTCATGCAGTATGGTAAGCTCATAGCCTACATCTCCAGGCAGTTAAATCCCCATGACAAGAATTATCCTACTCATGATCTTGAGTTAGCAGCCGTAGTATTTACCTTGAAGATTTGGAGGCATTATCAATACGGATTTTATGTAGATGTCTTCACAGATCATAAGAGTCTCCAATATGTCTTTTCTTAGAAAGATCTCAATCTTTGTCAGATAAGGTGGTTAGAGCTCTTGAAATATTATGACATGAGTGTCCTTTATCATTCGGGCAAGGCCAACATTCTGGCTGATGCTCTCAGTAGACTCTCCATGGGTAGTGTTTCTCACGTTGAGGATAGCAAGAGGAAATAGCTCAGGAAATCCATCAGCTTGCCAGACTAGATATTTACTTAATCGATTCTTCTGAGGGTGGTGTATGTGTTCAGGATAGTTCAGAGTTATCTCTAGTTTGTAAGGTGAAATAAAAAGCAAGACAGGGATCCTAGCCTTGTCAATCTAAAAGAGTCAGTTCAGAATTCAAAAGTAGAGGTTTTCTCCTAAGGGGAAAATGGTGTCATTCGTTGTCAGGGCCGTCTCTGTATTCCAGGTTTAGATGATTTAAAGCAGCAAATTCTTGCAGAACCACATAGTGCGTGATACTCTATTTATCTATGGGCCACTAAGATGTACCGTAACCTACGAGAGATCTATTAATGGAGTGGGATGAAGAGAGATATTGCAGAAATTATGGCTAAGTGCCCCACTTATCAGTAGGTTAAGATAGAGCATCAGAAACCTAGTGGTTCCATTTAGGGGTTCACCATTCCTACTTGGAAGTGGGAAGAAGTGAACATGGACTTCGTGACGGGTTTGCCTTGAACTCATCATCAACATAATTTAGTTTGGGTCATTGTAGCTAGAATGACCAAGTCAGCCTATTTCCTTCCAGTCCATACCTCTTATTCAGCTGAGGATTACGCCAAACTCTATATCTGGGAGTTGGTCAGATTACACGGTGTTCCATTATTTATCATCTCAGATAGAGGTACCCAGTTCACCTTTTACTTCTGGAAAATATTCCAAAAGGATCTTGGTACCCAAATTCATCTCATACAGCTTTTCATCCTCAGACAGATGGTCAAGCAGAAAGGACCATTCAAACTATTGAAGATATGCTAAGGGCGTGTACAATTGATTTCAAGGGTAGTTGGGATGACCACTTGTATTTGATTGAGTTTGCATACAATAACAACTGTCATTCCGGTATTAAAATGACTCCGTTCAAAGCTCTTTATGGTAGGAGGTGCAAATCTCCAATCTGGTGGTTCAAAGTTAGTGAGGCCTCAGTCATAGGGCCTGACTTAGTATTCAACGCCTTAGAGAAAGTCTAGTTAATCAGAGAAAGACTCCAGGCTGCTCAGAACCGACAGAGGTCGTATGCTGACTTTCGTAGAAAGGATCTTAAGTTTGAGGTCGATGACCATGTCTATCTAAATATCTCTCCCATGTAGGGAGTAAAGCGATTCGGCAAGAAGGGAAAGCTCAGTCCCCGATATGTTAGTTCCTTCAAGATTCTTAGTCGCTTAGGCAAGGTAGCTTATGAGCTCAAATTTTCTTCAGATCTAGCCTCAGTTCATCCAGTCTTTCATGTCTCTTTGATCAAGAAGTGTATAGGTGATCCATCATTCATATTCCCTATTCAGAGCATTGACAGTCAGAACAGTCTCTTCTATGAGGAAATTTCGATCGAAATTCTAGACTATCGACTTATAGATTGAGGAACAAAAAAGTCCCTCTAGTCAAAGTTCTTTCACGAAATCAGTCCATTGAGGGAGATACTTGGGAAGCAGAAGAATACATGCGTACCAAGTATCCTCACCTCATCTCTGCCAATCCAGATCAAGCTCAAGGTAACAGTTCTCCTTAAGCTTATTCAGTTTCCCGTTAACTATTCTATACAACTTGGTATTCAGTTTATGCTCATATTTCATCACAAATCTGGTATCAAGTACCATTGAATATTCAGTCATGTATTCATGTATTATCTATTGTATAATCATTCATCAAATATGCACCTTCATTGGGAGAATTCAATTATTAGAAATCTCAGTTATGTATTTATGAATCAGTTACTCATGCATCAGATATGCATGTCCAGCATGATATGTTTAGCTTATAAGTCATGTCTGTCATGAGATAATGTTCCAGTAGTGTATGTCTTGTACATACTCTAGTTTATCGTGTCTCCCCGTTTCAGTCAGTCTCATTCAAGGATGAATGTTTCCAAGGGGGAGATATTGTAATATCCCGTATATTTCTAAGCTAGAAAATGAACTGTTGTTCCTACACATGAAACCTCTTATCCTGTGATTAATATTTGAGCACAATAATTAGTTTGAGTATCCTAGTGATAATAAAGCATTTGATATGTTAATCATGTTCATAAGAGTCACTTAGAGTAAGCCAAGCTAAGAACTTTTGAATCTACCAAGTTTTCGTGTGTGATTTCACATAGGTCATCTTTGAACGAGAATAACTTGGTTTATAGGTGGTATTTTGGAAGATTTATACCCTCCAAATTTTATAGAATTGAATAAGCTTTCAGTCGATACCGAATTTGCCTAAAACCAACACCTGGTGAAGAAGTTATGGCGATTTAAAGTTTCAGCAGCGTCATTTCAGTCAGTGCCGCGTCGCGCCGTAAGCCAAAATGACGTTTGTCAATTTCCAATGTCTCTTCGCGATTCTACCATGTCACTGTGAGTTTCCAGGTCATAAATGGGGCAACGCGATATCTCCATATCGTGTTAGGGGCCCAAATTGGGTAATTTTCATAAAAATTAAATGACGTATCTAGAGGGGTATTTGGGTTATCTTTCCACCCCTATATATTCCATAAAAATGGAATTAAGCCCTTGTTTCACCAAAATATACACTTTCTCTCAAAATCCTCTTAAGAACTCATTAGGGTTTTAATTGGGGATTTAAGTTCATTAAAATTTCTCCGTGAATCATCAAGAATCTTCCATCTAAGGTATGCGTAGTGTTCATCTATGGATCCATTTTGTTCATAGAGCTCAAGAACCATGTTTTAAATATTATATTGTGATTGTCTTGTTGTGATATGACCATGTACATGTTGATGATTGTTTTTTAAGTTTCAAGATAATATCTAAAGGTGTTTTCATGAAGTATATGTGTTTGTTAGTTGAAATCCATGAACTTTATGTGGTTTAAAATGGGGAAATTTATGAAAACACACCTAAGCTAAAAGAATGCATGCAAAGTGTTTGATAAAAGGCCTAGGATGATAGAATTCATGTCCCATGATTTAGTAGTGCTTAAATGACAAGTCCATGCTCTATGCTTTATGATTTCACATGAATTCCATATGATTGATATGCATCGTTGTTGTGATATGGATTGAGCATGATATTGAAGCTATGCAAATATAAACATGTTGTATGAATTTCCCTTCCATACGTAAGGTTTTGAGAACTCTGCTTAGTGTGAAATCCCCTACTTATGATATGGTGAATTGTGGACTCCATTTGATCAAGTCAGTTATGTGTGTCAGTTTTCTTCCATCGAGTCCTGGGGGTACTAGTACCCAAAAAATATTGCTGTGTGCCTAGATCCATGTCATGTTATCATGATAATTTTAGTCAAGCCATGATCTATAGAACTCAGTCAGTCATGTGAAACAGAAAATCTCAAAAACCTCATGATCTCAATAAATTCTCAGATAGTAGTACTATTCTATCAGTCAACAAAAGTCAGTTACTCAGTCCATATACAACCAGTTAAATCATGTTCAGTCTCTTCAGATGGGAGTAGTAGTTAGCACCGAGTGAACCCAAGGATGGGAACTCACCTGCCTGTTTAGGGTGTGATTCTTAGTAGTCATCCTTGTTTTCCAGAACTATGTAGCCATCGTAGGTTTAGACATCTTAGACTACCAGATTAGGGTTGATGAGGTGGCTTATCCTGTCAGTTTAAGGTTCCCACTGTTCTCATTCGAGTACCTGCCAGCTAAGGGTCACTCACAGCTGTCCTTATCAGTGGCGCGGTATTGACACCCTTCCAGTCGGGGCAGAAATTGGACCCCAACCTAGCTATATGCATTATTTGGGCATGTTGGTTAAGCAACTACCTCCCACAGTTTCAGTCTCAGTCTAAGTAAAAGAACTCAGATAGTTCTTCAGATTTAAGTATACCAGGACTGTCAGTTACAGTTAATTCAGTTACAGTACAAAACTCAGGTAGTTCCATCAGATTCAGAACTGTCAGACAAAGTCATCCATGTTATCAAAATTTTAATAACAGTCATGTTAGATAACAGTAAACTATGTAATAGCGTACATACCCAGATATCATATATTTATGATTTTAGTTACTATGTATGCATGTTTGTACTCTTACATTCATATCAGTCAGTCATTTAGCATTGTTCATGCATGTAAACCCTTTTGTATTTAGCCTACCTCACTCTTATACTCAGTACTCCCAGTCGTACTGACGCATTTGTGCTATGGTGCTTTCTTTCATGTTACACCATAGGTTCAGAGACACGAGTTCCAGATCAGCAGTAGCATTCCAATAGCAGAGTTGCAGTGAGTACTCATCTATTTTTGGATGATATTATTTTATTTCATTTATTATTTTAGTTCAGTTTTGCTAGAAGGAGTTAGTTGGAGACATGTTCCTTCAACTTCTTATTTCAGACAATATTTAGAAGCTTTCAGATTTAGTTCAGATTTTAGATTCAGCTTTCAGTTGTTTTGGGTATTTGTTACCTTATATGGATGTTATTATTTATCAGATATTCTTTTCAATTGAACCTTATGGCCTATTGTTCATGTTTTCCATATTCTACAAGTATATTATGCAGTATACAGGTGCAGATATCAGTCATGGGTTAGCTTGTGGTCCCTCGGCGTCATAAGCACCGTGTAGCTTTTTGGGTACCAGATTTGGGGCGTTACATTAAATGTTTAGATTCCTGAATTTTTGGCTGAAAAAAGATTCTTTTATGGAAGTGGTCAAGCAAAACTGGTATGCTGAATTTGAAGGGAACCCTTTTACAATCTATCAATATAAGATGAAAAGGATCAAGAAGGCTATTTCTTAGTGGAGTAGAACACCCTTTGGTAACATTTGTCGAGAGATTACAACTTTGGAGGAGTTAATTAAGGTATAGGAGGTACAATTTGAAAATGACCCATCATTTACAAATAGACAAAATCTCCATGTAGCTCAGGAAAAATTAACTAGGTACCTGTATAGAGAAGAGGAATTTTAGAAGTAAAAATCTGTCATGGAATGTTTTAAGGATAGGGAAAGGAATATTTAATTCTTTCATAGTTAATGGGTGGAGAAAAAGGCTGAAGATTTCTCTAATTCAAAGTATAGAAGGGGAATGGTTGGAACAACAAGATGAGATAACAGATAAAATAGTCCAATTTCAGAAATAATCTGGTTAGAGTAATTTTGATTTGTTGGAGGAACTACCTACTATTTTACGGGATGAGGAGATTGAATAAATATGGAGAATACCTAGTAAAGAGAAGGTATATACAACAGTAATGGGATTGAACAGAAACACTGCTTGTGGACTAGATGGGATGACTGAGGCCTTCTATCAAGATGCTTGGGATACTGCAGGATATGATATATACATAATAGTACAGTATTTTTTTAGTGGAGTAGAATTGCCTAGATTTGTAACTCATACAAATTTGGCTTTGCTTCTCAAGAAGGCTGTGATCCAGAATTTTTCTGATCTAAGGCTTATATCCTTGAGCAATTTTGTTAACAAAATATTCTCAAGGATCTTACATGAAAGAACGAAAGGATTTCTACCAAGGATTATATCTAATGATCAAGAAGGGTTTGTGAAAGAAAGAAGAATTGCAGAGAACATCCTGCTGGTCCAGGAAATAGCAAAAATTAGAAGAAGGGGAAAACCTCCTAATCTGGTTATTAAGTTGATACACCCAAATTACACCTATCTTATAAGAGTGTAAGCGGTCGTTGTCAAATATATAACCCAACTAGGTTGGGGTCGAATCCCACAAGGAATAAGGTACAAATTAAGTCGTATGCAGATTATTTGACTTTTAATCTTCTGTTTTTGCAAAATAAAAGGGGGGTTTGATTCAAATAACGAACTAATAGTTTCAGTTTGAAAAAATGAGACGAGTCTTGTAGTATTTGAATATGGAGAAATAGTAAACTAGGGTTATGTTCACCTTGTTATTTCAATATTTTCCAACTATGGATTTTGTGAATTCATACATATATTGTACTTATAGAGAAACATATTTAAAATTCAATCCAAGCATTTTTTAACCTTCAAGGAAAGATTCACTTTAGTTCACTCAAATCAAAATTGTTTAATGTAATTATACGCGATCCCCAAGTCATTAATCCGATTAAGGTATTAACTTATAAGCTAGAGGTTGAAAACTCTAACTGCTTGTCACTACTCTCTTTTTCCAAAAAAAACTTCTCTATTCAAGCAAGCTGTATTTTATGGATCACTCTCAATGTTTGCAACCATGAGAATTCATTACAATTGAAGAGAATAGGATATAAGAAACAATTGTAGAATGAATTCAAAAACCCATAATGCAGATTGTAAACTACAATGATCCCATAAACCTAACTAAAAATTTTAGCCACGCATGAGTAAAAAGAACATCAAATCAATCAAACTAATCATACCAAATTCAGAAGATGTTTTGGTGTTTTTAAAGATTACAAGATGAACCCTTCTCCAAAAAATGACTTACCCACTACCTCTCCCTTTTAAAATTACAAAATGATTGTTCAAACTTAGCTTGGGATATTTTTAATAGTCTACTTAATTACACCCTCGGTCCCTAGGCTTAAATATATGAATAAATAGCCTCAATTATATTTTTGTAGTGCCAACACTACATCCAGTATACTAATTTGATTGTGTCTTGTGCTATCCTCATTCCATGGTCTCTTTATGTCTCCATCTGCCTCTTTTACTCCTGAAATCATACTTATCATGTAGGTTAGCTTATTTACAGCAAAGCCAGAATAAAAACATATGAATCCAGACACTTTACTCTCAAAACTTAGCTAATAGATGGGTAAATTATAGTACTTAGGCATATAAATACACCCAAGATCACCACCCCACACTTAAATCTTTGCTCGTCCTTGAACAAATTATCTATTTATGCACACTACATAAGGCTCCAATCTCACTAATTAATAATAAGATGCTCAAGTTAGGTTCACATAACACATATGAACAACAAGTCTTACTTTTGAGCGTGCTCTCTATATTCCTGAATAACTACTAGAAACTTTCTATCCTCAAGAATATATCCCTCAATAACTAGCAACTCATGTATATTTTTAGTTATGAAACTACAAAAAGTCTCAATTTGTGATTAAACATGTGCCCCTTACCTCAATAGAGTAACCCCACATTTCTCACCATATGAAAAACATCATAGCAACAAAAATTTTCTTTTGGGGGTATGGATAAAACTTTATGCTCACTGTCTCAAAGAATTCACATGCACATTAAGTGACCCATAAGCTTGCCCATACTGTAGTACTCTACTAATAAAAGAATGTTAAGGAATAAGATCAAACAAGACTTTATTGGATAGTAAATATGCTAAGGGATGGGTAGGTACTATTTTTGGATAGAGATAGTGACTAACTTCCCTAAGTACTTTAATTCATCACCATATTATGAATCTCAATTCACCAACATTCGCTCTATACCCCTTTGTAACTTACATTTCTTTCGTTTCAGCCTCAATTCCTTGAATTAGACTACAAAGTGGATGTAAGAGACTTACTTCATTTTAACTGAACTATCTATATATGTATCTATATATTTCACTACACACTCCCACTATCCATAATGCATATTCTTTTTGATAAGCCAAATACTACTATGTTGGCTTCATTACCAATTCCTCTTTGCACTCCCAACTCCTATCTATTAAATTTTTCAACTAAAGTGCTAGGGAATTTTGGGGATCAAAACATGGTCAACTAAAAAAAGGAAAATAGGCTAAAATAAAGCTGCCAAATAATAGGTTAAAGGCTCAACGGGGCCTGCTAAGGTCATTAACAATGGGTAGATAACAAAGGTATTCAACAAGGCTAACCAAAGAAGGCCTATATAGTTTCCTAACCCTTATATACTTATTTTCGCTTTGTATACACACAGGGAAAGTTCTAGACACCACAACAAAACATAGAATAATAAAATGGTCACTTACACATGGAATATGTTCAAATTAAGATAGACCTATGTTGAATTCTTACTCAAACTATGACATGAATTTACTTACAAGCTTGAATTAACCAAGAGTCATATAATTGAGTGTTGGGGTTTCAAAAGTAATCATTCATCTACCTACTGCTCATGCTTTTTCAAAACATATATCATGCTTGTGTTATATCGTCATGTGACCCATAAGAGCACTTAAATTCAATTTCATAAAAGAGGGGTTCCACTTGTTAATCTCTACACATGACTAGTTTTCTCTTAAGACGGTCGCCATCCACCCATCATCGAGAAAATCACTTAACTATGACTTTATTTCACAACTTATAAACTAAAATAAAAGAACATAAAACATAAAAGTAAACATAAACTTAAACAAGGAATAAACGAAAAGAACGAAATGACTACTCCTACCAAATTAAAGAAGATACAAAAGTGAAGGTAGTAATTATTACAAGCCAAGGTAGTAAGAAAGTTTATCAAATGCAGTAGCATGAACATATCCAAGAAATACTTTTTACCCAGCACCCCACACTTAAGCATAGCACTGTCCCAGTGCAACCAAAAGAATAAAGAACCTGGGCCTAGTAGTACTCCTCCTTAATATCAGGGGTCATACCACCCGCATTAGAATTATCCTTACTGGAATCAGCCTCTATATTGGAATCCACTAGCCTCCGATCCTTATCAGTCGACACATCATCATCCACAGGCTCTTAGAAAGTTGGCCCTACCCTACACATGGATCTCGTATACTCATTCATTGGGTAGTCATAATTCCACTGACGCAACTCATCAGTGGTAGGTGTACAACCACCACACATCATGGTTAGATTTTTTATGCCATAGAGATGGCAAAAGAAATTACTATCCCATGCATTTATTTCAGCGGTAGTGAGAGCTGGTCCTTGCCTAAAGTTTTATTCCTTAACTTTTGTGACATCAATTGTCTTTAAATTTTGTGGTAGCTTATGATCAGCTGGCTCTTCCTAGATCACATTAGCTCTTAAGATTTATTTAACAAGCCTCTAAAACTAAATTGTGCCTTCTTTTATAGCCTGGCTTTACGCATAAAAGCGCGGATAACTGCACCAATAATTATAGGGGTATCAGTCATAAGAGCAAATACTCGACATACCCGATCACGAGAGATTTTTGTGAAGTGTGACCCCAAAATTAGACAGGCTCTGACTATCCTTAACCAAACGCATGATTCCTTATTCAGGAAAGCATAAGGAAATATGTTGTGATAGCCCCTCTCTTTGTGATGCTCCCACCGAGCCATGGAACGTGACCCACACAAAGTATGCCTGATACCTTTGTTAGGAGGTCTTCTATAAAGTTCCTTTAGTATAGAGTGGTCCACTTTTGGAGTGCCAAGAGTGGAGTTCAATGCCTCAGCCATCAGTTTTAGGATCTGTCCTCGTATCTTCACCTTATTACCTTGAGTGTTAGGGAACTAGTTTGCACAAAACTCTCTCACCAAGTCCAGGTTACATTTGCCAAAGTACTTAAAGATAAAGTAATATTTCAGCTGAGTGATATAGGCTAGAATATGAGGATAATATCGTGCTAAGCTCTCTTTGTTAATGACCTCTATTGGTTGGTAGTGATGCACTTTATGTCTTTGTACCACTGAATAACCTCATTTTCAACCCATTTGATACCAAAGGTGTTATGGGGCACTTGAAGAGTGGACGAGGTAGCACAGTTAGCTTCCTTAGAGTTCATTATTCTCGATATTTTCTGCCCTTGATGGGATCTAGATGCTACTCCTTTCCATTGTTGAAATTTGGAGACATTGTTCCTATAATCATTATAATACCCACATTAATCAAGAACAATGAATCTAACTACAATCAAGAGAAGGGTGGTAGAATGACCACCCCATATTTAATTAGTTAGCATAACTCAATTAAGTGATACTATTGGGTACTCAGACTTCCCCGATGTATATTTTGAAAGAGCGCACCAATATTGTTTAAAATTTCATTAGCCTACCATTGGTGGCCTCCACTTTCTAAATATCATTCCCCAATTTACACCTTTTTCCATACACTACATGAATTTTACAACAATTGCCTTTTCAAATTAACCCAACAATTTCATAAAAGTATGCCATTAAAAACATCATTGTAGAAAATCATTCCACTAACACCAACAATTCCACAAAATTATGCCATTAAAAACATCATTCTACAAAATCATTCCATTAACACCAACAATTCCATAAAAAACACCATTCTACAAAATCATGCCTTAAAACCTCAACATGTCAATAAGCATAACACATTATTAACTACAAAAGTTTACACAATACCATGTTCAATGATAACTTGGAATGTGAAGCAATAGCAACAACACCAAATTATAGTAATTATGAGAATTAAATCACAACCACAAGCTTAATCAACTACAACAATGGAGTTCATCTTTATAAGATTACCAAGAATTCACTTTAGAATAGTAATGGTGTGTATTCACCTACAACACACAAGAAACTAAGTAAAAAATAACAAGTGTCATGAAAATAAGAGAATAATAAAAGAAAACCAACCATAAAGTGATGAATTTTAATTAAAAATGAGAAAGTTCTTGTGAATTGTATGTTTGGGTGAAGCTTTGAGAGAAAATTAGTGTTGGGAGGCACGACTTTGGGTCCAAAGTATAAGAAATTAAGGATTTAGGGTATTGAGTGTATCTATATAGGGGATCCGGGTCAAGTTGACCCGATTTTAATTGAGGATTTATTTGAGATTTTAACGAGTTTTGTGCCGCATGGGAAACACATAGGGGCATGTTTGCATCACATGGGTATCAAAAATGCTAGTTATTGAGGTTTTGTGTAGTATTCGTGCCACATGGGAAACACAATGGGCACATTAGCGTCGCATAGCCAACACGAAGGCTAGGTAGTGTAGTTTTGCAGCTGCTTCTCGCCGCATAGGCAACACGAAGAGCTATCTTTGTGGCGCATGCGGATCACATTCTAGACAGTTGGCATCGAATGTCCAATGCGCAAGATAAGCTCCGTATCGCATGACCATCGCATAAGGCAGATACTAAAGGTTGGCTTTAGGGGTGCATCATAGACTAAAAGAAAAGCTATGGTTTCGCGACACAAATGTGATTTAGGATGAAAAATTTACAACGTAAACATACTTGTAAAGCTCCTTTAAGTCCAAAGACCTACCACATTCGATTTAACTCTCTTTTAAGACTAATTTGTACCATCACACCTCTATAACACTTCATACACCTACAATAGATAAAAAATAAGTAAAAATGATTAGAAGGGTGGGTTACCTCCCACCAAGCGCCTTAGATTCGGTTATGGCTCGGCTCTTATTTTATTCTTATTTTTGCATTTTTACTTTTATAAATATTTTATGGTTTTTTATGTTATTATATCAAACAAAAATCATGGGTTGTCTCTCATGCAATGCCTGATTTAATATCACGGCACGACTCAATTATCTTGACTATTCAGACTTTGTCAAGATACATCATTGAAACAAATTTTACCTTATTCGTTAGACTAATTTAATGCTTGATCCTTTGTCCATTTAACTTAAATACACTTCCATCTTTGTTCTCAAGTTCAACCATACTCGATTGAAAGACTTGGGTTATTTTAAATGGTCCCGAGCACTTTGACTTCAACTTTCTAGGAAAAAGCTTAAATTGAGAGTTAAAAAGCAGCACCCAATCACCTATTTAAAAGTCTCTCTTTTCAATCCTTTGGTCATGATACCTTTTATTCCTTTTCTTATACAGATCATCCCTTTCATATGCTTGGAGATGAAACTCATCCATCTCATTGAGTTGATCTAACCTCAAGTCAGATGCTTTTTTTCAACTCAAATTCAACCTCTTGAGTGCCCATAATTCCTTGTGTTAAGTTCCACTAATAGATGACAAGATTTACCAAATACCAACTCATAAAGATACTTTTCTCTAGGCGTCTTAAAAATTGTTCTATATGCAAGAGGGCATAATCAAATTTTCTTGACCTATCACTTCTATTTGCATTTATGATCTTAGCCAAGAAAGACATGATCTTCGTGTTCAAAAATTCTACTTGGCCACTAGTTCATGGGTGATAAGGTATGTACACCTTGTGCTATTTCATCCTATATATCATTATTATAGTTCAGAACATCATGTTGCATAAGTTTGATCCACCATCATTTTGATGGTTCTTGGAACACCAAAACATAAAAAGATATGCTTTCTCTATAATGCAATGATGTCGCCAAAAACTATACCTCAATCGGAAGTATAATCCTGTCGATGCAAATATAATAACCCAACTAGGTTGGAGTCGATACGACAGGGAAAACATAAGCAATTGCTTTCCTTGATTTAACCCTCGAGCAATGCAGAAAAGTAAATAGGAGGGATTTTGTTATCAATAACAAAGAGTAATCAATTATTGAGTGCTTTTGAGTTGTACTCGATAGGAGAAGAATGCTAGGTCTGTTCTTCCCCTGGCTTCTCAACTCCATAGACTTCTCTTGATCAACCAACTACTCTTGTATTTTGCATGTAAAGCCTATAAGATAGGTATTATCAGCCGCCTTTTGAGATCGAAGATAAATTCACCCCTTAGACTTGGTTATCATCGTCGAGTATTGCCTTATTGTCCCTTGCTATAACCTCTATTCACTTGATCCTTGGTTAATGGATCAAGTGATAAGATGGAATGCAGGGACTATAAGGTGGAGGTAGAGATCCTAAATTACATTCCTAATCTTCTTTCCTAATCACAAGCTTCTTGGTTATTGAAAGAATGCAAATACAGGATTTTATCTCAAGATGCTGCAGTTACTTGAAATCAATCATAGTGAAGAAGAATTAGGATACATGCATAACCCTAGAACAGATGTGTGTCACACTTTCTCTACATAGCTAATCCACCAGGGTTCCCATAACCCTAGCTAAGGAGATTAGTCGCTCATGTTTATGTAAGATATCATGATTATCAAAGAAGAACACATAAGATCAATTGCAAAAGAATAAGATGAATAAACTCCAAACTCTTTAATTGAATAAAACCCTTAAATCTCAAGAATAATTGTAAGAGTATGTAATTATGCGTAAAAGAATATCGCTACGTGTAACATGATAAAAGATAAACCCTAGGGTATTTATAGTATCTCAAAATAACATAAAAATCCTATTAAAAATGAGAAAGGTAAAGTTAAGTACTCATATCCTTAGCTTATGAGTTGTATCCGAACTTGTCGTAACTAGTCCAGTGTCTAATCTTTCCATGACTTTAACTCTCTATTTAGCTATGAATCAAAACCACGTGTAGGAATCAGATTCTTCATCTGTATCCACCTGGGACTTCAGTCTTTTCAGCTCTAGCTCACTGGTTTTTGTATGACATCTCTATACGAGTCGTACTCAGACTTTTAATTCGTATCCTTCTGACACTTTAATTTCTGGATAGTAGCTTAGATTTTTTTATGCTCACGGCTTCAAAATACGACTCGTATCTTTCCTTACAACTGGGATTTGAGTCGTATCTTTCTCATACTTAGATCTTCAATTTGGCCGTTGGTTCTAATGTTCTCACGATTCAACATATGAGTTATATCTGTTAGTTACAACTTAATTATCAAAGTTGGTATGTTCCAGGTCTTTTCACACTTTTTGTTCAAACACTATTGTAGACCTATTTTACCTAAAATTCACACCAAAGTGCATCATATCTAACAAAATATCCTAAGTTCATGGATATATTTATGGTTTTAAGCATCGAAAGTGTCGTGTTTCCATGCCACATCAACACCCTCAACCTAAACTTTTGCATGTCCTCAAGCAAATAAAGCCAAATGCTATTTTCTATCCTTGAGGCGATGCTTAAAACAGTAAGACCTCAAACAACCCATGACAGTGATTTTGAATTAAATTTCAATTTTTTGTTGCTTCCCTCTTAATTTTGACTTTTTCAACTGACACTTGCGTATAGTAATTCTGTACATACAGAAGCACAAAGGGATCCGATGATGGCATTATATTAGCAATAGACAATTAGACACACACACACACACACATATATATATATATATATATATATTTTACATTTGTCAAACAATCTAGCAACCTAGCAGCAAAACCCACGTGCACTTACAGTCAAAGAAATCCTATTTACTCTTCAGATATGCAGACTCATCTATTTACGGGATATGATAAACAACTATTTCTCTCCCAAAAAAGTATGACCGGTGTGCATAGAATACCATAGGTTTGCCCTTATGATCTTTACCTAAGTTATCAAACAGTCGTGGTAAGATCACTATAGGACTTTATTTGGCTTGTAACGTAGGTTAGGGTCTGGTAGGATATATTTTGTGATTCTTTTAGTGACTAAACCTCCTGGATACTATGATTTTCTTGGGGTCCATAAAATTTTCCACTTTTTTCATTTGTTTCCTCCCTTATATCTCCTTTTTATCTTAAGCATATGCCAATTTGGGTCAGTCTTAGCTTTTCTAGTGCTTATTTTTCTCATTCTTTTTCTCTACTTTGCATTCTTTTTCTTTTTCTTAGCTTACTCTTCATCAAACCTATCCTTGATTCAACTATTTTTCTTATATCCCCTTTCTTCATACATATTTTGCTCTCACACACCCCTATAATAGCCACCCTCAACTTAGACTATTTACTTATTTTGAGGTGTACAGTATCCACAGGAGGACTAGGGTCAAAGACAAGTTTATTTCAAGCTAAATGGGAAGGTGGTAGGTATAACAAGAAAATTTGGTCTATTAAAGCCCAAATATTTAGATTAAAGGGATTTGTTCATTTGGTTCAAGCATTTAGGCTTAAGTGGACTCATATAAAAAGGGCCTATGATCACCTCTTACCTAACCATCCCAGACTTTAGTAAAAGCAATTGGACAAATTCTAGATTCCAACACAACTAGGAACTAAGTAAACCTTACGCACACTTGCACAAGGCTACATTACTAAGTTCCAATTATCCAACTCTATACTTGTTTTGTCCCAACCTATACTATCCCTATCCTAATGCCATTATCAGATACTCAAAAGTCTCGACCATATATATTACTTCTTTTATACATAATTTATAAAACAAGAATTTTTGAGGGGGCTCAATATTTCCAACTCTTTAGCAAAGTTAACACTACTTTACACAAGATCAGTTCAAAAATCTACAACAATCAACAATGTTTCATCAATCATAAAAAGCAATCAAAATCTGAATCAAAATCTTTAAGTACATCCTAAATTTTTAAAATCCATAAAAATTATAGTTAAAATAAAAAATATCTACTGCCATAGGTGCACTGATCTACTCCCTATCTCAGCTGCCTGTATCAAACCTGGAAGTTATAACAGACTCTCAGTTTTAGCTACATCTAAAAAATTTCAAACTGCTCCTAAATTTTTGGTACCTCACCCTTAACTTAAGAACATTGCACTGTCCTCAATGTGAAAAAAATAAAATAAGAAGGGATAAAAGTCATACTTAGGTGCTTAAGGCACCAGATCATCAACATCACTATGTGGGCCCTCAGATTAAGTCTTACTCTCCTCAATAACTGTCCTAATAAGGACTACATCAACAACAGGCGGGGGAACAACATTGACCCCTTCAGCATGGGAAGTTGGATCTCTTGATCCTCCAGATCAGCTAGCCATCTCTTGATCCTGAAGGTCTTGATCATCTTGGATGCCATTATATCTGGCCTTCTTAGCAGCTCTTGCCTCTTTTCTCTTTGCTTTATCTTATTTTTTTCTTTCCTCCTTGGTTTTCTCAGCATGCTTATCCATCGGGACTACCTAAATATTCGGCACCTCGACAGTGGCAATCACAATCTCTTTGACAGGCTCAGCAATATTTTCTTTATCTCAGCAACCTCGACTTGGACATCAGCAAAATTGGGCGCCTTCCTACTACCTAGTTATCAGGTGATCCTTGACTTAAATATATCAAGACGCTCTTGTATGCACCTATCCTATACCTTCAACTGCCATTTTATCCAACTTTGTACTCTGTCTTCCATGTTGGTAACTTTTGCAGTGAGTGTAGCCAACTGAGTTACCACATCTATTCGGGCGGTCTGAGAAATCATCATAGCACCGGAAAGCATCCTACATCGCCTAGGCGGTACAGACTATATTGGCAGTGGAGCACTTAAAGTACCCACTATATCTATAGGTACAGTCTCAGTCTGTGTACTTATCTCGGCGGCCTCAGCAGTAGTAGGAACATCTATTTGATCATCTTATGGGAAAGCTCATGACATAGCATCTGCTGCCTGCCACATAGTCTGGCCAATGGGTTGGCACATCATGAATCAGGATGATATCAAAAGTATGATGGGCCTCTCTTATGGCATCAACACTTGAATCTCCGATGCCCCAACAGCTAAGCATATCTGTGTGATCATACAGGGGTATGCTAGCAATGCCTTCTGCCCTGCAATAACCCTATCTCTTAATTATCAGGCGAAGAATTCACCGACATCAAAATCATAGCTGAGTGTAAAACATACTATCATCTCAGCCCAGAACGGGCTCAGCACATCATCACTTTCAGTTGGATATAGCCCATGATGGGATATAGTCCACCAAGCCTTACCCTTAAAGTTGAGGGTACCCTTTTTTATCTACTGCTACTCTCCAATACCACCTATAACCACTGTGACATGCTTGCCCTATGCAGGTATCCTCTTAGCGATCCATCTGAATATCACTATTTTGTCATCAGTACCCAAGGTTTGGTTGGTGATCTTTCTTATTTCTGCCATTCTGTAATCCATTTCTGCTATATTAGCTAGGTCCTGATATGTCGAGCCATATAAAAATCTGCCAATAGTTTGGGGTGATATATCAACTTGAACTCCATAAATCGCCAGGGAGGAAATAAGATCACCTCCCTTCCACAGCATGCCCTATGGATACTGCCTCATTAACTCTCCTTTATAAACTGCATAAAACTTATGGACTAATACCTTACTATATCGCCCTAGAGCTCTTACCATACAGTCAAAACTATGCTATCTGAAATGTTCTGCAAATTTGGGCAATTCAGCTATGCCCATAGTAGTTATCCATCTCTCGTCATACAAGACTCTCTTAAACTTACCTCCTGGTAGCTGAGACAACCCCATGTTAAATATTATCTGTATGCCAGGGTATCCCCATTGTTCTATAATTGGCACTTAAGCATGGGATAGTTCGAGTGAGGGGGTCTTGTCTATCTATATCGGGTCCCCAACCCTCATCTAAAATCTCTTCAGCTAAACTATATTCATTATTCTCATCATCATCTTCGTCTTCATCATCCATAGTTTATGGGGTGTACAGTGGAGAGATAGTTGTATTCTTTCTTCTCAGACCCTTAGGTGGTGGTGTGTTAGATTCGTGGGGAACTACTCTCTTTCCCTTTTTCTTAGCTGGTGCCTTGCCTTTCTGAACACCTTTCTTGGATGAGGTCTTGGTATATTTTTTCTCGCTACTTTCGTAGATGGTTTTAGACTCGGAGAAGGTTATTTCCTTATTCCTTACCAATTCTTGTTTATTTCCCTTCTTTGCCACAGTTTTGGATGAACACACAGTATTTGGAGGTATTTTTCTTGCAAATACACTAAGGTTAGTAACTAAGAAAAGAGAAGAAAAGCAAAAGAAAAAATTCAAAGTAAAAATTAAATGTGCCTTATTCCAGCTGGGTACGAGTGGTAGGTACCGGTCGTACAGTGCATGATAATTGTTTATTGGCCAGCTTATGACTCCTCCTTACCATTCGTATCGTCTGGTTACAACTCATGACCAACAGTCATAAGCTGGTCAGAAACTTTTGTTCAATTTATTTTCTTCCTAAGTGGATACGATTAATGTGTACGAGTCGTAAGGTCTGTATGCGACTCGTAAGGTTGAGTTATATCTATTCTAGAACTTTGAATTTGTCAGATTTCCATGTTGTCAGTGGGAACGAGTCTCATTACGACTCCCATAATAGTGGGTACGAGTCGTACGGAGTTCTGTATCCACTGCAACATAGAAGTCCAACTTTCAAAGTTTGACTCTAATGAAATTCCTAAACTACCCACTACTTTATTCAACTATATCCAATATTTAAAACAAACATAGCACAAAAATCCATTCCTAAACCTTAGTTCATCCCCAATTTTTAATTTTCACTTTAAATAGCAAAGATAGTGTACCAACAAACCATAAAATCAAGAAATTTCACTTAAACCAAGTTAACAATACCTCATGCTACACATTTCAACTTACAATTTACAAAAAATAAGGTCAAACACTTACTTGGTATGTGTAGAGTAGAAGATCTGGATTTAGGATCTTAAGAGCCCTGAATTCGAATAAAAATAACTCCAACCGACTGATTTGAGGTTGTTGGTAAATAGATTTAGTCGAAGACAAGTTGATTCTTAGGATTTTAGTTCCAAATTTGGAAAAAAACTATGAAGGTATGAGGCAGAAGTCTCGGGTGTTCAATTGGGTTTACATTTTCCTTTTTATTTAAGTTTTGGGTTGGGTCAAACCCGAGAACTGACCTAGTAAGCCAGGGTATGAATTGTCGATATGATTCATACCTAGGCTTACTGGTCATTTCTTTGACTTGTATGGCCTAGAATCTTAGTTGGGTTCAAGAGTGGGTATGACTCCTGGTCACGATCTATAACCAGAGGCTATGACTTGTACCAAGAGTCGTATGCATTCTAAAACTTAATTTCTGATTCTGATTCTTCTCCCAGGTCATTAGGACTCCTACTCACGAGTTGTACCATATAGATACGACTCGTCAAGAGTCAATGTGATACCTTTTATTTATATCTCTGGATTTTATCTGTATTGTTTAGCCCTGCATATTGAGCAAACACATTACCCTATAAATGAAATAAGTACAAAAACATGGGTTTCCTCCCATGCAACGCTTGATTTAACATCACGACACGATGTGGCTATGTTGGATACTTAGATTTTACCAACTACCTTCATGGGTTGCCTCCCATATAACGCTTGATTTAACATTGCGACACGATAGAATTGCCTTGATTAATCAGACTTCATCAAGGTCAATATTAGTTATTTCATTCACCTCTTCTATATTTACCATATAGTGCTTTACTCTATGATCGTTTACCTTGAATGGTTTTGCACTCTCCTTCTGTCGTCCTAACGTACCATAGGGATAGAATTTTAAAATTGTGAATGGGCCATGCCATCTAGACCTCAGCTTTCCATAAAATAAGTGAAGCGTGGAGTTATACAGTAGCACTTGGTCACCTTTCTCAAATACCCTCTTCTTGATCTTCCAGTCATGATACAACTTCATCTTCTCTTTGTAAATTGCTGAACTTTTATTTGCCCGAAGTCAAAATTCACCCAACTTATTGATGTTATTCAATCTTGAATTATCTGCATCCTTCCACTCTAAATTCAACTTTTTCAATGCCCATAGTGCCTTATGCTCAAGCTCAATTGGTAAATGGTAAGCTTTGACATACACAAGCTGATTGGGAGAAGCACCTATGGGGATTTTGTAAGCTGTACGATAAGCCCATCATCATCTAACTTTTTTGTCCAATTAGTCCAATCAACATTCATAATTTTTGCAAATATGGACTTGATTTCTCTATTGGACACTTCAACTTGTCCACTAGTCTGTGGATGATAAGGTGTTTCCACCTTGTGATTCACTCCATATTTTACAAGCAAACTCTTGAATAGATAATTGGAAAAATGTAAACCTTCATCGCTAATAATAGCATGTGGCATACCAAATCGAGAAAATATATTCTTTCTCTAAAATACCATGATGCTCCTTGCTTTATTATTAGAAAGCGCAATTGCTTCCACCTATTTCAAAACATAATCAATAGCTACCAGTATGTACTTCATCCCAGACGTTGACATTGATCACAGGCAGGAGCATTGTCATGAGCATCTTTGTATATGGCCTGCCAATAGTAGCCATATTGCAAGATCTTATGAGCTATTTGGGCCCCTTTATGGTGACCTCTAATTAGCGATGAAGGACATGCCTCCTCTATGCTTATCATCTTCACCTCAGGTATACACCTATGAATGATTCTGTCTGAATAAATTTTGAAAAGATAAGGTTCATCCCAGAAAACTTTCTTACATCATGCATGGATTTCCTCCTTTGTTGATTTGATAGATCTTTTGGAACTAGATCGCTAGCTAGGTAATTTGCAAAATCTGTAAACCATGGAATCATATCTTGAGAAGTTACTAATATCTGCTCATCTAGGAAACTGTCATCAATCTCTATTCCTATAGAAACCTTCTGCATAGTTTCCTCCTTTAATCTAGATAAGTGGTCTACAACTTGATTTTCTGTGCCCTTTCTGTCCTTCACTTTGAAATCAAACTCCTGCAACAACAACACCCATTGAATCAGCCTAGGCTTTGCATCCTTTATAGCCATTAAGTACCACAATGCTGCATGGTCTATGTACATTATTACCTTGGTCCCAATAATGTAATATCTAAACTTTTAAAAGGCAAAAACAACTGCAAAAAACTCTTGCTCAGTCATGATATAGTTCTTTTAAGCAAAATTTAGTACCTTACTAGCCTATTAGATGGGATAAAAGATCTTTTCTTTCCATTGGCCTAGTACAACCACTAAGGCCAATCCGCTCACATCACACATAATCTCAAAAATAAAGACAAATCAGGAGACACAATGATTGGAGCAGTCACCAACTTCTCTTTAAGGCTTTCAAAATCTTTCATGCATGCATCATCAAAATTAAATTTTACCTCCTTCCCAAGAAGCTTGCAAAGAGGGCTAGGAATTTTTGAGAATTCCGTGATAAATATTCTATAAAAACTTGCATGTCCTAGAAAACTTCTAATCCCCTTTACCTAAATTGGATATGGTAATTTTTCAATCATCTCAATCTTCTCTCGATCAACCTCTATGCCTTACTTTGAAATCTTGTGCCCAAGTATAATGCCTTCTTTAACCATGAAATAACACTTCTCCCAATTGAGTATCAGGTTGGATTCTTCATATCTTTGTAGAGCTTTTTCCAAGTGAATGAGACAATTATCAAAAGAGTCACCCACCACCGAAAAGTCATCCATAAAAACTTCAATGGTGTCTTCCACCATATCAGAAAAAATAGACATCATATATCTCCGAGATGTGGTTGGGTCATTGCATAGCCCAAATGACATTTATTTGAATACAAAGGTCCCATAAGGACATGAAAAAGTAGTCTTCTCTTAGTCCTCCAATGCTGTAGTTATTTGGTTATAACACGAGTACCATCAATAAGACAGTACCATCCTTAGCCTGCTAACCTGTCTAGCATCTGATCCATGAACGACATTGGAAAATGGTCCTTCTGGGTCCAGGTATTCAACTTTCTATAATCTATGCACACTCTCCATCCAGTGACCGGCCTTATAGGCATTAGCTCATTCTTCTTATTAGGCACAACAGTTATTCTCCCCTTCTTAGGAATGCATTGAACTGGAATAACCCACTTGCTATCTGCAATGGGAAATACCACACCCTTATCTAACCACGTGATGATTTTTTTCTTACCCACCTCATGCGTGAAGGATTAAGTCATTGCTGATGTCCAATAGATGAAACAAAATTTAGTTCAAGTTGAATTTTATGAGTGCATAAGCCCGGTGGTATACCCATAATATCTGCAATGGACCATCTAATGGCCTTTTTGAAATTCTGATAAATTGATAATGATGCTTTCACTTTTTCTATCTCAGGACAACTGCAATAATAATTAGTAAAGTGGTGTTAGCCCCCTAAAATATATATTGCAGTGAGATAGGAGGTCCTTCAACTCTAACACCAATGGTTCCTCAATAGATGGGCGAGTAGGTGAAGTGGTTCTATTTTCCAAATCTAGATCCATCTTCTTTGGTGCAAAATTATAACTATTACCATTCAATGCACCAATAAGCTCCTCATATTCTTCTATGCCATCAGAGTCAAAATTCACGATCACCACTACAAATGTCTTAATACCTAGTCTTTCTTCAATAAGAACAACCGCATCGGAACTATCATCCCATAAGTTACCGCATCAACATCATGAAATAATTTTCTTCTTCATTATTTATATTAATCACAAAAATCACCCTCAACTCAATGGGCTACTTTATGGATTTTCATATGTTGAATATCACCTATTCATAATTGAATCTCAGCATCATATATCCAAGCTCTAGATTAATGAACGTTCTACCTGTAGCCTTAAAAGGTCTACCAAGAATAATTGGGACTTGAAAATGCACTTCATAATCTAGCATAACAAAGTCAACAAGAAAAATAAAAGAAGATACTTTTACTAAGATATCATAAAGGATACCGACTGGCTGCTTCACACTCTTATCTACCATGACTAGCCTTATGGTGGTGGGTTTTGGAGCATCCAACCCTAACTACTTAAATACTGCAAATGGTATGAGGTTGATACTTTCACCTAAATCACACAATGCCCATGCAAAGTGAAAAGATCCAATAGTTCAAGGTATAGTGACTGCACCAGGATCCTCCCTTTTCTCTACCAATGATCTAGTGGCTATAGCATTGCAATTATGGACATTATCAATTGGCTCATAACTAACTGCTCTTTTCTTTTTAATAAGATCCTTCATGAACTTTGCATAGCCTGGAATCTGCTCTAATGCCTCTATAAGCAGTATATAGACAGTTAGTTCTTTTAGCATAGGAAATTTTTTTTGATACTTACCTTCTTCTTGTTTCTTTTTTAGTATTTGTAGATAGGGAGGGCATGATTTTGGAATGGGTTTTAGAACAGGCTCTGTATATTTTTCTTCTCCTTTATTTGGCTTGCTGTTTCTTCCCATATCAACTAGCTTAACATAATTCTATTTCTGCTCATTAACAATAGGGTTAGGTGGATCTATAGTAACTTTACCTCTCCGAGTAGTAATGGAATGGAATTGACTATTATTTATGGGATTTACCACTGTGTTTCTTGGAAGAGTTCTAGTCTTACTCTGATACACTGTCACTGACATCTGCCCAAATTGTTGCTCCAACTGCCTGATTGTTGTGGCGTGTGATTTGATTTTTTGATTTTGTCCTGACAGATCTGCTTTGATATCTTTCAGAAAATGTTCTTGACTCTCTTGACCTTTGACTATATTAGACAAGGGCCTCCACTCTAGACTCTATATCTCAGCTGCCTAATGGAATGTATTTATCGCTCTTCTTCTTTAGTTATCTTTACATCGCCAATCACCATCTCTATCTCTTCTCCTACCTATGTATCTATCATTATTATAGTTCTGACTTTGTTCCTTTGCCCTTGGGCTAAAAAATCCACCAATCTATGATTAAGATAGTTTACCTCTTGTTCAAATTCAATCTCAAATGGTTTGGATGTCGACCCTAGTGCCTCTACTACATTCATTTTCTCAGAATTTAATGAAGTAAACTATTTTGTGAGCAATCTAATATCAGTACAAAGCTGTGCTACTTCTTGTGAAACCATATCATTACCTTCTCCATATGTGTTTATCGCTCCAATAGCATATGTACCACTACTATAATTAGAATCTTAGGTATGCCATCCTCTATTGGTGACCGCAATATCATCAAGCAATGCCTGTGCAGTATCCTAACAAAGATGTATAAATGATCCTCTAGAAATAGTATCTCCCATGGCTCTCAAACTATCACTCAATGATCTATACAAGATTTCTGACAAATTAGATCTTCTAATTCTGTGGATTTGCACAAGGCTCAGCTTTTTGTTAAATCTAAACCATGCTTCAACATCGATTCTATAGGTAGTTATCTGAAATTATAAATTTCATCCTTCAGTTGTTGCATCCATGTGGGAGGGAAAAATCTGCTAAAAAACTGTTTCTTTAACTCATTCCAAGTAGTGATAGATCCTTTTGTAGTTACCCTAGCAATAGAGATGCCTCTCTAGTTAAAGATAATGGGAACAACCTCAATCTCAATGCTTCCTGATCAACCCTTGGGAGATTATAGTTTGTGCATATCCCAAGAAAATTAGTAAGATACATATTTTTATAATCCTTAGCTGCTCCTGAAAATATGCCTTTCATATTCAATAAATGGATCATACCACTAGTAATATCATACTTCATATTAGGGGCTAAATTAGGAGGAACAATAGCTCCTATCTTAGCAGGGTCAACATAACCCATGTCTTAATCATCCTCCTCATATGGATATAAGTGCTGGTATGCTGGAACATATGGAACTCTGCCCCTCTGAGCCCGATGATTAATAACCTGCCTAGGTTTGGCTAGTCCACATTGCTGCACCAATTTAATTTTAGCAGCCACTCTATCTTCTTCAGCATCTCTACGTTCTTGCTCTAATAGTTATTGAGTCTGTATGTCTGGAATATTCTATGTGTCTATTAGATCACGTGGGAGTGCCACATTTGGGTCCACAGGTGGGGGATCTTTCACCCCATCACGAACTTGTCCTGACATCCTTCTCGGTGTTTGAAGGATTCTCTCTGTCTCTGGATCAAAAGGGAGTAAGGGATTTCCTATACTCCTAGTGCTTGGAATATATCAGTGTATGCCATATCAAGAATAGAAAATAAAAACTCCAGAACTTTACCAATTTAATTCACTACTCGAACCACCTTTCCCTGAAAATAATGCCAAAATTTGATGTTGCCTAAAACTATACCTCAATCTGAAGTATAATGCAGTCAATGCAAATATAATAACCCAACTAGGTTGGGGTCGATCCCACAGGAAAAACGTGAGTAGTTGCTTGCCTTGATTTAACCCTCGAGCAGTGCAGAAAAGTAAATGGGGCGGATTTTGTTATCAATAGCAAAGAGTAATCAATTCTTGAGTGCTTTTGAGTTGTAATAAGTAGGAGATGAATACTAGGTCTGTGTTCCCCCTGGCTTCTCAACTTTGTAGACTTCTCGTGATCAACCCACTGCTCTAGTATTTTACATGTAAAGCCTACAAGATAGGTATTATCAGTCGCCTTTTGAGCTCAAAAATAAATTTCACCCTTATACTTGGTTATCGTCGCCGGGTGTTGCCTTATTGTTCCTTTCTATGAACTCAGTTCACTTGATCCATTGTTATCAGATCAAGTGATAAGATGGAATGAAGAGACTATAACATGGAGGTAGAAATCCCAAATTACTATCCTAATCTTCTTTTCCCAATCACAAGCTAATTGGTTATCAAAAGAATGTGAATACAAGCTTTTATCTCAAGATGTTGCAGTTACTTGAAATTAATTATAGTGAAGAAGAATTAGGATACATGAATAACCCTAGAACAGATGTGTGTCACACTTCCTCTACGTAGCTAATCCATCAGGGTTCCCATAACCCTAGCTAAAGAGATTAGACGCTCATGTTTCTTTAAGAAATCACGATTATCAAAGAAGAAAACATAAAATCAATTGCACAAGAATAAGATGAATAAACTCCAAAGTCTTTAATTGAATAAAACCCTCAAATATCAAGACTAGTTGTAAGAGTATGTACTTATGAATAAAAGAATGTCACTACGCGTAACATAATAAAAGACAAAACCCTAGGGTATTTATAGTATCTCAAAATAACATAAAAATCCTATTAATAATGGGAAAGGTAAAGTTAAGTTAACATTCGATATGACTCGGTCATCACTCGTATCCTCAACTTACGAGTCGTACCCTTCCTTGTTGTAACTAGTATAGTGTCTAATCTTCCCATGGCTTCAAATCTCTGTTCATCTTATGAATCGTAACCATGTATACGACTCAGATTCTTTATCTGTATCCACTTGGGACTTCAGTGTTTTTAACTCTAGCTCACTAGTTTTCATACGACATCTCTATTCGAGTCGTACTTAAACTTTCGATGCATATCTTTCTGACACTTCAATTTCTTGATAGTATCTTGGGTTCTATTATGCCCACGACTTTAACATATGACTTGTATCCTTCCTTACAACTAGGATATTTGAGTCATATCTTTCTCATACTTGGCTCTTCGATTTGACTGTTGGTTCTGTTATTCTCACGATTCAGCATATGAGTCATATCGATCAGTTATGACTTAAGTGCTGACTCGTATACTAATCAAAGTTGGTCTGTTCGTGGTATTTTCATCACTTTTTGTTCAACCACTGTTGTAGACCTGTTTTACTTGAAATTCACACCAATGTTCATCATATGTAACAAAATACCCTAAGTTCACACATAAATTCATGGTTTTAAGCATCAAAAGTGTCGTGTTTCCATGACACATCATACAACTACTCTTTTGCCTTCATTATCTACCAAAGCACTAACTTCTACCCACTTGGACACTTAGTCAACAATAACCAAGATATATTTGTGCCTATAAGAGTTTACAAAGGGTCCCATGAAATCTATGCCCCAGACATTAAACAACTCCACCTCAAACATCTTAGTCATTGACATTTCATGATGTCTAGAGATATATCCTTATCGTTGAAATTGATCACATGCCATCATAGAATCATAAGCAACTTTGTGAATTGAGGGATAATAGTAACTGATTTGTAAAATCTTTCTTGCAGTTTGATCTCCCTCAATTGAGGATGAATGGCATACTTCCAAAATACTTAACGTTTCTACCTTTGATATATATTTATGTTGATGTTATCAGCACAACGTCTAAAAAAATAAGGCTCATCCCAAAAAAATCTAGTCACATCATGTAGAAACTTCTTCTTCTAATAAAATATGAGATTATCTAGAATGATAGCACTAATAATGAAGTTTAGAAAATCTGCATACCACGGTAGAAAATCAAGAGTGGTAGATAGAATTTGCTTATACAGAAAAGAATCATCAATTTTCTGTCTCCTCTATGCTCTTCTGTCCATTCTCTAGCCGCGACAGATGGTCTAGCACTTGATTTTCACACCCTTTTTGATCTTTGACTTCAAAATCAAAATCCTGACGCAATAATACCCATCTTATAAGCCTTGTTTAAGCATCTTTCTTTACCATAAGGTATCTCAGCACTGCGTGATCATTTTGAACCACTACCTTGGTTCCCAATAAATATGCCCAAAAATTTTTGAATGCATAAACCATAGCAAGAAGCTCTTTCTCTGTAATGATGTAATTCTTCTGTGCCCAATTTAAAGCTTTAATAGCATAATAAATACGGTGAAAAACTTTTCCTTCTTCTAAGCAAGAACAACTCTGAGTGCAACCCCGCTTGCATTACACATCACTTTAAATGGATTTGACCTTTTTGGGGAAATCATAATAGAAATAGCAGCTAATTTCTCCTTAAGGCATAAGAACACCTTCAAACACTCCTCATCAAACACAAAGTTGGTTTTATTTTCCAACAATTTGTGAAGTGGGTATGGAATTTTAGAAAAATCCTTTATGATCTTCGATAGAAACCTGCATGGCCAAGAAAACTATGCACTCTTTTCACTTAGATAGGAGGAGGTAGTTTTATAATGAATTTTATCTTAGCTTGATCAACTTCTATTCCTTTGTCTGAATTTTATGCCCTAATACTATGCCCTCCTTCACCATGAAGTGACATTTTTCCCAGTTTCAAATAAGATTGAACTCCTCACAGTATTGCAATACGTTGCCTAAGTTCACCAAGTAACTTTTGAATGAATCACCAACCATAAAGAAGTAATCCATGAAAACTTCCACTGTGTCTTCCACCATGTACGAGAAGATGGATATCATACACCTTTGTAAGGTGGTCGTTGCATTACACAACCCAAATGATATTCTCTTGAAAACAAATATTCCATATGACAAGTGAATGCCGTTTCTCTTGGCCTTAGTTGCAATTGATATTTTATTGTAGCATAAGTATCATCTAAAAAGCAATACCAACCCCTTCCTGCCAACTGGTCAAGAATTTAGTCCATTAAACACATTGGAAAATGGTCTTTCAATGTCCACAAATTCAGTTTTCTATAATCTATACACACACGCTAACTAGTCACCAACCTGAGTGGAATTAGCTTATTTTTCTTATTTGCCACTACCGTCTTACCTCCTTTCTTGGGCACACATTGCATAGGAATTACCCACTTGCTATCAGAAATTGGGTAGACTACCCTAATATCCAACCACTTTATTATCTTCTTTTTGTATTGGTGGATTTAGCCTGCACTGATTCTCAATAGTAGGAGTACAATCTTCTTCCAACTGAATCTTATGTGTAAAGATGCCAGGTGTAATACCTATGATGTCAGCAATTGTCTACCTAATGAATCTATTATAGCATATCAATATAGAAATAAGAGCCTCAACTTGATGCTCCATAAAATCCGCTATGATAATAATTGGTAAAGTGTTTCCATCATATAGAAACACATACCGCAAATGGCCCGACAACTCCTTTAGTTCTAACACAATTGGATCTTCGATAGAAGGCTTGGAAGGTGGTGTTAGATGATTTTTTAAGTACAAATCTAGCTTCTTGGGGGTATATAAATACGACCCCATATTGGTCAATGCACACATAGTCTCATCATACTCATCAATTCATTCACTATCACTATTCATCAAAATTGTAGCTAAGGTCTCCACAACAAACCTTTCCTCAACTAGAACAACTGTTCATAATCAGCATCAATAACTAAGACTACACTTATTTCCCTTGGCTATTTCATTTATTGGAAAACATCAAAACTCACTTCTTCCTCATTGAGCCTAAATTTTAGCTCAATAAACTTCATATCAACTAGCACTCTCCCAGTTTCTAAAAATAGCCTACACAAAATTATGGGCACTTCAAAGTCCCCTTCACAATTAAGAATTACGAAGTCCGCAGGGAATATAAAGTTGGCCACCTTTGCAAGCACATCATATAGAATCCCTACTAGTCTATTCACCGACTGGTCTTCCATCAATAGTCACATAGTAGTTGTCATAGGATCCCCTAAATCCAACTATTTGAAGATCGCTAGTGGCATAAGGTTGATGCTTGCTCTAATGTAATACCTCAAACTTTCTTTAAGTGAAATCTAGTATCCAGAAGAGTTAGTGATAACTTCATAAATGATTAATACTTAAATAATATATAATTTCCCCAATTTCGACTTTTATCATGTGGAAAATTGAATTAGCTTTCCAATGATACCAATTTTATCCAAATCCAGTATCAGAGTAAAAAGTTATGGATGTTTTACAGAGAATTGTCAGAACTGCCCAGAAGCGATGGTCAGGCCGACAGACCGCCGAGCGAGCGACGGACCGTTGCCCAAGCCGTTGTGACTAAAGCAATGAACCCGACTTCTGGTCAAGTGTGATGGCCAGGACCAACAGACCATCGAGCTAGTGACGAACCATCACTCAAACCATTACAGATGATTTAGAAAGTTTAGGTTCTAGCCAAGTGCGACGGTCAGAACTGACGGACCATCGAGCAAGTGACAGACCAACTCCCAAACCATCGCTACTTCTAATAAGCAATGTTAGGCCATTTTAAAAAGGTATTTGGGTCTTTTTCCACCTATTTTGACCCCTAATTATACCAGACCAAAGATCATAACTTTATTATTTATCTATAACACGAAATTAGGGTTTCTCTCAAAGATCAATCCTCAAGAACAAGAAACCCTAGGTGTTTAATTCAAAGTCAAGAATTCAATCTTTCCTTCACCAATCTTCAAGAAATCATCCTCCCAGGTATGTCAAGTGTTGATTCAAGGGTTCCTTTCACCCATGAGGCTCAAGAAACCCTATTTGAAATATAAACTTTGGATTCTATGGTATGAATTGAATTATATCCATATTTATGATGTTGTTTGATCTCCAAGTTAAAGTATTTAATGACTATCATGAAAATATGTTAGTATGTGGTTGAAATTCTTACATTGGAAGTGTAAAATGTTGCCATGAAGTATTATTTCAATATTCTTACCTAAGCCTAAAGATATGCATGCAAGGTGTTTGATAAAATGCCTAAGAGAATAGGAATTATGCCTTATGACTCATTTGTAACCAAAATTGATGAATCCATGTTTCTTCCTTATGTTTGATGTGACTCCCACATTATTGTTATGCTTTGTAATGGATTGAAGTAATGCTCATGAGATTAGGCGTATGAAATTATGATATGTTTGCATACATGCCTATTCATGTGTACACTTATAGCATGCAAATACTTCATGAAAATACCTAATGATTGTACTATGAATTGTTGACTACAGTCATGTATCAAAAAGTATCATGTCTTGTCAATTTCATGCTATCGAGTCATAGGGGTACTTGTACTAAAAAATTTAACTGTGTTCCTAGATCTAGGGTCATGTTTTCCAGATACTCTCAATCATGCCATGATCAATAGTATTCTCACTCAGTTTCAAAACTCAGTAATTCAGTCAGTCACATGACTTAGGAAAACTCACTAATCTCATTAATCTCAGTCAGTTATCAGATCTCAGTAATATTGTATCAGTCAATAGAACTCAGTGAACATAGTCCAATTCAGATAGTTAATCATGTTTAGTGTCTATTCAGATGGGAGTAGGATTCAACACTGAGTGATCCCAAGGATGGGAACTCACTTGTTATTAGAGGGTGTGATTTTTAGAAAAAATCCTTGCACCCCATAACTACGTAACCAACGTAGGTTGAGACATCAAACCTGCTAGTTAAGGGTAGATAAGGTGGCTTAACCTGTTATATGAGGATCCCACCATTCTCCTTAGGGTACTTGTTAAATAAGGGATTACTCACAGCTTGTCCTTACCAGTGGCGCGGTATTGATACCCTTCCAATTGGGGTTACAGGTTGGACCCCAACTTAATTATATTATATTATTAAGGGTATGTCAGTTAAATAACTACTTCCCACAGTTACAGTCTTAGTCTCAGTCTCAGTAATAAAACTCAGATAGTTCTACTAAATTTAGGACTGTCCAATACAGTCACCCAGTTTAATATGGAACTCAGATAGGTCCATTAGAAGTAGGACTGTCTAACACAGTCATTCAGATAATAGTATATCAATTATACGAAAATATATGTTATCAGTATTCAAATTCAGTGATGTCATGATCTCAGTTACAGTTTACGTATTCATATAAGTATTCTCACGTTCATGTTATTCAGTTAATTAGTATTGTTCATGCATAAACCCTTTGTATTAGGCCTACCTCACTTGCATACCAGTACATTCAATCGTACTGACACATTTGCGCTATGGTGTTTTATACCATAGGTTCAGAAGCATGAGCTCCAGAGCATCCTTAGTAGATCAGACGTTCAGTAGCCAAACTACTCGTGAGTCCTCATCATTCGAGGATAGCATAATTATTTTATTTCTTTATTATTTCAGTAGCCCGGAGTTAGTTGGAGACATGCCCCATTAACTCCATATTTTTAGACAATTTAGAGGCTTCCAGACTATAGCATGTTTAGACAGTTATTTCAGTCATTTTGGTATTGATATACCATATTTTTTAGATATTATATTTTATTAGATATTTGAACCTTATGGCCTTTCAAACTTTTATTCTGCATTTATTCAGTATGTTATGTAGTGCTCAGTCACAAATGTTAGTCATGGATTAGCTTGTGGTCCTTTGGGGTCATGAGCATCGTGTGGCATTCCAGGTACCAGATTCAGGGTGTTACATCTAATATCACATATTGCTTTAGGAAATCTAAACACTCTAATTGTACACGGGACAATGAAAGCTTTGGGATCAACTTTCTTCTACACTAGTGATCTAGTAGAAATAGTGATATAATGATGAAGGTTATCCATAGGATCATAGCTGACTTTCCTTTTCTTTGACACAAGGTCCTTCATAAATTAAGCGTATCTTGATAGTTGCTCTAATGCCTCAATTAAAGGGACAATCACTTTCAACTATTTCAACATATCCATGAATTTGCTAAACTTACCCTCATCTGCTTTTTTCTTTAGTTTATGTGGAAATGGAGGTGGTAGCTTTGGTATTCTTACTGGAGTAGTCTCTACCTTCTTTCATTTTCTCCACATCATTAACTTGCTTTGACTCAGATGATTGTTCTAACTCTACACTTTTCTTATCTAAAATTTTCAACTTCTCAGACTCATCATGTACCTCCTCTTCCAACTCTACATCATCAATATGAGAAGGTGCTCCCATATATGGATTGGGTAATAGATTACCACTCCTAGTGGTAATAGACATACATGATATGACATTTCTCAGGTTTTGGGATATGTCACTAGGTTGAGTCCCACTTTTTTGATTGAATACTATCGATAATTGATTCATATGTTATTCTAGTGGCTTAATAAATGTGGAATGTGAGTCAAATAACTAACTCATCATTGACAAGTCACCCTTTATTTCCCTAACTCCAACATCCATTGACTCCATTCCTTTTAACAATTTGGCCATCATATCCTCCATCGACATCTTCCCAGAATTATTCGCAGCATTGTCACGACTCGTAGGTAGTACATATAATCCACTCCTATCATTTTTGTTCTTCCAGCTTCTTTGTTATCGACTCAATAACTAGCTTTATCAAAATAAGTTCGACCTTGATTTCCTTGGTCACCTGCCCAAAATCCCCCTGGTTACTCAAATAGTTCACCTCCTCCTCAGAATCAGTATTAGCTCCCTTACTATGTGACTGATGTCACCCAAAACTACATTCCAAATAGAAGTATTATGAAGTCGATTACAAATTTAATAACACAACTAGGTTGGGATCGATCCCACAGGAAAAACGTGAATAGTTGCTTGACTTGATGTAATCCACGAGTAGTACAGTAAAGTAAATAGGGGGTTTTAGTATCAATCGTAGTTAGTAACCAAACCTTGATTGCTTTAGTCGTGGACAATAGTAGATGAACACTAGGCTTGTGTTCTCCCTGGCTTCTTAACTTTGTAATTTTCTCGTGATCAACCCAACTATTCTATTGTTCTACATCAAAGTCTACAAGATATGTATTACCAGCCTCTTATTAGGTGCGAAGATAAATCTCACCTTTTACTTATTAGGTCTTGGGTGATTAGATAAAATGCGGGGAGTAAAAGGTGGAGGTAGAAGGATCCTAAATCACTGTCTTAACTTCTTTTCCTAATCACAATCTCCTTATTAGGGATGGATGCAAATACAATCTATCATAATATACTGTAGCTACTTGAGATCAATTATCATGAAAAAGATTAAGATACATGCATAAACCCTAGAACAATTGAGTATCACACTTTTTTTACGTAGCTAATCCATCAGGGTTCCCACAACCCTAGTCAAGGAGATTAGCCGCGCATGTTTATTCAATAAACCATGATTATTAATGAAAAACACATGTAATTAATTGTACAATAAATAAGATGAATAAACTCCAAAGTCTTGAATTGAACAAAACCCAAAATCTCAAGAATAACTATAAAAGTATTGTAATAAAGCATAAAAGAGCGTAAAATAATAAAAGATAAACCCTAGGGCATTTATAGTATCTCAAAATAACATAAGAATCCTAATAAAAATAGGAAAGGTAAGGTTTATGTTGGCAGTCAATATGACTCGATCTTCACTCGTACCGGCATCACACAAGTCGTACCGTGCTTTCTTGTATCCGTTCCAGTGTCTTTTCTCCCAAGGCTTGAAATTTCTATTTAGAATATGACTTTTGCTTATTAGTCATACCTGAGTGTACGACCTGTGTTCTTCACTCGTATCCACCTGGGACTTTTGTCTTTCCAAACTCTGAACACTGGTTTGTGTATAAATTCTCCATATGAGTCTTACACGGACTTCTGACTTATATACTTCTGAGACTTTAAATCTTTGGTAGTAGTGTAGGTTCTGTTATGCTTACGACTTCTCTGTAAGACTTGTATCCTGGCTTACGACTTGGATACTTGAGTCGTATCTTCCCTATACTTGGCTCGTCAATTTGGATTTTGGTTTTGTTCTGCATATAATTCAGCATACGAGTCATATAGGATGTGTATGACTCAAGAATTGACTCATATACTGATTAGAATTGGTCTTTTTCAGGTCTTTTAATTCTCTTTTCATTCAAACACTATTGTAGACTATTTCACTTGTAATATACACCAAAATATATCATATCTAACAAAATATCCTAAGTTTACGCATAAAGTCATGGTTTTCAGCATCGAAAGTGACGTATTTCCATGACACATAAGTGACCCCACAACTTTAACCTTATCTACATTACCCGAGAGCAAGTTCTTTGTAAGAAAATCCATTTGTGTATTTAAGTAAGACATAGCTTAGTCATATTTTTCTTCTCTCTGGCATTGATCTGCCGATGTGTCACTAGAATAAGTATTGTTGCTACCTTAGAATCCCTAGTATGCAAAGGTTTACTTGTCTAAGTCATTTTCTCTAACATCTGTGCAACCTCGATAAAAGTGAGATCCATGAAAGCCCCTCCTGCAGTATTGTCTACGGTTGGCTTTGTAATTAAATTCAAAGCCCTATAGAATGTTTCCATCAAATGCTCATCAGTCAGCTTGTGGTTTGGACATTGCGTCAACTTTTTTTTGAACCTCATCCATGTTTCATGCTAATCCTCATTAGGCAGTTGCCTAAAATTGCTTATTTCATCCCTCAACTATGTCATCCTAGAAGACATAAAGAACCTTTCTAGAAAAGCTTATTTCAGTTGCCTCTAGTTTGTTATAGATCAGGTGCCAACTCATTCAACCACAGAGTTGTCTCTCCAACCTGAGATAGTGGAAATAATCTTAGATGAATGGAATTTTTTTCCTCTCTAAGGTTGTCAAATGACTAAACAATATATATGAAATTCACCAAATACAGATTCGGATCATCCCCAGGTATTCCACCAAATAGCCCCTTCAAGTGGACCACTTCGATCATCGTGCTCATGATATTAAATTTTACCCCAGGAGCCAATGGTGATGGAATTATTGCTCCTGTAGATCGATCTCCATCCAAATCAGCATCATAATTATCTAGATCAAATTGCACACCAGGCTGTTGGTGCATTCAGCCTCTTGCTTGCCAATTCTAATTTACTGGCCAACATTTTCAGCATGTCGCCTATTCAAAGGATCAACCAACTCATCATCACCTAATTCCTCTTTATCCACATTGGGTACACTCCTACGTAATCCAATATTCTGTTAGTTAACTTGTGCCTTCGCCAAATCAGCCAGTCTTGCAGCCTCTTGTTGTTCAACCATACTCCCAATTATTTGAGGTTCTAGGTTGAAAGGTAATAATAACCCTCTTAACCTTCGAGTTTGTGACATGCATAATATATAGCTTGGAAATATCCAAAACAACAAACAAAAGTAAAATTAGGAAACTTGACTAAGAGTCAACTAACACACATATACTTAATTGACAATAGTATTCCCTAACAACGATGCCAAAATTTGATATGCCCAAATTACACCTCTTTTACCAGAGCATAAGCGGTCATTGCCAAATATATAACCCAACTAGGTTGGGGTCGAATCCCACTGGGAATAATGTGCTAATTAAGTCATATACAAATTATTTAACTTTTAATCATCTATTTTTGAAAAATATAAAGGGGTTTGGTTCAAATAACAAATTAATAATTTCAGTTTGAAAACAATGAGACACGTCTTGTAGCATTTGAATATGGAGAAATATCAAACTAGGGTTATGTTTACCTTGTTATTTCAATTCTTTCCAACTATGGATTTTATAAATTCATACATATATTCACTTATAGAATAACATATTTAAAAATTCAATCCAAGTGTTTTTCAACCTTCAAGGAAAGATTCACTTTAGTTCTCTCAAACCAAAAGTGTTTAAAGTAATTGTATGTGATGCCCAAGTCATTAATCCAATTAAGGCATTAACTTATAAGCTAGAGGTTGAAAACTCTAACTCTTTATCACTACTCTCTTTTCCCAACAACAACTTTTCTATTTAACCAAGCTGTATTTTATGGCACACTTTCAATGTTTGCAACCATGAGAATTCATTATAATTGAAAAGAATAGGATATAAGAAACAATTGTAGAATAAATTCAAAAACCCATATATAGATTGTAAATTACAAGGATCCCATAAACCTAACTAAAAAGTTTAGCCACTCATGAGTAAAAAGAACATCAAATCAATCAAACTAATCATACCAAACTCAAAAAATGTTTTGTCGTTGTTTGCAGATTACAAAATGAACCATTCTCCCAAAAATGTCTTAGCAGCCACTTCTCCCTTTCAAAATTACAGAATGATCATTCAAACTCAGCTTAGGGTATTTTTAATAGTCCACTTAATTACACCCCCAGTCCTTAGAATTAATTTATCTGAATAAATAGCCTTGGTTATATTTTTGTAGCGCCAACACTATCTCCAGCATGCTAATTTGATTGTGTCTTGTGCTATCTGCATTTTATGGTCCATTTATGTCTCCATCTGCCTCTTTTACTCTGAAAATTGTACTAATCATGTAGGTTAGCTCATTTACATCAAAACCATAATAAACACATATGAATCCAGGCACTTTGCTCTAAAAAATTAGCTAATAAATGGGTAAATTATGGTACTTAGGCATATAAATACACCCAAGATCATAAGTTAGATATGATGAAGGCATATGATAGAGTGGAATGACATTTCCTTATGCAGGTTCTAAGGAAAATTGGATTTAGTAAAAGAATTATTACTATGATATACAGAATGTTAAGTAATAACTGGTATTTTATCTCATTGAATGGACAACCTAAAGGTTTCTTCAAATCTTCTAGAGGCTATTATCCCCTACACAATTCATATTAATAGCTGAAGTACTATCCAAAACACTAAATTCATTACTAAGGAGGAAAAATTTAAGAAATTTGGCATGCCAAGGGTAGTCTAACAATTAATCATCTAGCTTTTGTAGATAATATGATTATTCTTTGTCAGATAAAAATAGGAACTGTAAAATTGGTAACTAATACATGGAGAAGTATGAAGCGATATCTGGCCAGAAAATTTATCAGGAGAAGAGTGGTATATATATGCATCATAGTACACTATAAGGAGATATAGTACTGGCAGAAGTGGCTAATAGAATTTAAGGAAGGATTTTCCTTTCACCTATTAAGGTTATCCTATTTCTGTAGGAGAAAGCGGAAAAGTTTTTATAATCAGATGGTTTATTGAATTAATTCAATGTTGCAAGCATGGATAGAAAAGTTGCTGTCATATAGAGGAAGATCAATACTGATTAAGAATGTACTTCAAAGTGTCTCAATTTATTTTTTATCAGTTATAATCCCTCTTCAGAGAGTTCTAACTCAGATTCATCAACTGATGGCAGAGTTCTTCTAGAGTAGTTGCATAGGAGGAAAAGGCAGACATTGGACAAAATAAAAAAAATTATGTTTAGCATATAGGGAATAAGGGTTGGGTTTCAAATTACTGCAAAATGTATCTATGACATTATTTTGTAACTATGGTGGAATTTTATAACCAAAGATTCAATTTTGAGTGTTTATATAAATAATAAGTATTGTAAAAAGGAGCATTGTAATCCGATGATGTTGAAGAAAGAGGGAGGAAGATCTCAAGTTTGAAAAAGAATGCTATAAGCTAGTGATTTGGTAGAACATCAGATAAGGTGGAATACGAAAATGGAAATTTTAAGGTATGTCATGATAACAGGGCTAGTTTGGGAAACTTGTACACTTACACAGGAGAAGAGAAAGAATGAGATAAAGCTTATGATACCATAAATGATTTGACTACAACTAGTGAGTGGGATGTGAAAATTCTGGGCCGGTTGTTCAATACTGAGGTGTTAACACATATTTTGGAAAATGTGAAACCTTCTAACCTAGATGCAGAGAATGATCAACCTTATTGAATGCTAAGCATAAATGGAAATTTCATTGTGAAAAGTGCCTGACAGTACATAAGGTACAAAGAAAGTCCTAATAAGATCTATAAATTAATGTTGGTTAAAGGATTACCATTCAAAATGGTATTCATTATGTGGAGATTTTGGAAATTCAAAGTACCGGTTGATGATAGAGTTTACAGGTGGGGTATTGAAGAATCTTCTAGATACTAGTGTTGTGAAAACCATGATCAAGAGACACAATCTAATATGTTCTTAAGCTAAACCATTGCTAACAAGAATTGGTCGTATATTTTCTCTTTTGTAGGTATACAAATTGAAGAACTCTCTGATACAAACACAATGAGCATCAAGAGCACAAGGTATTGTCTAAGGGTTAACGCTTCGGAATTGGCAAGCAATTGAAGACTTTTGGAGTATTTTGAAGCCTTTGTCAAGAGAAGGAAGGAGGGGAATTTATACACTTCATAGGTGCCTCAAGTGAAGGACAATGAAGACATTTTACACTCCAAATATACACTCTATAGGCACCCATTTCTAAGCCCTCATTAAGGGCATTTTTGTCATTTGGTATGTAATAGTATAAACAGACCATTTTACTTCTCTTTTAATTAGACTTTATTGAAATTGGATATTTTTCTTAGATTGTAGCTTTAGTCTTGTAGTTTAGGTCTCAAACACGAAATTGGTTCCTTGAATACATTTGAAGTTAGGGTTTAACTTGGATTGGGAAATTTGGCAAGAAAGGTGTGCTTGAGAAAGAGTGTTTCTTTTGGGTCACCTAAGAGAGTGGTTTGATCTTACATTGGTTATGTGTATTTGAAGGTTTGATACACCTTATAGTGCTATTCATTGTTGGAAGTGAGGGTCTCTCTATCTATCTTTAATTTCATTCAATTCTTCTTCTTCATCTCCATTCTAAGTGTTGTTTTTCCTTTTGTGTTCTTGCTGATTTTTGCATAGCTAGTGTCAATTTCTTGTTTTAGCCTTTCTTTAGGCTATCATTTGGTATCAAACCCTTGTTTAGGGTTGTTCCTACAACCCTAAGTCTTGAATCTAAGAAAATCTCAACAAAAAAGAGTGTAGAAAATCGAAAATCTCACAAAAAAATTGTAAACCCACTTTTGTGTTTGGGCAAATTTTTAAATCTTAGATCTACATGTTTTTGTATTGTTTTATTTGTTTCAAGTTCTATATTATTGTTTCCTAGCACCTAGGGAGTCTATATCTACATTTGGAACAAGATTTGGTTGTTTTTAAGCTAGATCCACCATTGATGTGCCTTATTTGAAGCTTTTTGAGGTGGGATCTCGTGGTGCATATCATTTTGTGGCTTGTTTGTGGCTGATTTTGTGTTATTTGATCTTGCCTTGACCCAAGGAACCTAGATCCAAAACAAAAATTGAAGTTAGAGTTCATTTGTCTTGTGGTCAAACTTCGGTCTACTCTTGAATATTCATATTGTTCTTCACCATCTTCATAGCTTGTTGAAGAAGAATATTCAAAAGTGGTGTTAGATCCACAAAAAGAAAGAAAGAGAGTGAAAAAGTTGTTTGTACAAAAGAATATTCCAAGAATATTCAAGTCATCCAAAAGAAGAAGAGACAAAGGGAATATTCAAAGTACAATTGAAAGTACAAGTGGGGGGACCATTGATTTCAAATCCATTTAAACTTACTAAAAAGGCTCCAATCCTCCATTTTTCACCAAATTTCGTTCAAAAACTCTCTTTAGTAGATACTTGGTCGAAACTACAAGAATTTGGAAGTTAAAAAAATTTGAAAAAGTGACGCCCAATCACAAGCTGCCACATCATCACTTTTGTGAACAACCAAATTGAGTTCTAAATTAGATTTCATAGTTTCTAATTGTTGTTTCTAGTTTCAATTTTTTTGTTTTTCACTAATTATCAAACCAGTAAGTACCTACTAGTTTGGTAATTAGATTAGAGTTCGATTATTTTGTGTCTTCAATTTTTGTGTGCTTTTCTCATTTTTAATTCGCAGTAATTTGTTGGTTCAAGTCTATGCATCATTTTATTTGAGTCATATCAAATAAAAATTGATTTTGGACCAAAGCATATTAACCACTCATTCACTTGCCAAGTATTGCCAAGTTTTCAACACTTGTGAGACCAAGTGTGAGGTAAGATCCGAGTATGAGTGAGGTGAGGCCTTTTTGAACTAACTTGTTTTCTCATTTTGTAGTTTGTTTTGCTTGATGTTTTTTCCTCTTTTTAGGTACATTTGTCATGGAAACCGAAGGTACTACTTCCCAACTCTTGGGAAATGATGCTATTGGAGCCTTGATGGCTCGACTTGAGACCTTGGGCCAAAAAATGGATGATAATCACGATGCTATGAAGGGTGACATAGATGAAATAAGGGATGACATGATTATAATTAAAGTGAGGGTTGATAGAATATGTCCACCAAAATCTCAATAAAATTCAAACCACCAAGTTCCAAACTCACTTGACCAAAGGCTACCTTCACAATTCCAAACACCTCAAGTCCAAAGATCCTATACTTTACAAAATCCAATGACTCCTCTCCATGAGTTAGAAACCAAAGAGAGTGAGTTCAATCCTTAATATGGAGAGAAAATAAATGGTGAGGTACAAGAAGAATATGAAGAAAGAAGAAAAAAGGAAGGGGAAACCATGGGTAGTGAAGTTGGAAGGAAAAAAAATGCTTGATTGTGGATCTTGTCCACAAAGGACCCTTTTTATTCACTAATACAAATTCTATAATTTTATCTTATCATGTGTAGGTTCAATACCCTAGAAGTCCCGAGGAGAAACCCAAGAAAGTTTCCTTCAAGCCCTTGGCCGAAAATCCCAATTTTGGGATGAGTGATGAAGAAGTTAGTCCAAAGGGAAACCTTGACATAATCCATTGTAATGTGGAGAATGAAGGTTGACATAATGCAAACCCAAGTGAAGAACAAACTTCCCATGGTCTACATGGTAGCAAAGCTATCTTCTACACTTCCTTGAACTTAAAAAATTGTGATGTGGCTAGTAGGGGCCAAAGTGGTGTAGTTTCAGATTTTCTTAGTAAAGAAGTGTGTGAATCTTCCTTTTGTGATACTCTTGGTGTTTCTGGGTTGCATAAGGACCAAACTCTTATTGTGATTATTCAAGCACTAGTTGATCCTTTAGATGACAAAATCAATTCTTTTCGTAAGAATGATTTGTGTCCATCTAGTGCTAGCACTTATAACTTGAATAAGGTTCCATTACCAAGGGATAAGAGTATTCACACACTAGTGGGACTCCCTAGTATAAACAAGGTAACTTGGGTACATTCTACACTCCCTTGAGTTTAAAAAGTTGTGATATGATTTTGGGTACATCTAGTGTAGAAGTACATGTTTCCTTCTTTGATAATGATTTGGGTAAGTGTGATACCCTAGTAAATGGAATGAGTAGCCTTGGTTTATTCCCTTGGACACTTTACCCATTTGATCCCGGTGTACTAGTGGGGTGGGGAAGGGATTGTTTCGGCTTCAGCTTATTGTCTCTTGATGTTTACCTTAACCCTATCCTTTATGATGCATATAATAAATGTTACATGGACAAAATAAGGGATTTTTGGTTGTATTTTAAAAGTGTACCCCCTCGGCATGAGGTCTTCACACTTGATTCCTTCCTATACTACCTCTTTTCCTATGATGATAACCATGTTAATTTTGAATAGGTATTATGTAGAGGTAGTAAGTTTGATGTCTTGTTTCCTTTCTTTAATGATGATGATTGTGAGTTTGGTAGCCTAGTGAAAGGAGTGGGTCACGTTGGATTAACCCCTTGTCTTCTACTCCCATTTGACCTCAGAATACTCTTCAGATGTAAAGGTTATAGTTGCTGGTCATACTCACTTATTTTTGATATTGATTCTATTCATGTCTTTGGTATCCTTTATGCTAAGCTTTTTATGTCAAGAACCAAGGATAGGTAGATGTATGTCAAGTGTGAGCAACCATGGGTTGATGATATAAGTATGGTACTAATACTAACTCTCCTACCAAGAGGATTTTGTGTTTGTTTTGATCTCTCTTTGGGTTTTGCAAGATCTGAATTTGAATACAAATTCCTTCAAGATGGAGGATGATACAAGCACAATGAGCATCAAGAGCACAAGGTATTGTTTAAAGGTTAAGGCTTCGGAATTGGCAAGCAATTGAAGACTTTTGGAGTATTTTAAAGCCTTGGTCAAGAGAAGGAAGGAGGGGAACTTATACACTTCATACTCAAGTGAAGGACAATGAAGACATTCTACACTCCAAATATACACTTCATAGGCACCCATTTCTAATCCCTCATTAAGGGCATTTTTGTCATTTGGCATGTAATAATATAAATAGACCATTTTACTTCTCTTTTCATTAGACTTTGATGAAATTGGATATTATTCTTATATTGTAGCTTTAGTCTTGTAGTTTAGGTCTCAAACACGAAATTGGTTCCTTGAATACATTTGAAGGTAGGGTTTCACTTGCATTGGGAAATTTGGCAAGAAAGGAGTGCTTGAGGAAGAGTGTTTCCTTTGGGTCACCTAAGAGAGTGGTTTGATCTTACATTGGTGATGTGTGTTTGAAGGTTTGATACACCTTCTATTTCTATTCATTGGTGGAAGTGAGGGTCTCTCTATCTATATTTAATTTCATGCAATTCTTCTTCTTCATCTCCATTCCAAGTGTTGTTTTTCCTTTGTGTGCTTGCTGATTTTTGCATTCTTGGGTCAATTTCGTGTGTTTGGTAGTCTTTACGCTATCACTCTCCCTATAGGAGGTGATATTTTTAGGTTGGGGAGCTGGAGTAAAGAAAGATATCAAGCCATACTATAAGGATATTCCTATCATTATACTATAAAAATTATGGAAGCTCAAAAATCTTAGTAAGCATGAAGGGAAAATGCTAGCAGTATAAATGATTATTCATAATATGGTTAGAAATCTGCACATGCTTCTTAGAATAAGAACTACTAACGACTTCCTTGGAAATTGGCTAAAAATACTTAAGAAGCTAGATGAATTTGAACCACAAGTGAATCCTCTCAAAGTTAATTGGGAATTTCCATATGGGTCAAATATAATACTGATGGGGCATCTAGAGGCAACCTTGGGGTAAGTTCCTATGCTTTCTGTCTAAGAGATGAAAAGGGTAATCTATGTATGTGCAAGGTACTAAGCTAGAAGACATTACAAATATAGTAGCAGAGGCATCAACTTTTCTAGCAGCTAGTAAGCATTGCAAATTCATATAGTGCAGTAAAGTCATCAAACAAACAAATTCCATGCTAATTAAGAAAATTCTAGAAGGGGAGTGGGTATCTCTATGGATCATCATAAATATCATAGCAGAGATTAAAAGCAATCTTACTGAAGATATATAAAGTTTAAGCACATCATGAGGAAGGCAATAAACTAGCAGACTACATTACAAATCTAGCCATAGATACAGGAGAATGTAATTTTGTTCACATAATTTTGTTCACATAAACAACATGAATTCAACAGGGAGAATCATACTTACCAGTGAAAAATTAAAAGCCCATAGTTGAGAGTATCACCTATAAGGGGATAAGGGAAAGGAGAGGCTATGGATACAACATTATATTTTCACTTATACAATATTTAGAACACCACAAAGGACCTAAACAAGTGAAATGATAGACTATACTAGTCAACCATCAAAATAGATTTGGCAAAATAAGAAAGTCCAGGGTCAAATAGGGAACTTAGAACTTGAATGATATTTGTCTACTAAGGTGAAAGTATTGATCTTCCTATACACTCAATCATGAATCCACTTACAAGATTAGATGTATTAGATTCTATGAAGGAAGAGCTAACTTACTATCCAGCGAGGTTATTTTCTTACCAAATAGAGCAAATTATCATCCATGATAGAACCTTCAGTAAAACGGAGAAGCATATCCAATCACGTAAGAGCACAACTAGAAATAAGAACTAGTTAGTGGATAAAAAAATGTAGCAAAAAAGGAAGAGAGAAACTCACTCATGAAAACTGATACACGAGATTCCTGGCTTCCAATGCGAATCCATTAATAAAGCAAGAATTCTTGATTGAATAGAGGCGGAAACATCACTACTCAGGTGTTAAGGGTGGAAATGAGAATAATTTAGGAAACCCTAATCTATAGGATATATGCAATAGCAATATGTTTGGGCCGATCGGGTTGTTAGGTTGGGATTTAGTTTAGGTGTTATTTAGTGTTTTGTTTTTATTTGGGATACTTGTCCATGGTGCGTAATTTAACATATTTAAGTTAATAAAACCCCAAAATTTATTTTAAAAAAAAAACGTATACATGCATTTTACAAAATAATCAGCAGATCATCTGTCGATTTTTGTAAAATAAAATTTAGAAAAATCATTGGCTTTCTATTATTGTCCATTGGTTTTAGTTTGTTGTTTTTTCTCTTGTTTTAGTAATGAATTTGTAAATATTTTTTGCTATTTCTGGGTTATTTATAAAGTCTAGTATAGTTTTTGAGGTGTAATTTCTACTTGTTTTTTTAAAACTATTTTGTTAGTATCTTGTAGGTTTTTGTGTTGGATATTTTAGGATTTGACATGACTTTAGTTATCCTTATAATTGAGTCTTTTTTCATAGTTCTCATCAAATTTAATAGACAGAGTTCAATAAATATTTGCCAGAGACTAAAAGTGTTAGTTTTGGCAAATTTGAAGAATCAAAACAGTTAAGTGCATATTTAAGGGACCACTCTTGTTAACTTGTGGTCAACTTAAAGGACCAAAACTGCTAAGTGCACACTTACGGGACTATTTTTAACCCACTCTCAAACATAAGAGACCATTTTTTATTTTATTTAAAAAGTAATAAGAAAAAATTAAGATTATGAAGGAACATTATTGAAATCATTAATGTGACGATACAAAATCTAAAGATTCATGGTGACACCTACACTAAAATCTATTAGGTAATTCGGATCTTATAAACATCAAAATATTGTAGGACTCTAAAAAAGATTCCATTTTCAGTTAGGATTCTTGGAGGCTACTCTTTCTAAACCCTCGTTCATGCTTATATAAGGGTAATATATTCCCCAGAGGAATTTAGAATATCCTATAAACTCTTGGTATTTATAAAGAGATCAAGATCTCGATATCCCATAAACTCCTTAGATGTTGATAAAGAGATAAAGACATCAAATGTTGTCTTTGTCAAAGCCACTGCCCGATGTTTATGGTCAAAATATTTCAAGGAGGCCAAATCTTCCTACATTTGAGAAATACGCTACTAATAATCCTCAAATTATGGAAATAATAATAAAAAAAAAGAATCGAAGGAACAAAAAATTTTTTCTCATATTGTTCATCAATAAAAAATCTTGTTTATTCATATTTTACTTGTGATTACCATCCATTCATAACATTAAAATTTATTAAAAGTAATTGGCACACTAGTGGGACCAAATCTTCCATTTATCTCTTCTCTCATAAATTAGATTTGTAAATATTGATCCATATAATAAAAAATAAGTAAGTACTTCAAGTCTCATATTTGATTTTCATCAAGTCTGCACTCGTTTAAACCTTGAAGTAGTGAACTTTTATAGACATCAAAATTTTGTGGGACTTTGCAAGATGACTTCAATATTGTTAGGGTTCTTGAAGGCCACTCTATTCTAAAACCAAGCTTGGAGTCTAATCTACCCTAAACCCTAAATCATGCTTATTTAAAGGAAAAATATTCCCTTGAAGAGGCATCTCAAATTTTCCATAAACCATAGGATATGTACAAGGAGATCAAGGTTTCAATACCCCTTTATTAAAGTCTTTTTGATGTTCCTTGTGATTAAATATATTGCAAAGAGGTCCAAATTATCCTACATTTGAGAAATATGTTATTAATGACTCTCAACTTATGGATAATATATATTAAGAGAGAAGAATCTAGGGAGGAATATAATTATACCCATATCATTCGTTAATAAATTTTGTTTCATAATATCTTATTTATATTTCCACAATACTAAAATTTGATGTAAACAAATTGGCATGCCTAGTGTGATCAAATCCTTTCTTTATCTCTTCTCTAACAAATTAGATATGGAAATCTTGACCTGCATTGCAAATTAAGATGGAAGCTCTAATTTTATGGGTACTTAAAGTCTCTTTTTTGAGTTTCATCAATTCTAGACTCTGACAAGCCTTGAATTATGGGACATTTGTAGACATCAAAATTTTATGGGACTCTATAGGAAGATTCCAATTTCAGTTTTGTTTCTTGGAGGCTACTCTATCTAAACCCTAACTTATGCCTATATAAGAGTAATAAATTCCCAAGAGGCATCTTAAATATCCTATAAAATCTTTGGTATTAATAAAGAGATCAAAAAGTCAATATACCATAAAATCAAGGGATATTCATAAAGTGATAAGACAAAAATACTACTGCCTTTGGAAAAGACACTGCCCTAATGTTCCTTGCGGTCAAAATATCATAAGGAGGTGTAAATATTGTAATGACCCTCCTGGAGATTTTTTGTATTTCCACACTTTACTTCGTTTAGAGATTTTTAATAGACACCCTAAGTTATTAGTGACTTACTAGAGCTGACAGTTTGTTTACCGAGAAGTTCATTTGGTTTTTAGAGCCAACTCCTAGTTTTGGAGTCTTCACTAGTAAAGATTGGCGATCAGGCATTAACTTCATGTTAACAACCTCGTATACCAATTCTAATAGTTCCATTATCTCTGTAAAATTTATTTTAGGATAGGGAGACCATTGGTTCTGCTCTTTAGGGTTCTGAACTTATTTTAAGATATTGGTCGAATTTTGGTAAAGGTGCCCCTTAGGTGTGGGGCCCATATTTCATGGAAATAACTCTGAATGAACATTTCCATAGTGCAGCTCAGTCCAAAATATTGAATTTGATAAAATAGCATAGTTTGTTTGTATTTATGGGTTCTAAACAAATTTTGAAGGGTCGATGGAAACTTGCCAAATACCAAGTTTCAGCTAGTGCAACCTCTTGGAGCTTTGGTCTCTTAAGCAGTGGTTGCTTAAGTGACCAAGGTGTTTCTTTAGTGGACAATATGGTCCTCTTCCATGTCTCTTTAGTAGAGGTGTGACTTCTAAAGAAGACGTTGCTTAAGGATTCGTTGTTCTCTTTAGTGAAGGTCAGCCAGACACAAGAGTCACTTAAGAAAACCTCTACCACTTTAGAGGTGATCGCTTAAGTGTTAACCACAAAGGCATTTATTTCAGTCCTCACCTATTTCTCCCATTTCTCTCAAGTCCCATGAGCCATAAAACTATTAAGAGTTTAGAAAATTAGGAGATTGATCCTTGGGTAATTGTAGGTGTTGGTGAGCTCAAGAAAGTTATTTCCTTGTCTAAATCCTGGTAAGCTTCCATCTAATTCTTGATTTAATTATCTAATTTAGTCATAACCCCTAGCTCATAGATGGGTTTAATTAAGTGTTGTTTGTGTTTAAAATTTACTTAGTCTTAAGGGTAAATGATCCTTGAGCAAAGGGACATGTTGACGATTTTGATAGTGTGAATCCACAAGCAGGCCCAACATTGGATTTTGACTCGATTTTGGACCCAAAGCATTAAAATTCAATATAGGGTACTATGGTTCTTGTATTAATGCATTTGAAAAGGAATATCTCTAATTTAGAAACTTTATTGGGCATTCTTTGGCGTTCAAGTAGGATAGTCTTACTCTCTTCTTAGATTGAACTTAATTATAATATTAGTATGATATTATACTAGTCTTGAGTTGGGAACTTATGACTTGGATGTATATCTAGTGAAGTTTAGATTGTTTAGCCAGTTAGTGAGCCATATTTCAATGGATTAACCTAATTATCTGCACCTTATGTTAAATAGATACCTTAGAAATTATTGAGACTTTCTTAGTGCCTTGTAGCTTGATTTTGGGGCCTAAGTCTCGTTTGGGGTAGAAATTACCATAGAATGGACTTTCAATATTAGATGCGGGCCCTTTTGTCCCTCCTTAGGTCTAAATGATAATTAACTCTTTGTTGACTTAGGAGACCTTATTTTGTTACACTATAAAAATAGGTCTAATTGTGGGGGTTTATTTGTGGGGGTTACTTTAACCGCTGCAAAATTATATTAAAGCAGAGGTTAAAAATATGCGGCTAAAACTTGCATATTTGCAGGGTTTTAACCCCCGCTATTCATCCCAAAAAAGTAGCGCCAAATGAAATAATATTTTTTCTCTATTTTTTTTACCCAAAAATATTTCCCTCTCTCATTTTCCCCAGTTAGAGAGAGGGAGGTACTCTCTGTCCATCAATTAGAGAGACGGAGGTACTCTCCATCCATTGATTATGGAAGGTACGCCGTCCATTGATAGGAACTCCGGAAACACATTGATAGGAGTTATGTCAGCTTCCAGCTCCCAGGTAATTATGAAGGTTTGGGTCCTCCACTTTTCGATCAATCTCCGGCGCCGCTGTCCACTACATTTGTCAGTAGTTGGACAAAATTAGTATGACTCGGTGAGAGTTCACTATGAAAGATATCACCACATCTTCTCATTTTTTGCTGTTCTCTTTTTGCTTTAACCTAAAAGGATGGTACGAATAAGAATTTTATGTACTCTAGTTCTAGCATCTCAAGTTATTTTTAATTGAGTGTGAATACCTAACCAAATATGTTCATGGGTTATGTGTTGTTCGATATTATAATGCTCTTTGGCTTTTCTACTGCTGATTTAACAATTACGATGATTTGCTATAAAACAATTGTGATTTGCAGAATGAAGTCTAACCTAAAACCTTTCATAAAGCAGTGTGTTTGCTTTGTTTTGCTCTATATTAGGGAAAGAGTTATTTGAACTAGTGGTTAGATTTGACGAAGGTCTATTGGAATTAACCTCTCTACCTCACAAGGTAGGGGTAACGTCTCATGCATACTACCCTCTCGGTATCTTGTTGAGGGTTAAGGTCTCGTACACACTACCTTCTCGGTATCTTATTGTTGAACAAATGATTGTTTTAGTGAATGCTCAAATTTGCTTACTTGTTTGTCATTGCAAAGGTGATAAATTTAGCAGAAGTTTACCTTACTCATTGTAACATTTTGGCTTATAGCAGTTTAATATGTTTGGTAGATATGCGGCAGTCAGTATTGTGCGACTCGCACTCTAAAGTGTAAGAATAACACTTAACTTGGCGTCCTTTGCTGATGGGTGTTTTTCGTTTTTATCCTATAAAAATCAAGATATCACCTGCAAAGAAGTATTCTAGAAGAGCCCTAGTTTCTTACCAGTATAAAGGGCTCTGAAAAATAATATCCTTTAAGTTGAGAGATGCTTATTTTAAAATTACTTTCTCATAGCTTTAATAAGTTAAAATGCTGGTTTTTTCCTACGTGCAGGTTTGAGGAATAGGAAACTCCTGGCTTAAGATTATTTTTTACTGAGATAATTCTTCAATTTCAGATATATAATTTGCAAAGAATGAAAGATACATACTTAGTCGTGACTATATGACCCTTAAGGTTGGTCCTTCACTCTTTTCTCTAGGGCTAATCCTTTTCAGTTGACTCATACGAGAGATGTGCAAATTGTGTATCACATTCTTGACTCTGTAAGTACTGTCTAATAAGTAAAAGTAAGGAAAATAGACTTTTCAAAAGGTAACATGATTGTGGTCCATTGCATCTCTAGGTCACATTCTTGGTAATCGGTTTGAGAACACGTTTAATAAATGAGCTGCAACAATTCTTCGCTGTCAGAGTAGGATCTAATTTTCTAGTATACCTACCTATTCCTGAAATGGCATATTGATTTAGAGTGTCATCCATAGAAGAGATTGCTGGCATCTACTTGTACTTCTTTATTCGACATTGTTATTTACTCGGTGATTCAATCAAGGTGATTTTTGTGCCCAGAAGCTTATGTTGTTTGAATTCTTGCGACATACTATCTTGTTAAAATTATTTTTAGTCTGCAACTAACATAATAACCATACATTCATTTAGTGATTACTTTGTGGTATAGGTTAGCTTTATTTTTTATTTTTAATTAATCTGAAATGGTTTTTAGTAAATACTCATACTTTGATTGCTGTGTGTCTGTGTGAAGATAAAGGTTTCTATTGAGTTCTCGCCTGTCTTGCTTCTCTACAACCAGTGATTGAGTGGGTTTTTTTGTTCAAACAGAGCACTATAACTTCTGTTGGGAGCCGAGCAATATTCTACTGCAATTGACATGTGGTCAGTGGGTTGTATCATGGCTGAGATGCTATCCAAAGAACCACTCTTCAATGGGAAAACAGAAGTTGATCAAATCGACAAAGTATCTTTCTGGCAGCTGATGGAGAATTTTACTTGATTTTGTATGTCATTTACCATGATTTAAAAGTATCCTATATGTATTTGTGTGATTTTTTGTTACCAGATATTCAGAATTCTTGGCACCCCAAATGAGATAATTTGGGAAGGTTTCTCTGAGCTTTCTGGGGTGAAAGTCAACTTTGTAAATAACCCGTAAGTAATATCTTTCTTCTATATTCTATCATTACTCTTGTTGGCTAGAGATTCATGTTTTTATTTTTGCCTCTGTTTTCCCAGGTTTCCATCTTTGGGTGATTCTGGTTTGGCTTGGCTTTCTGGTCTTCTTTGGTGACAATCTATGGTGGGGAAATATTTTCATTTTTTTCTAACCATTTGATTTATTTGTAACATGTATAATAATTTAAGAAAGAAATTTCAAAATACGAGATCTTTCATGGGGTTACTAGTCCTATCAGAGGCTGGCCTTGACCTGTTGAATAAGCTTCTAACTTATGATCCTAAGAAGGTGATGGCCATTACATTTAGGAACGTCTAAATTTGGTACTATGTTGTTTATACCTCTTTTGATATTATTTGTATGACATATTGTAGAGAATAACTACCGATGCTTCTTTAAACCATGAGTGGTTTCATGAAGTTCCTCTCCCCAAGTCTAAAGAATTCATGCCTACTTTTCCTGCACAACATGCAGAAGATAGGTAAAACCTCCTTTAGTGCTAATTTTTAGGTGGAGTTTGATTAGCTCCTCAAACTATTTTTTAATGTTCTCTGTTTTGTTTTTAGGCGTGTGCGAAGAGTAATAAAGAGTCTAGATCCTTGTGAGGATCACCAAAGAAAAGAACTAAAGCATGGGCTGTTAGGAACTGGTGGATTGTTTGGCTGATAAGTTAATAGTGCTCGGCAACTGTTTTGAGTTTTGCTTTCTCTAATACTCATGGGTTGATGTGGAGGTTAGATCCATGCACTGGTATAGTGCTTTATCATAATGATTTGACTTGAAATCCTAGTAATTTATCATACTTTAAGTACAGAATATAGTGTTCAAAGAAATAGAATGAATCAACTAATTGATTGTTCTTTTATACTATAGTTAATGTAGCTGTTTTGTTTCTTATGTATTTCCTCTCTTTCAATTTGTTTGTGTGATTTGATTTAGCATAGAGTTTAAGAAAGTACCTAGACCAACGTTTTTGAATCTTGTTGACATTAACTAAATAGGATTGTTCTAGTTCATGAATTCCTAAACTAACTGTTTTAGTTCATGAATTCGTTGTTGTTGCTTAGTTTTTTGGTTCACAAGTTGCTTCAGAATTCTAACTCAAAATATAGCTCATTACTTTTCACTAGTGGAAAAAATAAGTATAACTTGTTGTTAAAGCATGGTGTTCATATAACTTGTTGTTTATAATAAGTACTGAAAGTTTATCGATTGATTATTATACTTTGCATTTTTATGTAGCCAAGTGATGCGGCTAGTGGACCCATTTCGCCCATGGATGCAAGGAGATCATGTGATGATAATGATCCTAATGCATTATTTGATTTCGTTGCATATGTCTTGGATATTCAATTATGATGGTGTAATTGTATGGTTTGAGTGAATCTTAGAATATTGAAGGTTTTGGATTTAAATTTGATTTTGTAATTTGAAGATACTAGTTAATGTTGAAAATTTGGAGTTTGAAGATTTTAATGTTGAAAATTTAATTTTGAAGTTTAATATTCAATGTATTTTTGATATGCTTTTCAATTACAATGTTTAATTGCTCTGTTGTATTAATGATATATGAATTGAACAAATATTGAATTGTAGGTTATGCCTAAAGGAACAATTAAATTTAAGCTAAAATTAGAATCTATAATTAGTTATTGAAAATTGATGGGTCCAATTAACTTTTTTTAAAAAATAAAACAATTGCCGAGGTTCTAACCCCCGCAAGTTTTAAATAAAAATTTATTATAAAAAAATTAAATTTAGAATAATGGGGGTCAATAGCTGGTGCAAATTAATTACGAGGGTTGTATCCGCCGCAAAATAACCCCCATAAATTACTTATGAGGGTCGAAAAAAACTGCCGCAACTCAGTTGTGATGACTCATATTCTGGGGGTTTTGGGAACCCCCGCACTTACATTTTGCGGGAGTTTTAAACCCCCGCAAACCGCAAAATTAACCCCCATAATTTGACCCTTTTTTTGTAGTTTTATCTTATTTATATTCTTGAGATCGAGTAGGATTTGGATATTTTTCTGCCTCTAACTAGGCTAGGACCAAGGGTTCATATTAAGATTGACTCGAGTCCGACAATTATGATATTAAAAATTGTTTGAGTCTGGCATCTGACATTATTTTTTATTCAAGTCCAATATTCATGATATTATTTTTGGTTCAATTTCGTCAAGTGAGGCACTATTTTTGATTTGAGTCTAGCACTGAAAGGTTACTTATAATGGTTATAAAATTGATTAAAGTTTGGTGTTTATGGTATGGGAGAATCCACTGTTATAATTTCGAGGTTCAAATATCTCATGAGTGTTAATGTAGTATTTCCTTCTTGATTGCATTCATTGGGCTTATGGTGGCCTGATTTTGGTATTTATTCTTGCTTGCGTCTTTTGTTTCTTATGGAGGACTAATTAGGCTATAGTTGTCATGTGCTATTTGATATTATTCACTCAATTGTTTACTTTTGGTATTTAGATCACTATTTTAGGTTTGCCCTTTTCCCTGACTTTAGTTATTTTCTCATAACTTATTGTTCTTATATTATGATTTAACTCAGTCTGTCAATGACGCCTACTGAGTACCCATCGTTTTGATACTCATACTACACTTTTGCATCTTTATCTGACGTAGATCTGAGTACTAGCTGCTGTCGTTGATGTCTGTACTAGTGTTGGTTGGTGTTCAGAGATAGGGTGAGCTTTTGGATCCGGAGCTAACTTTTTCTCCTTCTAATTTTAGATTGTCCTTTTGTTTGAGACTATTATACATTTGATAATTATAATACTCATATTCTTTTCTTAGAGTCTCTTTTACCGACCTTATTAGGTTGTGAGATATTTCTAGTCTTTTTCTTATTTATCTTTGGATATGTTATCATTCTTATATTTTATTGCTTGTAATATAATTACTTATGTAAATTTCAGTACTTGTCATACTTTCCAACAATTAGCCTATTTTTAGGCGTTCTAGGCTATGGTTATCTTACCTGCTGGAGGGTTAAAGTAGGTTCCATTATGGATCGTGACAAATTAGTATCAGAGCCTAGGTTCACTGGTAGTGTTGGTACAATAACAGGTGCCTAGTAGAGTCCCGCAAATTAGAATGATGATCTCTATTTTATCTTTAGGAGGACATAGGACATTCTTAGAAGATCTTTATTTTCTTCATTCGTTTAGTGCTATGAGTCCAAGTTGATTTCTATAATTTATCTTGTTTCACTCTTTTATAGATGGCTAGGATGTGAGCTACTGCTACTAGAGATGAAGACCTGAAGTCCTTGACTAGGGGTCTTATCAAGCGCATTTACCATCTTCTAATACAACCAGAGAAACTTCCTAATAAGGCATTAAAAACTTGAAGCCCTTATGCTACTAGTCCTTGCCTTGGGACAAGATTCAAATCTAGGCATACCCGCCATCTCTGTTAAACTCATGTTTCTTATATAACTAAGTCAATTGAGACTATAATTAATCTTTTGTCCTTCCCTTTTTAGGAATGAGATGTATGGATGACCTAGAGGTTGGGGGCATGGGAGATCTACAGTCTCAAATAGGGAGCCTTTACCAGACCTTATTCATTCTCCCGCACTAGAGATTCCTCCACCCCAGATATAGTGAACCAGAAGGTATCCCAGGCTCCACCGAGGTTTATTAATCACTAATGAGATGCTTTAGTTCAGTTGCTAGGATTGGTTGGAGTGCATTTCTATAGATTAGAGTGGTACAGAGTTAGGGCACAATATATTGCTGCAGTCCCTAGAGTTGAGATTTCTTTAGCATCAGTAGTTTCTTAGCCGGTAGTCGCCTAACCTTCTATGCATGTTGAGGAGTAGAAGATGTTGGGCATATTTCTAAGATTGACTTCGCCTAGGTTTCTTAGAGAACTAGATAAGGATGTATTTGAGTTCTTGACTATTTGTGAGGAATCTCCATAATTTGGGACTAATTAAGACATGGGGGTAAACTATACTACCTTTTAGTTTGAACTAGTAGCCAGACACTGGTGGAAAGGTTATCTTGATTCTAGGTTAGCAAGATTTCCTCCGTTGACATAGACTAAGTTTATTGAGGTTTCCTTGGAGAAGTATATGCCTTGTAGCCTTATAAAGCTCTTAAGATATTAGTTTTTGAGATTAGAGTAGGGTATTATGACCATCCTAAAGTATGAGGCTTGGTTTGTGATTTGTTCATACATGCTACAAATTTCTTACCAATCGAGTATAAATAGATTTAGTGTATTACTTTTGGGACTGAGATTGCTACACAACATTTATTTTCTGCTAGTAGTTCTTTTATTAAGGTTATTAATTATGCTCAGACCATGAAGGAGATGCATCGCAAGGCCCAAGAGGGCAGCGAAATGTCACGCACCAATTTTTTGACCCTCAAAAACTTTCTGAGTTTTGATCTTTCTACCAAGGCAACAACTCACTTGACGAGTCGTAATGTGTCTTGATGGGTCAGGTGGCCCTAGTTGTAAGGTGTATAACAAATAGTGCTTGAGTTACTATCCTGAATACAACTTGGGGTACGAGTCATTGGGAGTCTTGATGGGTCCTAGGGACCCAATCATAACCAAAATCAGAAATTAAGTGGCTAAGTTCATCTTTGAGTACGAGTGCCTCACTATGAGCCATAAAAACTTATTACAAGTCATTGGGTCCAAACTATAGAATGTCCTGTGTTTACCCAATTAGGTCCTGTATTGACTACGACTGGACCCTACGACTACCCTACGAGTCGTAGGGTCTCATTATGAGTGGTACTTGTCGAGTCGTAGGGTTGATGTGCTATAGAAATATAGCACTTATAATGCTTAAACTTGGAGAACATGCATATACTTAAGGCTATTTTGTTGGATTTGGGGTGTTTTGCAGGAAATCATGTTTTGGATGCTAATTTCATAAAAAAATGAAAAAGGTGATGTTGGCTACTTATGGGAGCAATTATGGGCAATTGCAGATATTCGTGACACTTTTTGGCTTATTCATGACAAAAAAATGTGTGAGAATTGAAGAAAAGTTGAAAATATGACTTCCAACACTTGCTAATTCAACATGCAAATCACATGTAGTACATGTGGACTGTATGTGGGAAAAGCATATGTCAGAAGTCAAAAATGCCAGAGCTAACCTGCAGGATTTTTTGGTCTGAGAACTTGTGGTCACTACTTGCGCTCACTCTGCAGGCCGTAAGTAGAACTTTCGCCCAAGGCTAGGGATCATGTAGCGACCACAAGTAGCCACAAACCTCAATTTTTTTTGGATCATACCAAAATCATTTCCTAGGGTTCCCATGTATCTCAATTACACTCTTATGATGTTTTAAAGTCCTATTATGTATGGGTGATTAAATTTTCCTATTTTAATTAGGATTTGATTTCTACGGTTTCTTGTAATCTAAAAATACCCTTTAGGCTTTGTTTAGTTTATTCATTAACATATTTATCGACATAGTCATCAACTCATATATTCACATATTTAGGGATAGGCCCTTAGGAGCTCTCCTATACATTCATTGTTTTTGGTTTGTTATTCAATTTAATACATTGAGATTTCTTCTCTTATTATTGTGAGATTTATTTTGTAATTTTATCTATGGATTCCATGACTGACCTCATAACTATGAGTGGATAATTCCCTTAGCTAGGGTTGTAACCCTGGAAGATTAACAAAGTAGAGATACTACCAAGTCATTCTATATAAAGATTCTTGAATGTATTGGGTTTTCTTCGATCTTATTGATTTCTTAGCAGTGGCCAACATTAAGATCCCACCTAGATTATTGCTACTTACTCCAAAAGAGGAGTAGTGACTAGGAAAAGAGAATCACAATAGTAATTTGAAGTTTAACTTTTGTTCCACAATACTAGGCATTATCTTAGTAAGATGGTTAACTGTCATCTAATAACTAAAGACTCAAAAGGTAATAGTTAACTGGGATTTACGTAAGGGTTAGTAAGGCGACGACCTGAGACTCAAAAGTTAAAGGGTGAGATCTGTCAGCTCGTCCAAAAAACTATTGATGGTACATAGCTTATTAATTCTGCATGCAAGATATTATAATAGTTTGACAGTGCACGATAAGTCTAATGAGTTGAAAATCCAGGGGGAACACATGCCTAGAGTTAATATTAGATTGTTTACAACAAAAAGCAACCAAGCCTTGTTATTTTTAGCTAGTTGCTACAAATCTCTATTTTTGCTTTTCCACACTGGGTAGTGATTCAATAAGTTTGAGAAGGATTTCTGAACGATTCCCTATGGGATCGACCCCAATCGAGTTGGGTTACTATATTTGTCAACGACTGCTTCATCATTTAATTGGAGGTGTATTTTAGGGTTTATCAAGGGTTAACAGTGTGTGGGGGTCCTAGAGACTATCTTGGTTACAACTCGTGGTGATAAGTCGCAAGGAGTGACTACGAGTCATTTGAAATACCTATACTTAGAACTATTGAAAAACTTTATCTTTTGGTGTCACAGGGGTGGGTATGACTAGGGGATTGAGTCATACCCCTTAAATATGAATCGTATCCTTCTCCTCCCCCAATCATATCCTAGGCAGTGTGGTGAGGGTTACTCACTGTCATTGGTATGAGTAACCCTCCCCTCAATCGTACCTAATGGTATGAGTCATACCTAGGTAAGTCGTATAGGGGAGTCAAGATTTTGGAAGTGGACTATTTTGGGTACGGTTGTTATGTACAAGTTAAGGGTGAGTCGTACCCTTTGGATACAAATCATGGGTGTATAGTGATAATGCTCAACTTACTCCTATGTTTAAGGGTTAAGGCGATCCTTGTCAATATCTCGATTCACGTTGGGGTCGAATCCACAAGGAGTGAAATTCAAATTTCAAGTCCTATGGGTTCTCTAATAACCAAAAAGGATACCCGAAATACAAACAAAAATGACATTTAAAGTAAAATGGGGGGTTTGGTTTGAAATTGTTTGTAACTATCTTTAGTTAGACAACATACTAGTAGATTACTTTTGATTTAGAATCAAGTTTGGAGGTAATCTTGGGATTATGCTTACCTAAAAGTGATGATCATGTGGGTTAATGATGGTTTAACATGAATCTTAGTTGTTAAGTGAGAAATAGGCTAGGTCGAAGGTTTTTGCGGGTAGTCTTTCAATAAAACCACAAAGATATCACCCATTGGATCTTACGAGCACCTAACAAGTGTGTTATTTATAATCACCCAAAAACCTCAATTAAACATCCCTATTTCTAGGAAAATGCCTATGATACTCCATTAACACTTATGTCTAAAATTGTAAAAGGTAGTAAACCACATACTTAATTGTCCATCATTTCCTTGTCCCCCTATAACCCTCTTTCAAGGATGCGATGGGTTCCCATATGTTCATCTTTATCCCTCTTTCAAGGATGATGAAGGGTTTTTAAAGTTTGTGGTTTTCACCCATCAAACCCATTTGGAGATTTGGGGTTTTCACCTACAAATTCCAATTGTTAAATCTCAAGAAATGGTGAAATCCATGCTTAACAACTAAAAATCATGCAGACACAAAAACACCCACAAACAATTAGACTTTAGTTCAACATAATCCAAAGACTAAATTACTTAGATACCCATGAAGAAAGTAGAGAAAGATATACCACAAGGATTTTCCAAAGCATTCATCCTCCACAAAACACTAAGAATTTAAATCTCCAAAAGTAGTTCCAATCTTGCCTAATTAGATTTCTTGTTCCAAATTCATATGTGTCTATAAGGTAAGCAATACCCAAAGAAGAAAGGGTTTTTTCCAATATAAAGTTTGAGATTCGATCAAGTGAAATTACAAAACTACCTTGGGCAATATTCCTGCTTATTTGCTATTGCATGAGTTTATCCGCGTCTGAGGCCAACGCAACCGCAGTATGGTTCCACGATCGTGTCCTATTGACTATCTTGACTGACTACGATCGTGGACTTTGTCCCACAATCATGGTAACTAGGGCTGATGACTGCTCTAGGTCTTTATCTACACTTCATTGCTTTCACTTGATCTCTTTTAACTTTAATCCACATACTTTATCTTACCAACTCTATGCATACAAAATATGGATGTTAGTGCATTATATCATGATTATGTCTCGTTTATTTATACAAAACTTGGAAATGTGCACGAAATTTGAGTGCAAATGAGTGGTAAAATCACCACTCATCAACACCCCTACTTAAAACCTTACTTGTCCTCAAGCAACACCATCTCTTATCATGAGACAATTTCACACGTATGCCCACTTTCATTACTCAATGATCACAATGACTTTAGCTTGATTACTACCAAAAAATGCTCTTCACACATGGGCAAGAATGATCTTGACTATACCCCTCAATCATAAAATGGAATAATTAGTGACACAATAAACTTTGAGGAGCAACCATGTGACTACTACTCACTCTAGAAATGACTCACTTTTTGACCTCAATCACATTATACTTCCTTTTTTCTTATTGTGCAGAAGATGAAAAAATCACCCACCTCAACTTATTCACATGCCTCCTCACAAGAAAAAAAATTTCACACACCTAGTTATCAATCATGCAACAAGGAATTTAAGTGAAAACACTCTCTTTCTCAAGAAATTCTCAATGTTAACAAGTACCATAACATAGGCTTGCCCCTATTTTCAATCGTCACTACAATGAACACATTTTTTTGGGAATCACAAAGGAATTTTTGAGGTTGTAATGTAGGTTTATGGTCGGGTAGGACATCAATTTAGGAGAACAAGAATAAACCCTTCTTGAACTTCTATATCACACTCATTCTACTTTTTCTATTAGGCTACTTCTTTTCTTTCATCATTACATAAAGATGTTGTTCTCATCCTAGAATACAATGATGAAATAGAAAGTACTGAGCTCTACATTTAGGGAAATAGGCCAAATCAGCAAAGGGGCTTAGAATACTAAAAGGTATCTGTTGCGCACCACTATTCCTCTTCTTCGGCTTATTCATCTTCTTTGGAGATACATATATAGGTAGTGAGTAGGCATGGAAAGAAAGCCAGTAAGAGCACCAAGCTAATTCCCAATTACACTCTCTCAATTCTTTCGAATTCATTGATTATTTCCCTCTCTTTCTCTTTTTTGAAGGTAACCGTCCAGTCTTGGAAGTGAGAGTCTTTGAATTATTCTAATCCCTCTACTCAAGTATTAGCAGTTTCTTGAAGCCATTCATCTATCATTCTAGTTGTTAGTAAAGTAGTGACTGCCATTGTTGATGTTCGATCATTTAACTCGCAACCAAGGAATATTCCTGATTTGTAAATAGAACCGAAGGAAGTTACCGCGATAACAAACCAACGTGCATGATTTAGAGAAGGATGATAATCTATCATGTATGTAGGGAACGCTATTAGATATATCCGTATGAGATATATTTTATAATCGCGAGCCAAGGAAGTACTATCGCCAGGTTGGGCGAGTAGATATCGTCCAAGCATTTCCCCCTCTTTCATCACTATTGAAAGAGTTTTTTCCCACCTATCAGAACCACTTCCACCTCTGGGACTTCGGAGAACTGCTAAATAATGAGATTTGACATCTGCTTGAAAAGGAAGAAGAATGGTTGGATCCTATCAAGCCTCAAATCCTTTTGGGGCGGACAACACCTGTAGCCATAAAGGCCTGAGAGAACCAATCTGTAATCTTGTACTTATTATGTATGTAACTATGAAAACCAAAAGTTTGGACAAACATGATATTGTGTATCGATGAGAATATCTACATTGGCAAGCACAAAATTATATATACAACGCTTGGCTGTTGGGGCCACCACATCTAAAAGACAAGACACTACCATGTTTACCTTTATATTAGTCTACAAAACCTCTAAAAGATACCTAGAATTAGCTAGGGATGGGACAAACTATGTCCCTACTCTTGACTACTGCACTAGACCAAAACATATGGAACAAACTCAGAAAGCCCCGAATCAACTCGAAGCTCACCAAAAGTCACTAAATAGCCTATGCTTCTACTAGCGAGGTGTATTACCTGAAGCACCTTTTCCTGCAGCATGAAATATAGGTCCCCCGTAAGGGTCATTAGTACAAAAATATGCATTAAATATTTAAGGCTGAAGGTAACAACACATGATACAAGAGCTCAATATAAATCAGATACCATTGAATAAATAGTGTTAATAGAAAACCTTTATATATTTGAAGGATCAGGTATATTACATTTCTTTCTTCATTTTACCTTTATTACTTCATAATCTTTGTAAGTCATATAATACAAATGACCAGTTGAACAATGGTAAATACATAAATCAGGATTGGCCCATGCTATAATTACCCCACTGAGCTGCCACCAATAAATAAACATTGGGTTCGGCCCTTTCTGCCACCCACATATAAAGGTATAGAGATCTGCCCATGCTAGGCTTATGCCCCTGAGCTTCCACTCATTTACAGAATGCATTACTTAGTTTGTTTAACCTTTGAGATTGTTACTTTGGTGGCTATAATATTATGGTACCTTGAAACAGTAATGTACCAATAAGAGACATGTAAATGGGCACTTAATGCAACAACAATGAGGTAGGGAGCTGTTGGCACACAAATGAAGTGTTTAGGAGCTGAAAATAACTCATGGGTCTTATTAGAGTAAACAGAGAACTCCTGAAATTTTTTAGTGAAAATAGACGTGCAGGTTTAATGATAAACATGTATTGAGTTGTTTTTAGAGAGTGGGAACAAGGTAATTAACTTCATGGGATATAATACACTACCATTATGTATTCCTTGTTACACGACAACCTTGGAATGTTACTTGATGGACCAAATATCCGATTTCATGCCAAAGAGTGCAAAATAGAGTATGCCTAACATACCTGATTATATAACTTCAAAACTAACCAAACTTGTCTTCCCGCCTTTCAGATTACTTATCTACAATAGAGGATATGTTAAACTAATATTAGCAACCAACCGACACATTTGGGCTATTTAACTTCACCAAAATAGTACCCGGTCAGTAAGCTCTTAATCTATCAATTAAGGGCGTTATTTTAACCCTTTTCTATTCCAATTACACCCACATACCATACATTTCCTTATAAGGGACACCAAAACCACCTTGGCTTCATTACACATTCCAAACAATATGCAAAATAGATTGGGCTGTAAACAAATGCAATAATTAATTCGGTGGTGTATCGCCACACCTTTCTTCTAAATTTCATTACAAACTAATCGCACCTTTCTCCAGCATCAACCTGGCAGCCCATAACATATACATTCAAAACAGTCCATAAAACAGTCCCAAAACCCTTTTATTGTAGCAATCACTTATTAAACTCATCATATCTTAAGTTCTCAGTAACAACACATTCATAATTCTCTCTCAAATTCATATATAAGGAGAACAAAATGGAGCCGTCACCTTACCTTAATTCTGCAACTTATACTTAAATTTGAACTTCTCAAGAACTTCAACTTTCACTTTCCTTCACACTTTACACCAAAGAAAAAAAGAGATCTCTTAATAACAAAGAAAAAGTGAACAAGTAGTTGTTCTATATTCTGCCATATATTTATAATTAGACACCTATAGCATGTTTTCCTAATCTTCCATGAGATAATTAAGCTAAATCTTGAGTGTTTTAACTTACCTTAGCTTGCAAAGATAAGAGTTTATTCAAGAATCCTAGAATGAATTTTAGGGCTATTGTTGTTATCCTTGTTAAGAAAGGGAGTAAGCTTAAATTTAAAAGGGAATATTCTGGTTCAAATGAGCAAAATGGCCATCTATATTGATCTTATATTGAGCCCTTATTATTGACCGTATTTCTAGACACAAATTAGTCAAGTAGGTGATGCACCTACTTAAGGTGGTGGCCTAAAGAAAGGCTATACACGAAGTTGGTACTAAGATAACAAATTCCAGCAACCAAACAAAGAGAAAATAACACTTAGAAAGGAGATGAAGGAGAAGAATTGCATGAAATTAAAGATAGATCGAAAGACCCTTACTTCCACTATATGATTAGCACTAGAAGATGTATCAAATCTTCAAACACACCTAATAAATGAAAGTTCAAACCTTCCTCTTAGGTGACCCAAAGGACTCACACTTCCTCAAGCCATATTTCTTTCCAAATTATTCAAAACAAGTGAAACCCTAACTTCAAATGTTCTTGGACCTAAGTTTCGGATTCTAAGACCTAAAACTAGAAGACTAAAGCTACTAAATAAGAGTAATACTAAATAAATTCATTCAAGTATAATGAAAAATAAGCCTAAGTAGTCGATTTATAGCTTATTACATAAAAGACTAAAATACCCTCAATGAAGGGTGCTCCTTTGGAGTGTAAAAAGGGATTCTCAAAAGGCCATAATGTCCCTAAGTTGAGGTGCCTTTGGAGTATATTCAAGGCTTCCTTGGAATGTATTAAAAGCTCTTTTTCAAGTTTTAGCAAATACACGCCCTTGGTTGAAGGCTAAGCTCCTATTTGCGTGAACAACGCTTGAAAGGCTCCAAAAGGGTGTTCAATCCGCAACTTGAACCTTTGACAATACCTTGTACTCTTTGTGTTCTTCATGCTTGTCTCATCCTCTCCATCTGGAAAGGAATTTGTCCTTAAATTCACACCTTGCAAAACAAAAAAGGGAAGAAAACAAGCACACAATCCTCGTGGTAGGAGGGTTTGAATTAGAACCACAATTATATCATCACTCTAAGGTGGTTCACACTTAACATACATCCACTTATCCTTGGTATTTGACATGAAAATCTTACCACATAGGATACCAAAGACATGAATAGCATTAATTTTAAAAGTAAGTGAGCACAAGCAACAACTATAACCTTTACATTTCAAGAGTATTCCTTGGTCAAATGGGAGAAAAAGATAAAGGTTTGAGTCGAACCCATTCCTTTCACTAGGTTACCGAGTTCATAATAATTCAAAGCATTACCCACCACTTGGACAAACACAAGTCCACTATGAACAAGATTAATATAAGGTATTTCATCACATAAGTGTAAAGGACCATTTTTAATATCAAGACCATCATTATTAGTATCAACACTAACTTGAAAGTTTTCAATTACTCTATCATCATATTCAAGTAGTGAGCTAATCTTAGGTGCACATGGTTTGTTACCCATATCAAGAGAGCTAACAAGAGAAGAAACATGCACACCCACACCAAGAACTTCCGAAACCTCAACTTAAAGAATCACATGACAACAATTTAAGCTCAATGAAATATAGGGAATAGCATCATTACCTCTGTTTGGACTAGGAAAGTCCACTCCTTTGAAGCTTTCGGCCAAGGGTCTTTTGAGGACACTTTCATGAGAGATTTCTTGTTGATCCTTCTTTGATAATTAATGGGCTTGAACCTACAAATAAGGATAATCAAGGCTAGGTAAAATGCTAGACTTTTGGTTAATGAACATCAAGGGACCTTTGTGGGCAAGTCCCACAAACAAGAATTTTTCTTCCATCCTAACTTCACTACCCACAACTTCCCTTTCCTTTTCCCTCTTTTCTTCATATTATTCTTGCACTCCAGCATTTATTTTCTCTTCATCTTGAGGGTTGGCCTCATTCTCTTTGGATTCTATTTTCTCCTCTTCTTCTACTTGGATGAAGGAAAATTGGTTTAGTGTAGTTTGGAGAGGGGGTATCTGTTTTGGTTGAAGATGTGGTGAAGTGTAGGATATTTTGTTTTGAGGGGTTTCAACTTGGGGAGGGTTTGGTGAGCATAGTCTATCGCATAGTTTATCAACCCCAGTTTTCACTCTAGCCACAACACCCTTCAAGGATGTCATTTCACCCTTCTAAGCCTCATGATTATCTTCCATTTTCCTCCTCAAAGTAAAATTACTTTCTTCCATTTTTCGACCCAAGGCATCAATCCAGTCCATCAAGGCTCCAATAGCATCATTTCCCAAGGGTTGGGAAGTAGTACCTTCGGTTTCCATGGCAAATGTACCCAAAAAAAGCTAAAAACAGCAAGCAAAACAACCTACAAAACGAGCAAACAAGTTAGTTCAAAAGCCTCACTTCATTAAAACTTAACCTCACCTCACACTTGGATTCACAAGCGTTAGAGAATTGGCAATAAATTGCAAGTTACCTGAGAGGTGAGAAACTTTGAATCAGAATTGATCTTTGTTTGAAACGACTCAAAATAAGTGATGCATGAACTTGAACCAACAAAATACTACAACTTAAAAACAAGAAAAGCACACAAAAACCAAAGACACGAAATAAACGAACTCTAGACTACTTACCAACCTTTTAGGTACTTAGTGGTTTGTTAATTAGTGATAGAATTAGCTTAAAAGAAACTAGAATCAAAAATCAAAAACTAGGAAATCTAATTTTAGAGTCGAATTTTAGTTGAGCACAAGTGATGATGTGGAACTACTTGGTTGGTTGTCACTTTTCAAAATTTTCAAATTTCCCAAAACCTAATTTCTGACAAACACCACTTTAGGATGAAAAGAGTTTTGTATTTTGAGGGAGTAACTTGGCAATATAGGGTTCTTTCAAGAATCAAATGAAAATGGAATGAAATGGTCCCCTCCTAATAATTGCACTTGTACTTTGTTTTTCCCCTTGTCCCCTCCTCCTTTTAGAAGAATGGAATATTCTTTGAATATGCTTTTAGACAAACAACTTTTCCACTCCCTTTCTTCCCTCTTTAGGATCAAACAATACCTTTGAATATTCTTCTTCACTAATATATGAAGATCATGGATGAACAATATGAATATTCAAGTGTTGACAAAGTTTAACCCCAAGAAAATGAGCTCCAAATCTGATTTTTTTTGTGGATCTAGGCTCCTTATGTCAAAACAAACCCAAACCACTAAAAATCAGCCACAAATCACATCACCAACACAAGCCCAAAATGTCCGGATCGTTGATTAATTTAAAGAAAAACAGTATGAAAGCAGAATTATGAAAGTAGAAAGATTAAGAAAGCTTACAAATTTATTTAGCAAAACATGGAAACAGTACAAAAACGGTATTACAAGAGAGAATGGGCAAGAGAATTTCTTATATGGGAAATTTCTGAATGCCTTCTCTAGGTGAGGGTCTGTCCTTATATAGGCAGAGTAATACATCATGTGTAAGGAGATGGTTACAAGTGGACGGCTAAGATTTTGCCGACAAAGTTGAGTGCTTACTTTTGAAAAGTAAGTTACTATTTGCTTTTTGAAAAAGCAGTGTTACTGTTTGCTTTTCTTTTTGAAAAGTCATGATTGTCTTTAGACAGCTGTGACAGCCTGATTTCTATCAGGAATAGTAGGTTGCCCTTTGGAGAGATAATTCCGATTCTTTGAACCTCTATCTCTGTGAAGGGTCATTCTCCTATTCTTAATAGGGATCTAGGTAGGCCATAGCAATCCCTTTGGGATCTAGCATATCGCCATTGTCACTACTGCTTCCTGTTGAAGAAGCTTCTGCAATGAGCTGGAGTAATTCTTCAGTGTTGTCGGTGGTGTCCGGTCCATCTAGTTTGGCCAATGCTTGTTTCAATTTTTCTTTTAAAGCTTTCTTTGAAGCGGATGATGGAGGAGAAGCCGTTGTAGGAGCTTTTCCTTTGTCTGGAGTTTTAGGAGCGGTTGGCTTCGGGGTCCAACCCTTGATCTTGATCTCTTTGGATAAATATTTAATCCTGTGTTGTTCTTCTTTGGAGAAATTCCAGGAAATAATATATGATATTCTCTTTTTAATAAAAAACTTGCACATTTGAATGTGCTCAGGCAAAGTAGAGCATCCTTCTTTTATTAAGAAGTCTGGGAATCTATTAATGAACTGTTGAGGGAGAACGTCTTTAGTTCCCCCGAAGTGGTTCCACCACTCATAGAACCATCTGGGTATAGTGGCTTCTACCATGGCAGGGCAATATTTAATAAACCAAGTATGTCCTGGGCGAACATAGATGAAATTGAACCATGCTGCTCTGTAATCATACCAATTATAGGTCTGAGGCCTGTGAGGCATGGATAGAGCGATGGGAGTGTGTAAATGATCAACAAACCAATTAAAAGGAGTCAATATCCTTTTTATGGTGAACTTTGAATAACTGATATAATCTGGATTATTGTTGTCCAGTGAATGTTCTACTTCGATCGAGTCGGTGTCGACCAAGATGGCTTCATAGAAGCGCCGAGTTTTGAGTGGATCTTCTGTGTCCAAAAAGTTGTTGTTGGTATATACCGGCTTGATTAGCTGATTGACTGGATATCCTTCATAAGCCTTATCTAAAGCGATGACAGGCATTACCGTGGAGATGACGAATTTGAACTCTTCTTTAGTAGGAGAGGGAGGAATAACTTTGGCAGCAGCAGGATTTACTGCTTGGGCGAAGGTCTCTGGGGCCTTCATGGCATAGCTTTGCTTGGTCTGGATAGAGGAAGAGCTTGCTGCTGACGATCCTTTTTCCAGGGGCAAATTTGTCTTTAGATCTACCAATTTTGTGGGCATTGGGGGAGACAATTTGGGAAATTATACTTCTGTCAAAGCAGAGTATTGGTTGCGGGTTTCCGTCTTGATTATCGGCCTTTGTGGGATTGTGGGCCGTAGTGGATTTGAGGCTGGATTTGGAGAATCGAATGGTCTAGCCATCCGTTGCTGTTCTGTTTTGGGGCTTCCGCCCGGCAATGTTGGTCTCATGGCCCTGTAGAAATTCTCTTGTTAGAAAATCGGGGAGGGAGTTATTTTCTCCTTTAATAAATTCAATTTGAAAATCGAAGCTAGATAGGAGAGCCTGCCATCTAGAAAATATTTGTTTTGAAACGAGATTTTTGACATCCTTTTGTAAAATCTCTTTGGCTGACTTGCAATCAACCCGAAGAAGAAATTCCTTATTGATAAGGTCATCTTGGAATTTAGTGATACATAGCACTATAGATAAAACTTCCTTTTTTACTGTACTGTAATTCCTCTGAGCTGAATTCCAGACTCCTGAGGTAAAACGCACTAATTGTTCCGAAGAATGTTCACTTAACTTTTGCTTCAAGATACCTCCATATCCTATCTCTGAAGCATCTGTTTCAACAATCATAGAGGCATCTGGATTGGGAATACCTAGGCAAGGAAGGTTTTTTACTAAAGACTTAATCTTGATGATAGCCTTTGTTTGCTCAGTACCCCAAGGAACTGGGTTTTTCTTGAGACGCTGATAAAGAGGTTCACAGACCTGTCTAATGTTAGGAATAAAATCAGCAACATAATTCAGGCTTCCTAAAAACCTTTGAAGTTGTGTTTTATCCGTAATTTCATTAGGAAATTTGGTAGAGAATTCTATGGCTCTACAGATGGGTTTGTGACTTCCTTGGTGTAGATCATGTCCTAGAAATCGGATAGAAGTCTGGAAGAGCTGCATTTTCTTAGCGCTTACTACCAAACCATTCAATTTGACAATCTTAAAGAAAGTGTTAAGATGTTTAAAATGAGAATCGATGTTCTCTGAAAAGATCAACACATCATCAATGTAAACAATGGTCATATAAGAATAATCATTAAAAATGTTATTCATAATATTTTGGAATTCGGAAGGGGCATTCTTAAGCCCAAAGGGTAAGACATTCCATTCGTAATGTCCAAAAGGAACGTTGAATGCTGTCTTATACTTATCCTTTTCAGCAATCTGGATTTGCCAGAAACCGGATTTCATATCGAACTTACTATAAAGGTTAGCTTTATAAGTTCTTTTAAGAAGATCCCTTTTGTTAGGAATTGGATGCCTGATCCATTTTAGGACAGCGTTTAGAGGCTTATAGTTTATTACAAGCCTGGGTGTTCCTCGCTCCTTTTCAGCACTGTTATTTACGTAAAATGCTGAACAACTCCATGGGGAGTTAGAAGGCCGAATGATTCCCTTTTCAAGAAGATGATTGATTTCTGTCTTACAGATCTCCATCATCTCATGATTCATTTGAATCGGTCTGGCTTTTGTAGGGATGTTTTGCTCATCGAAGCCAGGGATATAGGGAAGTTCTACGAGGTGCCTTTTGCGTTCCCAAAAAGCATTTGGCAATTCGGAGCAAATTTCGCTTTCGAACTTCTTGTGAAGAATAGATATCTTACTAACCATTTCCGGGGTTTTTAAGGTTTGCTCAATACGTTTGAGCTGAACATCACTTTGCAAATAGTGAAGATGGGAAGAGAGACGATTAATTTTAAAAATGGTTTCGTCTTTGATACGCTGCTGTTCGTTAGAAGAGAGCGGACGAAGCAAAGGGAAAAATAATTCAGTATCCAACAAAGTCGTACGAATACCATCGTAGTTACTCTGGTAAGGTCGGATCTGATTAATAAAAGGAATGCCGAGAATGATATCTTCGGTGATATCTTCGGTGATGACAAAGTCATTAATAAGGCATATGCCATTATTACAGACATGAGCTTTGCGAAGTTGATAATCAATGCGCATTTTTTCTCCTGTGGCGGAGTATAGTCGTGAGGTACTCTTCTGGAGATACCGTGTGGGTATGAGGCCTTTGACAATACAGTTAGTGTCTGCGCCTGTATCAAAAAGAGCAACTTTGTTGATGACAAAGTCTTTGTCAATGACGATATTAACCACTATATGTTCACTGTAGGCCTTGATGGCTGCTACTGTGGTGGAGGTTGAAGGAATAGCAGAGTTTTCTTCTCCTGGGAAGGAAGTGGGTTCTTGGAAGTGATCAGTCGGGATGCTGATTCGAGGTGAAGAAGGTGTGGGAAGAGGAGCTTTTGGTGAAGCTGATTGTAAGACTTGCTCTATCAGAACATGTAGTTCAACTTGATCAAGTCGGATTTTAAGGTTTTTGATCTCTCCTTTTAAGAGGGAGATTTCACCTTTAAGATCTGCTACTGAAGGCTCAGACGGAGAATGAAATTTATCCATGACTTTTTTCATAGAAAAGGGCTGGATAATAGATTTTGATTTCGAAGTGCCTTCATCTTGAGAAAGCATCATACGCTTGAGCTCTTGAAGATACTTATTTCTAAGTTCTTCATCCTGAATATGTTCGATAATATCGAACAAGATTTCTTTTGGTTTGTCAGTGATGACATTAATGATTTTTCGAGAGCAAATACAGAAAGTGCCATTGCACTCGCAATCTTGCTCGGATTGGGAGCTATCGGACTCATAAGCGGCGTTGATGTAATCGTCGTCGCTGTATTCATCCTCAGAAGAGGAATAAGAGTCTGATACTTCAGAGGGGTCTTCCATGATTGAGAAGAGTTTTTCTTTGGTTTCTTCAGGCAAATCAAGAGAATTTATCTTTTTCTTTTTGCCTGAGGTGCAATCTTTCGCCCTGTGACCGGTTTTGCCGCAGGTCCAACAAGTATCTTTGGATTTGGTGAAAGCTTTGCGCCTAGTTTTACGGCGGGGTTTATTTGATTCCTTATAGGAATCTAATTTCTTATGAGAAATCCTACCTTTCGGATAAGACTTTTTATGACGCTGTTGAGGCCTTCTTTTATGCCTCTTCCCGTCATGGAGATCAGTGAAGCCGTAATCATGGCAGAAAGTTGTCAGACCATACTTATGATTTTGCTTGAGTTGTTGCTTAAGCTTAAGGTCTGTACAAAGTTCTATACCCGTGGTTGTGATAAAACTCACTAGGTCTCCATAGGTGAGAATGTTATAAGGAATTTGACCTTCAAATCTATCCTTAAGTTTGGTGCGGACTTTGTCTGCAAATAATGGGGGAAGACCACTAATGAACCTTTCTTTCCAAAAGTCATTATTGCAGTCTGGTCTGATCATAACTTTGATAAGGAAGGTGTCCTTATACCATCGAAAGTCTGCAAGGTTTTTGCAGCGAAGGTTATTAAGGATTTCTAGACTCCTATCTTGAAAGAGTTTTGGTTCTCCTACAAAATGTCTAGCTATATGGTAGAGAAGGGTTGCGCAGGCATCTTCTTGTGCCTCTTGAACTACGGTTTCTCGCCCGTCTACCGTTCGAGCTACCTGCTCAATGGATGTGGCGCTGTAAATGAGGTTCTTTTCTTCCTCAGAGACATAATTGTCCCACCAATGTTTGAGCATACCGGTAAAACCCGAGACAATCATGGTGGCGGCTCCTTTGTCCGAGGAACCTTTGATTTTGTAAGCCGTGATGGCTACTGCTATCTCATGGAGTTTATTGTAGATCTGGTGTTCGGCCAGACCATCAATATTCCATTCAGTTATCCCTCTTCCATCGTGGCTAGATATAGAGAGGAAAGGATTTTCTTCAAACTGTACATCTGGAGGGGAAGGTTTTCGGTAATAATTTTTTCTAGTGGAAAATCGTTCACTAGATAACTTAGAGAGAGAACCTTTATCCTTATCCTTAGAACTAGAAGGGTCCTTAGAGGTAGAGGATTCTTGAGAGATCTTGAACTTGGTCAGTTTAGAATTGATTTTTTCTAAGATTTGTTCAGACAATTTAAAATCGTCATTTAGGGTAGGAAACTTATCTTTATGAAACTCGGGGAGTTTAAAGATAGGATTCGAAAGGTTTGTAGAGCTGGGGGGGCTCTTAGCTGGTAATGGTGCAGAAAGAGGGGAGTTTTTGGTGTCCTCTATCTGTTGTGAAATGGTGTGAAGAACTTGATTAGTATAATTATTTTGTTCAATTATCCTATCAAGGTCTCTGCATTGAGGCGTCATTGTTCCACGCTCGAATTTGGTCTTAAAGGGGGAAGCCTTAATGACTTCATTGGAATAAGAGATGTTAAGGCCTTCTAGAGGAGGAGTTCTGGATTCTACCACGGTGTTTCTCTGAGTGTACCATTTGGTGACGATGGCATTGAGAGAGTCTGTTTGGTTTTCTAACCTTCCAGTTTTCTCAAACCAGAAGAAGAATTCCATATCGCATCGGAGTCTTTTCATGTCGGCTATCCATAGTCGACCAAACTCCTTTTGCTCTTCTGGAGAATAAGTACTGCCGTACCATCTCCTTTTGAGAGTATCTCTCGGGTCGTTCCATCGGACCTTTAAGGCCTGAAGATCCGGGACATAAGCCTATCAACTATCACCCATATGGAATCAAACTTTCTAGATGTATAAGGCAAGCCAGTGATGAAATCCATGTTGATCATGTCCCACTTCCAAATTTCATGAGCTATACATTGCATATAACCGCGGGTCTTTTGATCCTTTACTTTAACTCTTTGACAATTTGGACATTCGGCTATAAATTTTGTAATGTTCTTCTTCATGTCACCCGACCAATACATTCCTTTCAAATCATGATGCATTTTAATAGACCCCAGGAGGATGGAATACCTTAAATGATGTACCTATGTCATAATCCTCTTTTTTAGCCTATCTACATTAGGCACACATAATCTATTTTGGCACCAAAGTACCCCCTTTTGCGTTAGCTTAAATGAATTTGTCATACCATATTGTACATTGTCCTTAAGTTGTAATTGTATGGGATCTGCATATTGCTTCTATTTCACTACAGCTACTAATGAAGATTCTGCCGCATTATAAATAATAAGCCCATCATATGGAGTTTCAAGAAGGAGAACTCCCAAATTGGCTAGTTGGTACAGTTCTTTAGTCATCCCTTGTCTTTCTACAGATCCTGCCATGGTCTTCCGACTTAATGCTTCTGCTACCATATTTGCTTTCCCCAGATGATACAAGATATTAATATTAGTCTTTTAATAATTCAAGACATCTTCGCTGCCTTAAATTTAGGTCTTTCTGATTAAAGATATATTGCAAACTCTTATGGCTGGCATATATGTCAACATGAATCCCATACAATTAGTGACGCCATATCTTAAGGCAAAAATATAACCGCTGTTAGTTCCAGACCATGCATCAAATAATTCTTCTCATGTGGCCACAATTATCTTGAGGAATATGCCATGACTTTACCATGCTGCATCAATACACATCCTAAGCCAATTCTTGAAGCATCATAATACACTACATACCCCTCTGTGCCTTCTGGAAGCACTAATATGGGTGTAGAAGTTAATTTATTCTTCAAATCTTTGAAACTCCTTTCACATGTATGATTCCATTGAAACTTGGAAGCTTTGTGTGTTAGCTTTGTTGAAGGCGCAGAAATTGAAGAAAACCCTTCAATGAACCTCCTATAATAATAACCTGCCAACCCTGGGAAACAACAAACCTCCGTAGGCGTTATAGGTCTTGGCCAATTCTTCACGGCTTCTATCTTTTGAGTATCAATCATTATCCCTTCATCAGATATAATATTACGTAAAAATGCCATAGATTTTAACCTAAACTCATATTTAGAGAGATTTGCATGTAGCTTATAATCATGAAGAATCTGTAACACCCGTCGTAAGTGACTGGAATGGTCCTCCTTTGATCTCAAATAAACCAGAATATCATCGATAAAAATTATCACGAACACATCTAAGAATGGCTTGAACACCCTATTCATCAAATCCATAAAAGTTGCGGGCGCATTAGTTAGTCCAAAGTACATGACTAGACACTCGTAATGACCATACCATCTTCAAAAAGATGTCTTGGGTATATCATTATCTTTGACCCTCACTTGGTGGTAGACTGACCTCAAATCAAACTTTGAAAATAACTTGACGCCTTGGAACTAGTCGAATAAGTCATCAATTCTCAGAAGGGAATATTTGTTCTTAATAGTCACCTTATTAAGTTGTTGGTAGTCAATACACATTCTCAATGAGCCATCTTTCTTACGCACAAATAACATTGGTGCACCCTAAGGGGACATACTAGAACTTATGAATCTTTTTTCTAGCAAGTCTTTTAATTTCTCTTTTAACTTCCGTAATTCTACCGGGGCCATTCTATATGAAGGAATTGAGATTGGTTAAGTACCAGGAATTACATCAATACCAAACTCCACTTCTCTTTCTAATGGCAAACCTGGATGATCTTTAAGAAATACATCGGGAAATTCATTTACCACTAGAATAGTTTGAAGAGTTGGTGGCTCCACATCTGTATCTCTCACTCTAACAAGATGATACATGTAACCCTTGGAAATTATGATTTTTTCCAAAAATTAAGAAATAAATTTACCTCTTGGCGCAACAATATTACCCCTCCATTCAAGGACTGCCTCCTTTAGAAAATAGAAATGCACCCTCTTAGTTCAGCAATCTACTGTGGCATAACAAGAAGCCAACCAATCCATACCCATTATAGCATCAAAATCTACCATTTCTAACTCAACTAGGTCATCCATTATATCACGACCACAAATAGTTATTATACAATTTCAAAACACTCTTCTATCTATAATAGATTCACCAACCAACGTAGATACTTCAAAGGGATCAACTAGTAATTTTGGTGTTCTTTTGAACTTCCTAGCAACCAATGAAGTGACATATGATAATGTAGAATGCGGATCAATTAATTCATATCGTCATGTGAAAAGATGGACAGTGTTTCTGTAACCACATCTGGAGAAGACTCTAAATTTTGTCGATCCGCTAACGCATATGTACGATTCTGAACTCCACTAGAGTTAGCTTCTCCTTAGTACCTCTACATGACCTATAGGCTATGCACCTCTACCCGGATGAGGCACTGATGATGATGATGCAATGGCTAATCCAGTAGGTCGTGCCATACCACCCATGCCCCTTTGTGGGCATTCTCTCATTATATGCCCCAATCTACCATACCAAAAGTAGGGATTTGTCCGAAACCAACATGCACCTAAATGAAGCTTTCCACATTGTTTACATGGCTGACTAGGAGGCCTTAATTTTCTCACAATCCCTTGCTCTTGATACCCCATAGTTCATGAACTCTGACTCTTACTTCTTTGTCCAAACTGGTTGCCTTTAGACCTTTAAAACTATGGTAGAGCACTAGTTGTAGGATAAAAAAATAATGGCATAGTAGATCTATTAGAAAATAGAGGCCTAAACTCATCTTGGGATCCCATGAACTTCCCTATAGATCTGGCCCTCTTAGAATACCCTTTTTCCAATTCTTGTGTTTTTCTTGTTTGCCTCTGATCCTTTTTTTATGCAAAAGCTTGTATCCTTTCGATGTCCATGTCCTTGTTCAAAGTACCAATGGTACATTCTGTAACCATACATAGGTCCAATCTATCCACATATCGATGAACACTATCATCCATAGTAGCCACTACATTAGGAGAATACCTAGCCAAAGAGTTAAACCGGAGGTTGTACTCCCTTACGCTCATATTCCCTTGGCAAAGATTTAGGAACAGATCTACACGGACCACTCAAATATCAAATGGAAGATAATGATCAAGAAATACCTCTTTGAACTCTTTCCAAGTAGCTAAAGGTGTATCGATATACCTAGATCGTTTCCACTCTTCATACAAATATATAGCCTCCTCTTTGAATTTATATGCTGATAGCTCAATTGTCTCTTTACCCTATAGATGCATGAGATTTAGAGACCTTTTAATTTGATTAATAAAGTCCCGTGGGTCTTCATTAATAACTGGTCTGGTAAATGTGAGAGGATTCAATTTCAGAAAATCCTGTGTCCATAGGCTAGCTGCCCTATCTACACCACCAGAACCTGTGGTTGGAATAGTTTGTCATTGAACTTTTCCAGCAACTATAAGAGCCAACAATTGCACTGCACTCCTTAGATCTTAGTCAGTAGCATTAATAGGTGATTCTGGGGATGTGGTTCTTCTCCTCCTTAGTTCTTCAAGATATGGAGGAGTAGAAGAAGTTTATGATACAAACTTAGCTTGAGCCTCACTTTGATTAGCTTATCTAGGTGGTGACTTGTTGGTCCCTTCTCTGGCAGCCACGTCTACTCACTTACTTGTCTTCTTACTCCTTATAACTGGAATCTTTACTATAATTAGAGAAAAAAATAGGTTTAGTGTTTAACTATGACTTCACCTATGACTTGGGCTCTATTGCATGATATAAGATGTGAAAAAAAAATAAACAACCCCTAAATGCCCATAGCATCTTGTTTATAGATGTGGTGCACAATACACCCATAAAAAAGACTCTATGTAGATACGGCTTTGTAGAATCCCTAGGACGACCTTCTCTGATACAACTTTTATCATGCCTCAAATCCTACTGGGGTGGATAAGCACCCGTAGCCGTAAAGTCTCGAGAGAAAAAATCCATAACCTTGTACTTCTCATGCATGTACCTATCACAACTAAAGGTTCTGACAAACATGATATTATGCATCGATGAGAATATCTAATTGGAAAGCAAGAAATTATATATACAACACTTAGCTGTTGGGGACACCACATCTAAAAGACAAGACTACATGTTTACCTTTACATTAGTCTGAAAAGACTATAAAAGATACATAGACTTAGCTAGGGTCGGGACAAACTGCCATCCTACTCTTGACTACTGTACAATACCAAAACATATGGAACACACTCAAAAAGCCCTAAATCAACCTGGAGCTCACCAACAATCACTGAATAACCTGCGCTTCTACTAGCAAGGTGTATTACCTGAAGAACCTATGCCCACAACATGAAATATAGGTCCCCCGTGAGGGACGGCAGTACAAAAATATGGACTGAATATGTAAGGCTGAAGGTAACAACACATAATACAAGCGCTCAACAGAAATCAGATACCAGTGAATAAATAGTGCTAATAGACCACCTTTATATATTTGTAGGATCACATACATTCCATTCCTTTTTTTATTTTAACTTTCTTACTTCATAATCTTTTTAAGTCATATAATACAAATGACCAGTTGATTAGTGGTAAATAGAAAAATTGGGATCAGCCCATGCTAGGCTTATTCCCCTGTGCTGCCACCCATAAATAAATGTTGGGATCGTCCCATGCTAGGCTTATGCCACTGAGCTGCCACCCACATATAAAGGTATCAAGATCAACCTATTCTGGGGTTATGCCCCTGAGCTGCCACTCATTTTACAGATTGCACTATTTTGTTTGTTTTACCTTTAAGATTGTTACTTTGGTGGTCATAATATTATGGTACCTTGAAACAGTAATCTACCAGTAAGAGATATATAAATGGGCAGTTAATGCAACAATAATGAGGTAGGGAACTATTTCCAGACAAATGAAGTTTTTAGGAGCTAAAAATAACACATGGGTCTTATTTGAGTAAACAAAGAACTCTTAAAAATCTTTAGTGAAAATAGATGTGAAGGTTTAATAATAAGCATGTATTGAGGTGTTATAACACGTTAGAGAGTGGGAACAAGGTCATTGACTACAGAGGATATAACACACTGCCATTATGTATCCCTTGTTATAGGATAACCTATGAAGCTTACTTGATGGACCAAATGTCCAATTTCATGCCAAAGAGTGCAAAATAGAGTATGCCTTACATACCTGATTATATAAATCTGAAACTAACTAAACTTGACTTCCTGCCTTTCAGATTACTTATCTACAATCGAAGACATGGTAAACTAATATTAGCAACCAATCGACACGTTTGGGCTATTTAAATTCACCAAAATAGTAATCGGTCGGTAAACTCTTAATCTATCAATTAAGTATGTTATTTTAACCATTTCTATTCCAATTACACCCAAATACCATACATGTCCTTACAAGGTTTACCAAAACCACCTTGGCTTCAATACACATTCTAAATAATACACAAAATAGATTGGGCTGTAAACAAATAAAATAATTAATTCGGTGGTGTACTGCCACACCTTTCTTCTAAAATTCATTACAAACTAATCACACCTTTCTCCAGCATCAACCTGGAAGCCCATAACATAAAATAGTCCATAAAACAGTCCCAAAACCCTTTTATTGTGGCAATCACTTATTGAACTCATCATCTCTTGAGTTCTCAATAACAACACATTCATAATTCTCTCTCAAATTCATATATAAGGAGAACTAAATGGAGCAGTCACCTTACCTTAATTTTGCAACTTATACTTAAATTTGAACTCCTCAAGAACTTCAACGTTCACTTTTCTTCACACTTTAAACCAAGGAAGAAAAGAGATATTTTAATAACAAAGAAAAAGTGAGCAAGTACTTATTCTATATTCTGCCATGTATTTATAATTAGACACCTATAGCATGTTTTCCTCATCTTCCACGAGTTAATTGAGCTAAAACTTGAGTGTTTTCACTTACCTTAGCTTGCAAAGATGAGGGTTTCTTCAAGAACCCTAGAAGAAATTTTAGGGATGCTGTTGTTATCCTTGTTAAGAAAAGGAGAAAACTGAAATTTAAAAGGGAATATTGTGGTTAAAATGATCAAAATGGCCAGCTATGTTGATATTATATTGAGCCTTATTATTGACCTTATTTCCAGCAACAAATTAGTCAGTTAGGTGATGCACCTACTTAAGGGTTCAAGATACTCAAAACTTCAAAGTAGGTGATGCACCTACTTGCTTAAATTCTTATTTTTGGCTCCATTAACTTGGGCCTATGACAGATTTAAGTGTTGGGACATTTCTCCATTTGCTTCCTCTTATATTTAATTTTGCCCAAATGAGTACATTAGTTTAGGCCTAAATTTGTTCCATAGCCATGGGCCCATTAATTTGGTCCAAAAAGCTTAAGTAGGTGACTTACCTTCTATCCTAATTAAGTCAAGAAAGCACCTCAATATTTCATTCCATTTCAAGCTCCTAATTCCTTTAATCTAACTTTCAACTTATACACACTTGGTCACTTTAAACTTTAGATCTAAATACCAGCTTACAATCCTAAGTTTAAATAATTGTATCGATGTTAACTTGATTATGTCCCATAAAAATATACGGGCAACATCTATAATTTCATCTACACCATTAATACTTGCATAACAAATATCATTCGTTACCTATACCATGAGGCTATACCAAGCTATTTATAAATAGGGAAAGTACATGCAATGTATGGGGAGTCACAGATTTGCTCTTCAAGAAAACATTTCGGGGGGAAGAGTTAGAAGTATGAGTTTCGTTCCTATTATAGCATTAGCCACACTTGGGCGAAGAAGAACTAAGAACAAGTCCTTTTTAGCATAAGACTCAAATAAATATAGGGTTAGCATCCAGTTCTGAGATTAAGAAAAAAGTAATGATTAACGATTAGAGGAATATAATATGCAACAGCGGATATGTGACATAGAATATATATCCCTTCAGTTAGGTATAACCTCTCAAGTAAACTTTCCCTCTCAGCTTCGTTAACTAGACTAGAGAAAAGAACCTTCATTCCCTTTTCTACTTTTATGTACTTATGTAATACATTAATTCTCTTTCATTCTATTAAGATGTACCTTGCCTTGAACCAGACCTCGTGCTTTCCCTAGCAAGAAAAAGGATGTACTAAGGCACAATGCCTTTTGTGCTTAATCAATCTGTTGCTTCTTTCCTAATTCCATCGGCCATAACATGGTCTATCTGGGTTAGTCTAACTCCTTGTCTTAGATATGTTTATTATTCCCGAGTCATAGTAAGAAAGGATAACCTATATATAAATAGACCACGAATGGCTTTGTAAAGCTCCTCGTAATATATCTTTAGGAAGATGGGATGACATGACGGATTGGAAAACACGTTTACAATAGCCACATTTACCAGTATCAGATGACTACTGGGCTAGGCTTATATGATCTCATTTATAAGCTATTCTAAGAGCTAAGAGAAAGGAAGAATCAGTGGATTAGCGATATCTAAGACTAGTTTTGCAGCTTTAATCGCTTACTACAATAGCTTATTTCCTCTTATCGACAAACAAGGAGTTTCTCACCAAATAGCAGTTGTACTGATGAAACAAGGGAGTTCATTCACAGAGACAAGGGAAAATAATCATTCAATGAGTTATGGTACTACACAAGAAAGACAAGTTGTAGTGGATTGTAGACCAATGAACAAGTGTATCTATTTATTTTTGACATATGTCTCACCTTACAACTAATTAGCGACTAACTTCAAGGAAGTAAGGGAATCAACCCCTTTTTGCACTCTTCCCCGAGGAGTAACTAGGACTAATTTAGTCACACTTTTTTGTTCCAATTGAACACTGTCCATTTTCATTATTCTGAAAGGATAAGATTATTTCTATTTACCAAACATATGCAGATCAAAACATGATCTTATATATAAGAAGAACAAAATATCTTTCTTGATCAATCCCTTTTCCAAGATAACCTTTGAGGTACTTTAAGATCTTTTTCAAGTTTGAATTTGTTCATTTAAAATCCGGGTTCTTCTACTTCATATTTATTTAATATGAATATTTTCCCTCTCTTTTTTATATCATTCCTTAAGTCCCATAGGTTTGATCCTGTTGAATTTGACCCATTTTCTTATTAAATGAAAGGTACAAAATAAATGAGATTGATAAAAGTACCATGTGAAATCTTCGGTTTTTCCCCTTCCTTGATCCCTATCCCATAGGTATAGTGTCTGAATCAATAGACAACCCTTTCTCTATATTAATAGATATTATTCCATTCCAAATCCTTCCCGATACCTCCCAAGGAAAATCTCAAATTTGAATCCCAAATTGACGGGTTAGTGTGAGCTTATCCAAGCAGTTATGCACTCTATAAATAGGAATCCATTTTTTGAAAGATCCTGGCTTTTGTACTTTGGTGGGTCTGCGAGATCCTTTTGATGACCTGTGTTTAAGGGATATATATCTAATCCGATCGATTGTGTAAAGCCCGCGGTAGCAAAGGAACCTGGGAAAGTATATAGAAAAGACAATTCTTTTCTATTATATTAGTATTTTCTTTTATATTAGATATGTTAGTATATTAGATATATTAGATTACTATATTATATTAGAAAAATGACCTTCTAGACCTCTATACTATGTCTGTTTTGTAAGTTGGACACTTCTACTTACATAATTGTCATCTGGACCCTTGAACCCATTAAAAAACAACATTTTGCACCCTTTGACCGTGGACCTTGCCTATGTGACATTGAAATGGAGACTAGGACAAGGAGAGTGTAGTCACTCGCCTGGGGGTACGAGTGGGTGTCAATTTTTGGCTAATTTTACATTAGAATAATTAAAAAAATTATTAAAATTATTAAAATTAAAAAGAAATAAAAAAAGGATCTTTTTTTCCTCGATCTTTTTTAACTTAATTTTTTTTAAATATAAAAATAATAATTTTTTTAAAAACCCTTCCCCACTCCACCCCAGCTCGTCCCCACCCCCAACCCCCACCCAGCCCTATCCAACCCTACCCCAACCCCTTTCATAAAATAATTTAAAAAACTAAAAAAAATTAAAATTAAAAAAAG
>NC_061111.1:117507795-117532937 GCF_002878395.1 Capsicum annuum | reverse complement strand
TTCATAAAATAATTTAAAAAACTAAAAAAAATTAAAATTAAAAAAAGCCTTTTTTTCCTCCGTCTTTTTTAATATAAAAATATTTTGAAAAATTAAAAATAATATTTTTTTTAAAACCCTTCCCCATTCCACCCCAGCCCGTCCTGACCCCCACTCTATACCCATCCCATCCCATCCCATCCCATCCCACCTTAGCCCCTTCCAGCCCCTCCACCCCACCCCAATACCCATCCAGCCCTTCCCCACCACCACCCCAGCAAGTCCCCAACCCCTCATACCCCACTAACCCCATCCAACCCTTCTCCACCCCACACCCCACCAGCCCTGTCCAGCTATTCTCCACCCCCACCCTAGCCCATCCCCAACCCCCTATACCCCAACAGCCACGTCCATCCCCTCCCCCCACCCAGCCCCTACACCTCGCCCAGCCCTGTCCCCACCCCACCCACAGCCCTCACACCCCACCCAATACTCTTCTAGCCCCCTCATACACGTTTATTTTTTATTTTTTATTTTAATTTTCCCTCTCAATTCTATTCTTTTTATTTTTTTAATTTAAATTTAAAATCTTTTTATTATTTTTGGGGATTAAAATTTATATTTAAATTGAAAGTGATTTTGTTATATTCAAATTTAAAAATAAAAAATTTATTATGTTTGTATATATAAATTTATAGTTAAAAATTTAAATTAGTTGGAGAAGAATTTTAATTATTTTGAATGGATTTGATATATAATTTGTGAGCACAAATAAAAAAAAGATTTTTCTAATTTTTCTACAATTTATAAATTTTTTTGATTTAATTAAATTAATTTTAATATTTAATTTGTTATGTAGCATTTTGAAAATAACTTGGAATTTAATGTAATACTTTTTTTATTTTTTTAAATGACGTGGCAGACGTGTCAGGCGTGTAAGCATAGCAGCTGATGTGGCAGCAGATGTGGGGGAGAGTGTGTTAAACTCACCAAAAAAGGGTTTAAAATGTTGCTTTTTAGTGGGTTCAAGGGTTCAAATAACAAACATGTAAGTAGAAACATCCAACTTACAAAATGACATAGTTCAGGGGTCCATAAGGTCATTTTGCCTATTAGATTAGTAATAGTTAGTGATCCCGACTTAGTAAGTCCTTTCTTCCATGAAGAACTGTTGGCACCAGTCCTACATTTTTCCTTTATGGACCTAGGAGAAAAAGGGATCGGAGGGACAAGGAGTGTACCATGAGAGAAGAAAGGAGGTCAACCTCATTTAAATATACAACATAGATTCTGGAAATGTAGTTGGACTCTCATGTCGATCCGAATGAATCATTCTTTCATGGAGGTAAATCTTTGCCTTCATGGCAAGAGGATAACAAGTTCCAAATTCTGTCTCGGTAAGACATATATTTCTCTTACTATGAAATTCATAAATAAAGTAGTTAATAATAGGGTTACCATTATACTTTTTGTAGTGACGAATCTTGTATGTGTTCCTAAGAAAATGAGCTCTCAAAGGGGCATGGAAACTCATAAGAACTCTGGAATGGAAAAGATATGTAACTCTAGTTCCTTCAAAATCAGTAGTCAATCCTATTTCCAATTGGGGCAGTTGACAATTGAATTCAATTTTGACCATTATTTTCATATCCATAATAGTGTAAAAAGAAGGTCCCGGCTCCAAGTTGTTCAAGAATAGTGGAGTTGAGTTTCTCGACCCTTTGACTTAGGATTAGTAAGTTCTATTTCTCGATGGGGAAGGGAAGGGATATTACTCAGCGGTAGAGTGTCACCTTGATGTGGTGAAAGTCATCAGTTTGAGCTTGATTATCCCTACGACCAATGTGAGTTTTTCTAGTAGGATTTTCTTTCATATTATTGGAGAATATGACTATACTATATATAAGAAACACTAATATTAGAGTGAATCTTGGAACCAGAAGAAAGCCATCTACATATTCTACATATAAAGTAAAGACGGACACCGGGATCTAAGATTGTCGATTCCCGTAGTCTAATCAAATTCATTCCTTAGCACCAGATGACTCACTTAATAACTATTAATCTTCGAAAGGCCCTGCCTAAGGGTGGGTCATCCCGAATCAGAAATATGATATGAGTCATTAAGTTCTCTCTCGAATAGACTTTCGATAAGGGTAAAGATACTATAACTGTTTAGCCTGGGTATGTAGTAATAAGTATGGGTGATACTGGGTGAATCTGTATGGACTGGACTCACAACTATAGAAACACTCATCCAGGGTTCCTTCATTCTATCTGTTCACTTAAAAATGTGCTTTCAAAGGTAGTTATGAAAGACACCTCTTCAATCCTATTCAACCATCTATTGAGAAGCCCAAAACTAAGCTTGAAGCATCATTCAGATCGATTTTAGTCACCGCTATACCACATCAATCCATTATGGCTTGACCCTCTTCCTTAGAAGCGACAGATTCTTCGGATAGCCATATTTGTGTGGAATGGTTCCCTAACCAGAACAGGCTCCTACTTAGATTACTTCGATTCGATAGCTCTGGGGCTTTTAATGAATGAAATAAGGAACATAAGAGGCATAGAGGACTCATACCCCAAAAATTAGATCTTCGTTGTTCCTTCACATATTAAAAAGAGTCCATTCATGAGGACAGGATATATGTTATTATTGAAGAAATTCTCTCCTCTTTTTCCGGTCGAGCTTTCACTACTTGTGAATGGCCAGGTGCCTACATAGCCTGATTCACTCTTTTCAAGGGAGTGGGCATCAGACCTCATGTAATTCTCGATCCTTTTTTACCTCTTCCTGAAACTTCATGCTTTCTTCTCTCTGTCACCCAAGTATTCTGGGAGCCCTCGAATCAAATAAAGAAAAGAGGGAAAACACTTATTTCTCTTCAGTTTGGGACTCTATTTAGGATTGATTGATTCTAATTAGGTTGATTGGTTGTTGTGCATCTAACTACTATCCTTGAAATTACGTAAAGAGAAAAGGATTATAGAACTACCTTTCTTCATGATCAGGATTCACTGCTATTGTGGGTAGCCCTGATCTCATGGAATATCCAGAACTCTTGAGAAGCAAGGACCTGCTAGCTACATCTTTAGTCTGTAGTGACTCATTCATCGGGAGCGGAGGGAATTGCTTCAACGGGGGGTCAGAAAGCGAAAGGGTAGATCCTAAAGGCGACTTCCTGATATAGGAGAATTCCAGATAGTGTGGTTATATCATACAACAGAAGGGAGTCTTCAGAATGAATATAAGATTAGTTTTGCTAAGATGAATGTCACTTGAACGAGTTTAAGAGATGGATGTTGGGTCATAATTCATTTACTATAATGAATATGTAGTAAAGTCTATATCGTCCTTCTATATGAATCTGGTGCGAACTCTATCATGGCTTCATGGATCTCCATTGCTTATCATTATGATTTGTCTGGACGAGGAAAGAGTGATGGTAAGATCCTCTTCTATAATTTGATACAACCCTCTTCTTTCATTCCTTTTTTGTCTATCGATTCAACATGGCATGCGATAGGGAAAAACACTAAATATCTTATAAAAGAGAATAAAGAAAGTCAAACCTAATTAGATAGATATAGATAAGACATTAGAAAGATAGCTTTTAAAGTGGAATTCCAGGTTTGTTCTGACATAAAGTTTGCGCTATCAGTTTATAAAAAGGTCTGACTTCCGCCCGCCTCTTTAATAAGTCGATATCCTTTTCCTGTAGCTAATAAAGCTAATTCAGTGACTTATGATAATGGACTTAAAGGATGTATCTAATCAGCCTCTATTTCTTCATCAGGAAAAAGAGGATGCTAGCTATAATAGGTACTCTTTAAAGAAGCCCCTAAGGCCGATAGATGGAAACTGTTCCGAAGTTCCCCAGTCAGCGAGTTCTTCAATTGAGTTGGTTCAAAGATTGAATGAATGTGGCTTCCTTTTTTAGAACCATTAGCCCTAGCCGAAGAGCTTTCTTAGCCTTGCAAGGAGTGAAAGCTTTTATGAAATGACTTGATTCTAGATTTACCCGACCAAGAAGTGGGAGTTTTCACGAGCCTATATCTCCTATACATAGCTTGAAACACTTCTAATTTTTCTAAAAAACTAGCTTGACCATTGGCTGGGAATTTTTTTAGCTATTTAGACTAATCCAACTGATCTACGATGGTCGGGTGCTAGCTTCTGTCCTTGAATTTGCAATCATTCCCTCTCTTTCACCGACTATTTTTCTTCCAACAAGACTAGAAAGACTAAGAACATCAAATACAGGGAAGGAAGGGTCATTTCAAAGAGCGCATATGTTTCATATGAACCGCTTACATTCACAACTTTCTGTTAAACCTCATATCTTATTGGGGCGGACAAGCACCCATAGGTGTAAAGGCCTTAGAGAACCAATCCATAACCTTGTACTTCTCATGCGTGTAACTATGACAACCTAAGGTTCTTAAAAACATGATTTATGCATTGATGAGAATATCTATATCGGTAAGCATAAAATTATATATGCGACACTTGGCTGAATTAAGTTAACCAAGCACCACAATATTTCATTCCATTTCCATCTCCTAATTCCTTTAATTTAACCTTCAACTTATACACACTTGCTCCCTTTAAACTTTAGATCCAAATTCCAACTTACAAACCTAAGTTTAAATTGTTGTATCGATGTTAACTTGATCGTATCACATAAAAATGTACGGGAAGCATCTATAATTTCATCTACACCATTAATACTTGCATAACAAATCTCATCTGTTACCTATACCCCAAGGCTATACCAAGTTACCTATAAATAGGGAAAGTACATGCATTGTATGGGGTGTCACATCCTCCCCTCCTTAAAAACATTCGTCCTCAAATGTTAGCATAAATATCCAACCAAAACAAGTTCAATCCTAAGTTAAATATCCCTATTATGAGATAGTACTTTTATATTATACTTACTTGTTATTGCTCCAATTCAACATCTTGGACTTTTTCTTCATGTTTGAACAAATGGGGGTTCTAAGATTTCATTGCTTCTTCAGCTTCCTGTTATCTCTTCTACTTATTGGTTTCTCCAGAACACTTTTACCAAAGCTATTTCCTTATTCCTTAACTTTTTAACTTGTCGATCAAGGATAGCAATAGGTATTTCTTCATACGTGAGATCTTCCGTAACTTATATATCTTCAGCAAGAGTAATATGCTATGGATCACCCATGTACTTTTGAAGAATTGAGACATGAAATATTGTATGAACAGTTGAGAGCTAATATGGGAATGACAACGAAAACACCAAATCAGTTAAAAAACAGTCCACAAAATGGAAGAAATCCGTGAACCCTTTTGGAGACAAGTCTCGGCTTCCCAAGAACACCATAACAAGAAGATAAAAAGGTATTTGTTACACCAAATCAGCAGACAAAAAACTAGTTTAACAACATAAGATGATGAACAAAAAGACACAAAATTCAAATTTAACAATAACAACAAGAACACAAGATTACAACACAAACACTAAATAAGATTACAAGAAGGTAAAAGGATAAATAGCTAGTCAAATTGAAGGTATAATCTTAAAAACCCAAAAGCCTATTCCACTCTTGGACCTTTAACATCACACACAACAAATACCTAACTCTTACATTGGCATAAAAGTGACCTCGATCTCTCAAACATCCAATACTTCCAAGCTTGAGTCCTACATGAGTGAATTCACACTCAATGTTAATTTCCCTAGTTAGAAGTTTCGTCCATGGGGGACTTTCTTACAAGAGAGAGAGAGTTTCAAGTGTTACGACTTTAATATTCAACAAAACCTAATGACTAAAACCATACATTATTTTATTTATAGTAGGTTAAAAAATAAAGTGTGAAATGTACAAAATGACCCCTTATTAAAATGCTTCAATAGACGCCCTTGGAGTGCTATGTATGGACGATTTTCGTGTCCAATTAGGTGCTCTTTTGCACTTAATTTGCACACACCAAGTATAAGTTCTAACATAATCCCTCATGAGTCCATCTACGCGATCGTACTCATATCATCCTGATACATGCACAATGAACATCAAGAGCACAAGGTATTGTCTAAGGGTTAAGGCTTCGGAATTGACAAGCAATTGAAGACTTTTGGAGTATTTTGAAGCCTTGTTCAAGTGAAGGAAGGAGGGAAACTTATACACTTCATAGGCACCTCAAGTGAAGGACAAGTAATACATTTTACACTCCAAATATACACAACATAGGCCCCCATTTCTAAGCCCTCATTAAGGGCATTGTTGTCATTTGGCATGTAATAGTATAAGTAGACAATTTTTCTTCTCTTTTTATTAGACTTTGATGAAATTATTGAGAGATACTCTCTAGTTGTAGTTTTCTTCCTCTCTTAGAGAGAGAATCTAGAATTAGGGTTTACACTAAGTGATTGATTTCACTTGTGTTGACAAATTGGCAAGACACGTTGGTGCTTGGGGAAGGTGAATCCCTTTTCTCTACCTAAGAGAGTGGTTTGACCTTTCAATTTTGAGGTGTGGTTGGAGATTTGATACATCTCCTTTTGTTAGTCATCTAGTGGAAGTTAGGGTCACTCTACTATCTTTACATTTATACAATCTTTATTCTTCATCTCCTTTCTAAGTGTTGTTTTCTCTTTGTCTGCTTGCTGATTTTTGCGTATCTAGTGTCAATTTTGTGTTTTAGCCTTTCTTTAGGCTATAATTTGGTATCAAAGTATTGTTTAGGGTTTTTCCTACAACCCTAAGTCTTGGATCTAAGAAAATCTCAACAAAAAAGAATGTAGAAAATCAAAAATCTCACAAAAAAAATTGTAAACCCGTTTTTGTGTTTGGGCAGAATTTTAAATAATAGATCTACATGTTCTTGTGTTGTTTTGTTGGTTTCAAGTGCTAGAATTTTGTTCACTAGCACCTAGGGAGTCTATATCTACATTTGGAACAAGATTTGGTTGTTTTTGAGCTAGATCCACCATTGTTGTGCCTTGTTTGAAGATTTTTAAGGTGGGATCTCGTGGTGCATATAATTTTGTGGCATGTTTGTGGATGATTTTGTGTTATTTGAGCTTTCCTTGACCCAAGAAACTTAGATCCAAAAGAAAAATTGAAGTTAGAGTTCATTTGCCTTGTGGTCAAACTTTGGTCAACTCTTGAATATTCATATTGTTCTTCACCATCTTCGTAGCTTGTTGAAGACGAATATTCAAAAGTGGTGTTACATCCACAAAAAGAAACAAAGAGAGTGAAAAATTTGTGTGTACAAAAGAATATTCCAAGAATATTCAAATCATTCAATAGAAGAAGAGACGAAGGGAATATTCAAAGTACAATTGAAAGTACAAGTGAGGGGATCATTGATTTTAAATCCATTTGAACTTACAAAAAAGTCTCAAGTCCTCCATTTTTCACAAAATTTCGTTCAAACACTCTCTTTAGTAGATAATTGGTCGAAACTACAAGAATTTAGAAATAGAAAAAAATTGAAAGCCCAATCGCAAGCTGCCACATCATCACTTTTGTGAAAAACCAAATTGAGTTCTAAATTAGATTTCCTAGTTTCTAATTGTTGTTTCTTGTTTAAATTTTGTTGTTCTTTAACTAATTAGCAAACCAGTAAGTACCTACTAGTTTGGTAATTAGATTAGAGTCCGATTATTTTGTGTCTTCAATTTTTGTGTGCTTTTCTCATTTTTAATTCGTAGTAATTTGTTGGTTCAAGTCCATTGATCATTTTATTTGAGTCATAACAACTAAAAATTGATTCCGGACCTAAGCATATTCACCACTCATTCACTTGCCAAGTATTTCCAAGTTTTCAACACTTGTGAGACCAAGTGTGAGGTAAGATCCGAGTGTGAGTGTAGTGAGGCCTTTTTGAACTAACTTATTTGCTCATTTTGTAGGTTTTTTTGCTTTATGTTTTTTTCTATTTTTATGTACATTTTTAATGGTAACCTAAGGTACTACCACTTCCCAACTCTTGGGAAATGATGCTATTAGAGCCTTGATGGCTCGGCTTGAGGCCTTGGGCCAAAAAATGGATGATAATCACAATGCTATAAAGGGTGTTATGGATGCAATGAGTAGTTAATTGATTAGAATTAAATAACGGGTTGATATACTATATACACTAAAATCTCCACAAAATTCCAACCACCAAGTTCCAAACTCACTTGACCAAAGGCTACCTTCACAATTCCAAACACCTCAAGTCCAAAGATCCTATACTTCACAAAATCCAATGACTCCTCTACATGAGTTAAAAATCAAAGAGAGTGAGGCAAAGCCTCAAGACGGAGAGAAAATGAATGGTGAGGTACAAGAAGAATGTGAAGAAAGATGGGAAAAGGAAGGGGAAGTGATGAAGAAGTTAGTCCAAAGGGAAACCTTTACATAATCCCTTTACTAACCCAAATGTTAGAATTTTTCCTAGTATTTTCTCTTCTCATGTGCAGATCCAAGACCCTATAAGTCCCGAGGAGAAGCCTAAGAAAGTTCCTTTCAAGCCCTTGGCAGAAAATCCCTATTTTGGGATAAGTGATGAAGAAGTTAGTCCAAAGGGAAACCTTTATATAATCCCTTGTAATGTGGAGAATTAAGGCTGCCATAATGCAAACCAAAGTGAAGAATACACTTCCCATGGTCTACAAGGTAACAAAACTATACTTCCCATGGTCTACAAGGTAACAAAGCTATCTTCTACACTTTCTTGAACTTAAAATATTGTGATGTGGCTAGTACTGGCCAAAGTGGTGTAGTTTTGGATTTTCTTAGTGAAAAAGTGTGTGAATCTTCCTTTTGTGATACTCTTGGTGTTGTTGGGTTGCATAAGGACCAAAATCTTGTTGTGAGTATACAAGGACTAGTTGACCTTAAGATGACAAAATCAATTCTTTTCGTAAGAATGATTTATGTCCATCTAGTGCTAGCACTTATAACTTGAATAAGGTTCCTTCACCAAGGGAAAAGATTATTCACACACTAGTGGGCTGCCCTAGTACAAACCAAGGTATCTTGGATACATTCTACACTCCCTTGAGTTTAAAGAGTTGTGATGTGATTTTGGGTACATCTAGTGTAGAAGTACATTTTTCCTTCTTTGTTAATGATTTAGGTAAGTGTGTTATCCTAGTGAATGGAATGAGTATCCTCGGTTTATTCCCTTGGCCACTTCACCCATTTGATCCCGGTGTACTAGTGGGGTGAAGAAGGGATTGTTTCGGCTTGAGCTTAATGTATCTTGATGTTTACCTTATCCCTATCCTTTATGATGCATATTATAAATGTTACATTGAAAAAATAAGGGATTTCTAGTTGTATTTTAAAAGTGTACCCCCTCAGAATAATGTCTTCACACTTGATTCCTTCCTATACTACCTCTTTTCCTATGATGATAACTATGTGAATTTTGAATTGGTATTATGTAGAGGTAGTAAGTTTGGTGGCTGGTTTCCTTTCTTTAATGATGATGATTGTGAGTTTGGTAGCCTAGTGAAAGGAGTGGGTCAGATCAGATTAACCCCTTGTCTTCTACTCCCATTTGACCCCGGAATACTCTTGAGATAAGAAGGTTATAGTTGCTGGTCATGCTCACTTACTTTTGATATTGATGCAATTCATTTCTTTGGTATCCTTTGTGCTAAGCTTTTTATGTCAAAAACCAAGGATTGGTGGATGTATGTCAAGTGTGAGCAACCATGGGTTGATGATATAAATGTGGTACTAATACTAACCCTCCTACCAAGAGGATTTTTTGTTTGTTTTGCTCTCTCTTTTGTTTTTGGAAGATCTGAATTTGAGGACAAATTCCTTCAAGATGGAGAGGATTATACAAGCACAATGAGCATAAATAGCACAAGGTATTGTCTAAGGGTTAAGGCTTCAGAATTGGCAAGCAATTGAAGACTTTTGGAGTATTTTGAAGCCTTAGTCAAGAGAATTAGGGAGGGGAACTTATACACTTCATAGGTGACTCAAGTGAAGGAAAATGAAGACATTTTACACTCCAAATATACTTCATAGGCACCCATTTCTAAGCCCTCATTAAGGGCATTTTTGTCATTGGCATGTAATAGTATAAATAGACCATTTTACCTCTCTTTTCATTAAAATTTGATGAAATTATTGAGAGATACTCCTTATTTGTAGTTTTATTTCTCTCTTAGAGAGTGAATCTGAAATTAGGGTTTACACTAAGTGATGGATTTCACTTATGTTGACAAATTGGCAAGAAAGGTTGGTGCTTGGGGAAGGTGACTCCCTTTGTGTCTACCTAAGAAAGTGGTTTGAACTTTTATTTGTGAGGTTTGATTGGAGATTTGATACATCTCCTTTTGTTAATCATGTAGTGGATGTAAGGGTCACTCTACTATCTTTACATTTATGCAATCTTTCTTCTTCATCTCCTTTCTAAGTGTTGTTTTCTCTTTGTGTGCTTGCTGATTTTTACATATCTAGTGTCAATTTCGTGTTTTAGCCTTTCTTTAGGCTATCACATCCTCCCCTTCTTGAAAAAGATTCGACCTCGAATTCATACCTTGCAAGATCAAGAGAAGACAAACAAGCACACATCCTCATGACACGAGGGTTAGGGTTAGTAAAAATAAACATATTAATATGCCATGCCGAGGGGAAACAAATTTGAAGTATATCCACAGATCCTTTGTATTAAACATGAAAATATTAGTACAAATGTGTCAAAGAAAGTGTCTCGGATAAATACCAAAACAAAATGAAAATAGGCCTAGAGTTATCCTTTCCCACCCTAAGATGGTACCGGGATCAAATGGAAGAATTAGCTAAGGGCCTAAGTTGAGGCTAGACCTTCCTTCCCCTACAATGTCACTCCACATTCACATGTCACTCCACATTCACACAAAAAAACATTTTCATACACCTGATCTCTATGAACAAAACTAATCCCCATGGTTTTACCACACAAGATGTTCAAAGAGTCATACACATTATCAAGATCAATTCTATAGACACCATCACTAACTTGCGCATTTTTAAGAACTTCATTCGCATGACCTAGTAATGAACTGCATTTAAGAGTAAATTGATCATCGTGAACACCAGTAGTACTACCAAGAGTACTCATTTTTGAGACTACATATTCCTTGCCCATAATGTACTATTATCTTCCAAGAAGAGATTTCCATCTTTAGGAGGAATGTTGTCATAACATAGTGGGTTATCATATTGGCTATAGCCTTCAAGGCAAGATATACAATCATTTTCACCACTAGGTTCATTAGGAGTGTTTATATCATCTTCAAACAAATAATTAAACCTAAAGAGAGCATGAATTATCTCATGGGCAGATTTGGAACTAGCAAATGCTTCACTCTCTATAAGTTCACTATTGAGTACCAAAGATGTTTCAATCTCCTCTGTACCTTGGTGCTGGTTGGGGCAGCCCACCTCTTCCTTCGGGAAGCTCTCGACACATGGTGTTTGGACAAAGGAAGTTCGATTTTATGGGATAAGTTTAGGTAACGATTGGCGTAGCCTTTCCATGTGCCATTTCATTTCTTCAATATCATCATTGATGTGACCAAATATGGCATCGATATTAGTGGCAGACATGGTACCTAAAGCAAAGGACAGCAACAACAACAAACAAACTTGTTATCTAAAAATTTCCACACCCCACTCTAACTCTCGCTTTTTACTTTACAATTGGTTTCACAAGTGTTGAAAGTTGGCTTGTACTTCGCGAGTGATTTAGGGTCGTGTCTACTCTTTCCCGAAATAGATTTTTATTTGAATTGACTCAAAAGAAATATTTCTTATGAACTTGAACCAACAAGACACAATGAATTCACAAAAGAGAAAAAAAAAGTACACAACAAACGCTAAACTCGAATGAACGAACACAAAGACTAACTAACAATCTAGTAGATGAGTACTAGGTTTACAATTAGTATTGGAACCAATAAGCGAAACTATGGAACAATAAAAAGAAACTAAGAAAATATAAAATTTGAGACAAAATTTGATGTGTGAACAGTAACTTGATGACATGGCAACCACATATTGATTGCGGTTTCTACAATTTTTATTTTCCAAATTTCAAGTCTTGACCAATTTTAATTTGGATTGGTGAAATTGGTTTTAAGGAGGGAAGAATAAGTCTTGGAGCCTTTTTTTCAAGTTTCAAATTTCAAGAATTTACTTTTGTAGTAATTTTCCTTAAAACATGGACCCTTGTTTCTAGGGAAAGTGGTTGAGAAGTGATGTAAAGTCTTTAGTGTGTAGGAAAAGTCATTGAGTCACAAGTACTACACCTTGAAACTTGAATCTATTTGTTGCAAGACTAACACAATACACACTCTTTTTCTTAAACTGCTAAGATCAACAACAATTTTTTTTTCAACAATATATGGAGATGGTGAAGAACATCAAGAACACAAACTTTGAGTCTTGAAGTTCTAAGGTTAAAGTTGGCCCTCCCAAACAACAACAACAACTTCCAAAGGTTAAATTACACAACACAATATCCACAATACAGGTTCAAAAGTTGAACCAACAACACATCACACGTTCAAGTCTCGAACTCGCAACAGTAATACCAACAACAATCGGCCACACTTTGTTCACATTAACAACATCAACATTTCAAGTTCAAATCTAAGATATAGACTCAACGTGTTAGTGAGGAAAAAAACTAAAACTTAGATACAATGAATACAAGTAAAAATATTGTCCAATACACAACAAGAAAACAATTTTCAGCCAAGAACACAAAATGGACAGATTGCTATTTTTTTTGGAATTTTCAGATTTCAACTTTTTTTTTAACAATTTTTTTTTTCATCTAACAAGACCAAGATTTATCTTGTGGGAACAAGATAAATCCATGATTTGATACCAAATGATACAGGAATGACAACGGAAACATGAAATTAGTCCAAAAACTGTCTACAAAATGGAAGAAATGCGTGAACCCTTTTGGAGACAAGTCTCGGCTTCCCAAGAAGACCATAACAAGAAGATATCAAGGTATTTATTACACCAAATCAGCGGACAACAAACTAGATTAACAACATAAGATGTTAAACAAGAAGACACAAGATTTAGATTTAACAATAACAACAAGAACACAATATTACAACACAAACACTAACCAACATTACAACAAGGTAAAAGGATAAATAGCTAGAAAAATTGAAGGTATAATCTTAAAAACCCAAAAGACTATTCCACTCTTGGATATTTAACATCACAAACAAAAAATACCTAACTCTTACGTTGGCACAAGAGTGACCTCGATATCCCAAGCATCCAATATTTCCAAGCTTGAGTCCAACACGAGTGAATCCACACTCAATGTTGATTTCCCTAGTTACATGTTTCGGCCATGGGGGAATTTCTCACAAGAGAGAGAGAGTTTCAAGTGTTATGAATTCAATATTCAACAAAAACTCATGGCTAAAATCATACATTATTCAATTTATAGTAGGTTACAAAATAAAGTATTAAATGTCCAAAATGACCCCTTAGTCAAATGCTTCAATAGGCGCCCTTGGAGTGCTATGTATGAACATTTTTGGTGTCCATTTAGGTGCTCTTCTGCACTTCATTTGGACACTCCAATTCTCAGGTCTAACATAAGCCCTCATAAGTCCATCTACGCGATCATACTTGTATCAAGAGCTCTTGGGGTTGATCTAAATCATAAGCAACTTGGCTAAACCTATGAGTAATCTTGTATGGGCCTATATAATGTGGACTTAGTTTTTTTTTCTTACCAAATATCATAACCCCCTTCATTGATGACACCTTTAAGAATACCCAATCACCTATACCAAACTCTATCCCCTTTCTTCTAACATTTGTATATGACTTGTGTCGACTTTGGGTTGTCTCCAACCATTGTTGGATAACTTTAACCTTTTCCATAGCCTGATTAACAAGATATGGCCCCAATAAGGTTGTTTCAATCACTTCAAACCATCCAATTGGTGATCTATACTTTCTTCCATACAAAGCTTCATATGGCACCATTTTGATACTTGAATGATAACTATTGTTGTAGGCAAACTGGATGAGAGGTAAATGATCATCCGAACTACCTTTAAATTCCAATACACAAGCTTGTAGCATATCTTCAAGTGTTTGAATGGTATGTTCTGCTTTTCCATCTGTTTGAGGGTGAAAAGTTGTATTTAGATTCACTTGTGTTCCCAAATTTCTTTGAAAAGACTTCCAAAAATTTGCAGTAAATTAGGCATCTCGATCTAATATAATAGAGATTGGTACTCAGTGTAGTCGAACTATCTCTTTGATGTACAATTTGGCATACTGTTCAACTTTTTGTCATCCTAACCGGTAGGAAGTGTGCTGATTTGGTAAGCCTATAAACTATCACACATATGGAATCAATCTTTCTAGATGTACGAGGCAAACCATTGGAAGATCTATACATTGCATATAACCCCTGGGCTTTTGATGATCTACTTTAACTCTTTGACAATTTGAACATTCGGCTACAAACTCTGTAATGTCTTCTTTATGTCACCCCACCAATACATTTCTTTCAAATCATGATACATTTTAGTTGACCACGAGTGGACGGAATAACTTAAATGATGTGCCTCTGTCCTCTTTTTTAGCCCATCTACATTAGGCACACATAATCAGTTTTGGCACCAAAATACCCCCTCTTTCGTTAGCTCAAATGACTTTGTTATATTGCACATTCTCTTTAAGTTATAATAGTATGGGATCTGCATATTGTTTCTCTTTCACTTCACCTACTAATGAAGATTCTACCGCATTATAAACAATAAGCCCTTCATCTGGAGTTTCAAGAAGGCAAAATCCCAAATTTCCTAGTAGGTACAGATCTTTAGTCATCCCTTGTATTTCTATAGATCATGTCATGGTCTTTCGACTTAACGCATCAGCTACTATATTTTCTTTCCCTGGATGATACAAGATATTAATATCATAGTCTTTTAATAATTCAAGCCATCTTCGCTGCCTCAAATTTAGGTCCTTCTGATTAAAGATATGTTGCAAAATCTTTTTGTTAGTATATATGTCAATATGAATCCCGTACAAGTAGTGATTCCATATCCTAAAGCAAATATAAAAGTTGTTAGTTCCAGATCATGCATCGGATAATTCTTCTCATATGGCCATAATTGTCTTGAGGTATATGCTATGACTTTACCATGCTACATCAATACACATCCTAAGCTAATTCTTGAAGCATCACAATACACAACATACCCTTTTGTGCCTTCTGGAAGCACCAATACGGGTGTAGAAGTCAACTTATTCTTCCGATCTTAGAAACTCCTTTAACATGTATCATTCCATTGAAACTTGGAAGCTTTGTGTGTTAGCTTTGTTAAAGGTGCAGAAATTGAAGAAAACCCTTCAGCTCCTATAATAATATCCTGCCAACCCTGGGAAACTACGAACCTCTATAGGCGTTATAGGTCTTCGCCATTTCTTAACGGCTTTTACCTTTTGAGTATTAACCATTATCCCTTTATCAGATACAATATGACCCGAAAATGCCACAATTTTTAACCAAAACTCATATTTATAGAATTTCTCATATAGCTTACAATCACGAAGAATCCATAACACCTGTCGTAAGTGACTGGCATGGTCCTCCTTTGATCTCAAATACACCATAATATCATCTAGAAGAAATATCACGAACACATCTAAGAATGGCTTGAACACCCTATTTATCAAATCCATAAAAGCTGTGGGCATATTAGTTAGTCCAAAGGACATGACTAGAAACTCGTAATGACCATACCGTATTTGAAAAGCTATCTTGGGAATATCATTCTCTTTGAACCTTACTTGGTGGTAACCTAACCTAAAATCAATCTTTGAAAAGCACTTGGAGCCTTGCAATTGGTTGAATAAGTCATCAATTCTTGGAAGGGGATATTTGTTCTTAATAGTCACTTTATTAAGTTGTCAGTAGTCAATACACATTCTCAATGTGCCATCTCTTACGCACAAATAACACTATTACGCCCAAAAGGGACATACTAGTCCTTATTAATCCTTTATCTAGCAATTTTTTCAATTGCTCTTTTAAATCCCGTAATTATGTCGGGGCCATTCTATATGAAGGAATTGAGATTGGTTGAGTACTTAGAATTACATCAATACCAAACTCCGCTTCTCGTTCTGGTGGCAAACCTGGAAGATCTTCAAGAAATACATCAGGAAATTCATTTACCACTGGAATAGTTTAAAGAGTTGGTGGCTCCACATTTGTATCTCCCACACTAACTAGATGAGATATGTAACCCTTGGAAATCATCCTTTTTGCCTTAAAATAACCATTAGTACCACACTCAAATCATCAATCCTTGGTTGTTCACAGTTGACATACACACATACATCCATGGTATTTGGCATAAAAGACTTGGCATAGAGGATACTAAAGAAGTGAATAGAATCAATATTAAGAGAATATGAGCATGAACAAAAAATACACCTTCCACAACTTAAAAGTATTTCGGGGTCAAATGGGAGTAGAAAATAAGGGGTTAATCCGAGGTGACCCAATCCTTTTACTAGGCTACCAAACTCACAATCATCATCATTTAATAAAGGAAACCAACCACCAAACTTACTACCTCTACATAAAACCAATTCAAAATTAACATGGTTATCATCATAGGAAAAGAGGTAGTATAGGAAGGAATCAAATATGAAGACATCACCCAAGGTGCTATTATTAACAAAAGGGTCATGTAGTGTGTGAATACTCTTGTAACATGGCAAGGGAACCTTATTCAAGTTATAAGTGCTAGCGCTAGATGGACAGAAATTATTCTTATGAAAAGAATTGATTTTGTCATCTGAAGGATCAACTAGTGCTTGCATACTCACAACAAGAATTTTGTCCTTATGCAACCTATCAAAACCAAGAGTATCACAAAAGGGAGATTCATGCACTTCTTCACCAACCCAACCCAAAACTATACCAATTTTGCCACTACTAGCCACATCATAATAATTCAACTTTCTAGGAGTGTAGAAGATAGCTTTGTTACCTTGTATATCATGGGAAGTGTGTTCTTCAATTGTCTTTGCATTATGGTAGCCCTCATGCCCCACATCACAATGGAATATGTCAAGATTTCCCCTTGGATTAATTTCTTCATCACTTGTCCCAAGATTGGAACATTCGGCCAAGGGTTCCATTAACTCATTAACCATGGGTTTGTGTGGAAATCCTTTTGGATTCTTGTTTGACAATATATGATCTTGAACCTGCACATGAGAAGAATCAATGCTAGGCAAAGTGCAGCATTTGCATTATGGAGTAACAATGGACATTTGTGGACAAGTCCTACAAACAAAGTTGCCTTCCCCTTTCCTTTCTCACAATCTGAGGCCTCCCTTTCCCTCTCCTTATTTTCTTTACATTCTTCTTGTACCTCAATATCAAGCTTCTCTCCATCTTAAAACTGACCTCATCACCCTCGGATTCTATCACCATCTCTTTTTAGTTTTATGGGGTGATTTCGATTTAGTGGATCTTGGAGAGGAGGCATTGAATTACATTGGTGATATATTTGGATTTGTGGCATGGGATTTTGTGGAGTGTGGTATCCTTGGTAAAGTGGACTTGGGACTTGGTGGTTTGAATTTTTTGGAGGCTTTGGTGGATATAATCTCTCAACCCTCCCTTTCATTCTAATCACACCACCCATCAAGGATACTATTTCATCCCTCATAGAATCCACATTACTTCTCAAGGCACCATTATCACTCCTTATTTATCGTGCAATGGCCTCAAACCGAGACATCAAGGCTCTAATAGCATCATTTCCCAATGGTTGGGAAGTAGTACCTTTGAATTCCTTGGCAAATGTATCTAAAAGAACAAAAAATCAGCAACCAACACAACCTACAAAATGAGCAAACAAGTTAGTTCAAAAGCCTCACCACACTCTCACTCAACCTCACCTCACACTTGCCTTCACAAGTGTTGAATAATTGGAAATACATGGAAAGTTATTTAAGTGGTGAATAATCTTTGTTCCGTAATCGATTTTTGTTTGATATGACACAAATAAAACTGATGTACGGACTTGGAGCAACAAACTACTATGAATTCAAAAATGAGAAAAACACACAAAAATTGAAGACACGAAATGAACGGACTCTAATAGAATTACGAAACTAGTAGGTACTTACTAGCTTACTAATTAGGGCTAGAACCAATAAAATTGAAACTGGAAACAACAATTAGAAACTAGGAAATCTACTTAGGAACTCAATTTGGTCATTTATATAAATGGTGATGTAGCAGCTTATAATTGGGCTTCACTTTTCAAAAATTTCAACTTCCAAATTCTTGTCTCAGCCAAATAACACTTAGGGAAGGAAGAGAAGTCGTTTGGAGGGAAAAATATTCAAGTTTGAAGACTTTTCAAGCTTCAAAATGGATTAGAAATGAATTGGTCCCCCTTGTACTTGCAATTGTACTTGAAGATTCCTTTTGGCTTTGTTGTTTTCTTCTTTTGGCAAGACTAGGAAGCTTCTTTGAAAATACCTTGAACAACTAGTACACTCTCTTTCCTCCCTTTTCAAAATCAAATAAGAACTTTTGAATATCTTCTCCAACAAGATATGAAGATTGAGGAAGAACAATATGAATATTCAAGAGTTGATCAAGGTGACCACTAGGCAAATGAACCCCGAATTCAATTTTTCTTTTAGATATAGGTTCCTTTGGACAAGACGAGCTCAAATAACAAAAAGACAGCCATAAATCACGTCAGCAACTCAAACCCAAAATGGATCTCACCTCCAAAAGCTTTAAACAAGTCACAACAATGGTTGATCTAGCTCAAAAACAACCAAATCTTTTTCCAAATGTAGATCTAGACTCCCTAGGTTCTAGGGAACAAGAATGTAGAACTTGTAACCAACAAAACAACACAAAAATATGTAGTTCTAAGATTTAAAAATCTGCCAAAACATAAAAACGGGTTTACAATTTTTTTTGTGAGATTTTCTATTTTCAACACTCTTTTTTTTGTTGTGATTTTCTTAGATCCAAGACTTAGAGTTGTGGGAACAACTATAATACATGGATTTGATACCAAATGATAAAAATAGACTAAGAACACACGAAATTGGGATGAAGAACACAAAAACCAGCAAGCACAAAAACTAAAAATAACACATTAGAAGGGAGATGATGAAGAAGATTGCATAAATGTAAAGATAGATAATGAAACATACACCAACCTTAATGATTAGCACCTAATTGTGTATCAATTAACTAGACATACTTCACCATGGATGGATAACACTTCATTCTTAGGTGGACACAAAGGAGTTCACCTTCTCAAGCACCCACCTTTCTTGCCAATTTGTCAACACAAGTGAAAACCATCAATTGTGTTAACCCTAATTTCAGTTTCTCTCTTAAGGAGAAGGAGAAAACTACAAGCTAAGACTACAATTAAAATCTAAAAAGTAACTCAATTCATTATGTCAAAACTAAGGAAAATAAGAGCTAAGGTGCCTATTTATACTATTACAAAACAAAGACTAAACTACCCTTAATGAAGGGTGCTCCTTTGGAGTGTAAAAACAAAGTCGTAAAGGACTATAATAGCCCTAACATAGGGTACCTCTTGACTGTTATTTTAGAGTGCAAAATGTCTTCACTTCCCTTCACTTGAGGTTCCTATTAGGTGTATAAGTTCTCCTTCTTTTATTCTCTTGAACAAGGCTTCAAAATACTCCAAAAAAAAGATTTCAATTGCTTGCCAATTCCGAATCTTGATCCTTTAAAAATATCTTGTTATCTTGGTTCTCCTCATGCTTGTATCAACAACTCTACCTGAATGAGGTACCGATGATGATGATGCAACGGCTGATCCAGTAGGTCATGCCATACCTCCCATGCCCCTTTGTGGGTATTCTCTCAACATATGCCCCGATGTACCACACCAAAAGCAAGCATTTGTCCCAAATTGACTTGCACCTAAATGAAGCTTTACACATTATTTACATGGGTTTCGAGGAGGCCTTAATTGTCTCATACTCCCTTGCTCTTGATACCCCACTGTTCGTGAACTCTAACTCTCACTACTTTGTCCAATTTATCTATAGGATGAAAAAGATAATTGCCTAGGCGATCTATTAGAAAACCAAGGCCTAAACTGACCTTGGGATCCCATAAACTACCTCATAGATCTAGACCTCTTAGAATACCCTCTTTTCAATTCTTGTGTTCTTCTTCTTTGCCTCTGATTCTCTATTTTTGATGCAAAATCTTGTATCATTTCTATGTCCATGTCTTTTTTCAAAGCAGCAATAGTACAATCTCTAACCAGATTGGGTCCAATCTATCCATATATCGATGAACTCTATCATCCATAATAGCCGCTACATTAGGAGCATACCTAGCCAAATAGTTAAACCGGAGGCTATACTCCTTCACACTCATTCTCTCTTGGCGAAGATTCAAAAACTGATTAGCACGGGCCTCTCGAATCTCAATTGGAAGATATTGATCAAAAAATGCCTCTTTGAACTCTTTCCAAGTAACTAAAGGTGCATCAATACCCCTAGATCGTTTCCAATATTCGTACCAAAATATAGCCTCCACTTTAAATTTATATGCTGCTATCTCAACTATCTGGTTACCCGATATATGCATGATATCTAGAGCCCATTGGATTTGATTAATAAAGTCTTGTGGGTCTTCATTAATATATTATCCGGTGAATGTGGGAGGATCCAATTTAAGAAAATCCTGTGTTCGTAGGCTAGCTGCCCTATCTATACCACTAGAACCTATGGTTGGAATAATTTGTCCTTGAACTTGTCCAACAACTATATGATTAAAAATTTTTACCGCACTCCTTAGCTCTTGGTCAGTAGCATTAATAGGTGGTTCTGAGGATGTGGTTCTTCTCCTCTTTAGTTCTTCTGGAGATAGAGGAGTAGAAGAAGTTTGCGATACAAACTCATCTTGAGCCTCACTTTGATTAGCTTGTATAGGTGGTGACTTCTTGGTCCATTCTCCAGCAGCCACGTCTACTCGCTTACTTGTATTCTTACTCCTTCTTGTAACCAACATCTTCACTATAATGAGAGAAAAAAATTATGTTTAGTGGTTAAATATGACATCACCAACTACTTTGGCTATATTGCACGATCTAAGATATGAAAAAAAAAAGAAACAACCCCTAAATGCCCATAGCGTCTTGTTTATAGATTTGGTGCACAACATACCCATGAGCAAGACTCTACGTAGACACGACTTTGTAGACTCCAAAGGACGACCTGCTCTGGTACCACTTTTGTCACATCTCAAATCCTATTGGGGTGGATAGGATCCCTTAGCCGTAAAGGCCCGAGAGAACCAATCCATAAGCTTGTAATTCTCATGCATATAACTATGGCAACCAAAGGCTCCGACAAACATTAATATGCATTGGTGAGAATATCTACATTGGCAAGCATAAAATTATATATGCAACACTTGGTTGTTGGGGCCAATACATCTAAAAGACAAGACACTACCAGGTTTAACTTTACATTAGTCTGCAAAGCCTCTAAAAGATACATGAACTTAGTTGGTTTGGGACAAACTCCCGCCCTTCTCTTGACTACTGCACAATACCAATACATATGGAACAAACTCAGAAAGCCCCTAATCAACCTGAAGCTGACCAATAGTCACTTAATAGACTTTACTTCTACTAGTGAGGTGTATTAGCTGAAGCACCTATCCTGGTATCATAAAATACAGGTCCACCATGAGGGACGTCAATATGAAAATATGTACTGAATATGTAAGGCTGAAGGTAACAACACATGATACAAGAGCTCAATAGAAATCAGATACCAGTGAATAAATAGTGCTAGTAGACCACCTTTATATATTTGTAGGATCAGGTACATTACATTCCTTTCTGCATTTTACCTTTCTTATTTCATAATCTTTGAAATTCATATAATACAAATGACCAACTGATTAGTGGTAACTAGACAAACCGGGATCGGTAACTAGACAAACCGGGATCGGCCTATGCTAGGCTTATGCCCCTGAGCTGCCACTCATTTTACAAATTTGCATTACTTAGTTTGTTTAACCTTTGAGATTGTTACTTGGCAGTAATAACATTATTGATACAAGAATTACAAGGAAAACACAAAACAAACTTCAAAATCATCCACAAGATCAAAGATCTGAGGACCCTTTTTGAACACCACACTAGGATTCAACAAAAACAACAAGAACACAATGTATTGATGTGTTTATCACCTAAAACAGCTAACAACAAACTATGTTAACAACAATAAGATGAAGAACAACAACAATGGAATAGGAACTACAAGTCACGGATTTGAATTACAAGAACACAAGCAAATAATTACAACATAAACAAAATTTATTGATAGTTAGACCTTAGTTGGTATAATCTTAAGAATCCAAGAATACGATAATCTTGGACCCTTAACACTACACACAATGGTTAACATAACTCCTACAGTGACACAAGAGGAACTTTACCTCCTCTAAACACCAACGTATCAAGCAAACATTGCAATACAAGTGATATCCATACTTGTTACCCTCATTTTAGTGTGGTGGCTATTCCAAGTCCTACAACATAAAGAAGAAGTAGATGGGATTTCTAAGAACATATCACCTTATCTTTCACAAAAGTAGTCCTCACATACATAAAAACCATCACGGGCAGCCAAAGGACCACAGTAAAAATCGTCTTCACAAGTACAATCACAACTCAGGTTTTCTAAATATTCAAGCAAGTCAAGATCATCTAAGCCCGGTTGATCATTTTGCTCACCCTTACTAGTTATTGGCAATTCACATACCAACGTAGATTCACCTTGTTTTACAAAGGGTTAACTAGTGTTTAAATACTTTCGTCACTTGGAAATGGAACCTTAGTTAAGTTGTAAGTTCTAGCACTAGATGGACAAAAATTATTCTCATGAGGAGAATCAATTTCATCATCTAAAGGATCAACTAGTTCTTGCGTACCTAAAACAAGAATTTGGTCCTTATGCGACCTAACAGTATCAAGAGAATCACAAAATTAAAACTCATGCACTCCTACACTAGGTAAAACCGTAACTACGTTCATAAGAGTGTAGGGAATAACATTTTTACCTCGTAGGTCACATGAGCTACAGTCTTCATCTTAACATGTGTTCGGGAAACCCACTTTCTCCCTTTGAAGTCCCATGTGATCCAAAATTTCATTTATCACTTCCCATTGACGGGTAATGGCTTCAAGTTTAGCAAAAATAGCACTTGCACACGCTGGTTCCATTTTAATTGCACCTAGAAATAAAAAAGAAAAGAACGAGTCTACAAAATAAAACACAAGTTAGTTCGAAACAATCTCATCAAACTCTTACACACTTGATCGTCTCACACTTGGATTCATAAGTGTTGTAAGTCGGTTTGTAGTTTGTGATGAGTCGAAGGGTAAGTCTACTCCTTGATCGAAATGGGTACTTTGTCTGAAGACATAAGGAAATAATGTACAAACTTGAACCATGAAATTCTACGATTCAAAAACAAGAAAAGCACAAAAAAATCTAACACGAACAAACGGGCATAAAAAACTAACTAACAAGCTAGTATTTGATTACTAGGTCGTCAATTAGTGTTTGAACACAAACGAAACTAAGAAACAATAAAATAAAACTAAGAAATCTAAAATTTAAACACAAAATGTTGTGTGAACAGTAATTTAGTGATGTGGCAGTCCACTATTTGCCTTGGTTTTGTCAAAATTTGACTCACCAATTTCAAGTCTTGACATATCTACAATTTGGAAATGGTGCATTCGGTTAATGGAGGGAAATTTTGGTCTTGAAGCTTCTTTTTCAAGTTAAAAACAAGACGACTTGGCCTTCTTGGTACTTTCTCCTTTAAACAAGGTCCTTAATTCAAGGAAAGTAGGTGAAAAGTTGTTGTCAAGTCTTTTGAGTGATGTGATCAAGTCTTTCACCAACAAGTACTACAACTTGGTCTTTCACCTTTTGAGGATCTAATGTTCACCGTTTATTTTACCAAAAGATGAAAAGGGTAAAGAACAACAAGAGCACAATAACAACACAAATAACAACTACAATATTTTCCAAGAACAACAACAAATTCAAACGCTCAACTCCACAACAACAAGGCCTTCAACACGGTGAAGGCTTAGAATGACAACATCAAATCAGTCACACTTTGTTCATATTTACAACATCAACAAGTTCAAGTTCAAGCTTAGTTTTGGACACTTTATAGTGTTGGTGAGAAAGAAACCAACACTACAAACACTCTTAACAACAAAAGACTACAAGATCTAGTCACAAAAAAACATTTCTCGGCCAAGACCACAACAAGAACAACAACTTTCTCAGCCAAGAACAACAAGAACATGTAGATTACTACTTTACTGGATTTTTTTGTTTTTCAACTCTTTTTTTTTCTTTTTGATTTATTTTTTTCAACTCTCAAGCCCAATTTTGATCTTGTTAGAACAAAATCAAAGATATCTTTGATACCTAATGATACAAGAATGACAAGGACAACACAAAACACACTTTAAAATCAGTCTACAAGGTCAAAGATCCGAGGACCCTTTTGAAGACCACACTTGGATTCAACAAACAACAACAAGAACACAATGTATTGATGTGTTTATCACCTAAAAACAGCTAACAAAAAACAATGTTAACAACAAAAAGATGAAGAACAATAACAATGGAACAAGAACAACAAGTCACAGATTTGAATTACAAGAACACAAACAAACGATTACAACATAAACAAAATGGATAGATAGTTAGACCTTGGTTGGTATAATCTTAAGAATCCAAGAATATGGTAATATTGGGCCATTAACACTACACACAATGGTTAACCTAACTCCTACATTGACACAAGAGGAACTTTACCTCCCCTAAACACCAACATATCAAGTAAACATTGTAATACAAATGATATCCATACTTGTTGCCCTTATTTCGGTGTGGTGGAAATTCCAAGTCCTACAACTAAAAGTGTTTCATATTTTCCAGTCTTACATCAATAAACAACTAATTAGAAAAAGTCCTAAAATGTTCTATTTATATTCTATTACAAGACAAGGCAAAATGACAATAATGCCCTT
>NC_061111.1:117348514-117504795 GCF_002878395.1 Capsicum annuum | reverse complement strand
CAACAAATTCAAATGCCCAACTCCACAACAACAAGGCCTTCAACACGGTCAAGGCTTAGAATGACAAAATCAAATCAGTCACACTTTGTTCACATTAACAACATCAACAAGTTCAAGTTCAAGCTTAGTTTTGGAAACTTTATAGTGTTTGTGAGAAAGAAACCAACACTAGAAACACTCTTAACAATAAAAGACTACAAGATCTATTCACAAAGAAACATTTATCGCCCAAGACAACAACTTTCTCGGTCAAGAACAACAAGAACAGGTAGATTACTACTTTACTGGATTTTTTTTGTTTCTCAACTCTTTTTTTTCCTTTTAGATATATTTTTTTTTTCAACTCTCAAGCCCAAGTTTGATCTTGTTAGAACAAAATCAAAGATGTCTTTGATACCAAATGATACAATAATTACAAGGGCAGCACGAAACACACTTCAAAATCAGTCCACAAGGTCAAAGATTCCAGGACCCTTTTGAAGACCACACTTGGATTCAACAAACAATAGCAAGAACACAATGTATTGATTTGTTTATCACCTAAAAATGGCTAACAAAAAACTATGTTAACAACAAAAAGACGAAGAACAATAACAATGGAACAAGAACAACAAGTCACAGATTTGAATTACAAGAACACAAACAAACGATTACAACATAAACAAAATGGATAGATAGTTAGACCTTGGTTGGTATAATCTTAAGAATCCAAGAATATGGTAATATTGGACCCTTAACACTATACGAAATTGTCAAACTAACTCCTACATTGACACAAGAGTAACTTTACCTCCCCTAAACACCAATGTATCAAGCAAACATTGCAATACAAGTGATATCCATACTTGTTGCCCTCATTTCGGTGTGGTGGCTATTCCAAGTCCTACAACTAAAAGTGTTTCATGTTTTCAAGTCTTACATCAATCAAAAACTAATTAGAAAAAGACCTAAAATGTTCTATTTATATTTTATTACAAGACAAGGCAGAATGACAATAATACCCTTAAAGAGAGGGGTAGCCATGGAGTGTATTTGGACCCAATGAAGTGACCAAAATGCCCTTAATGGAGGTGACCAAATCATGACCCATTAAGTGTTGTAAAAAGCCGTGAGTCCTCTAGTCTTCAATGCTCCAAGCAATCTTCCACACACGACCTTGCTTGTGCTCAAAATGGGTCTTCCTTGCATATTATTGTGCTCTCAGGGTGACCAAGTCTTGTGCCTTTAGATGATGACCTCCAATCATGTCTTCAAAAATTAAGGTGGCCATTTAAATTGAATCATCATTCCCTTCTTGAAAAGGCCATGTATTGATGTGTTTATCACCTAAAAATGGTTCACAACAAACTAGGTTAACAAAAAAAATATGAAGAACAATAACAATGGAACAAGAACAACAAGTCACAGATTTGAATTACAAGAACACAAACAAACGATTACAACATAAAAAAAATGGATAGATAGTTAGACCTTGATTGGTATAATCTTATGAATCCAAGAATACGGTAATATTGGAACCGTAACACTACACACAACGGTTAACCTAACTCCTACGTTGACACAAGAGGAACTTTACCTCCTCTAAACACCAACGTATCAAGCCAACATTGTAAAACAAGTGATATCCACAAATGTTGCCCTCATTTTGGTGTGGTATATATTCCAAGCCTTACAACTAAATGTGTTTTATGTTTTCAAGTCTTACATCAATAAAAAACTAATAAGAAAAAGACTTAAAATGTTCTATTTATATTCTATTACAAGAAAGGGGAAAAAAACAACAATGCCCTTAAAGGGAGGGGTGACCATGGAGTGCATTTGGACCCAATAAAGTGACAAAAATGCCCTTAATAAAGATGACCAAACAATGACCCATTAAGTGTTGTCGAAAACCGTGAGTTCTCAAGTCTTCGATGGTCCAAGCAATCATCCACACATGACCTTGCTTATGCTTAAAACGGGTCTTTCTTGTTTATTCTTGTGCCCTCGGGGTGACCAAGTCTTGAGCCTTTAAATGATGACCTCCAATCATATCTTCAAATATTAACGTGGCTTGTTATGCTACCTTGAAGTAGTAATATACCAATAATATACATGGGAGGTAGGGAGCTATTGGTACACAAATGAAGTGTTTAGGAGCTGAAAATAATACATGGGTCTTATTTGAGTAAACGGAGAACTCCTAAAATTCACTAGTGAAAATCGACATGTAGGTTTAATAATAAGCATGTATTGAGGTGTTTTAACATATTAGAGAGTCGGAACAAGGTCATTGTCTACATGGGATATAACATGATGCCATTATGTATCACTTGTTATATGATACCTTAGAATCTTACTTGATGGACCAAATGTCTGATTTCATGCCAAAGAATGCAAAATAGAGTATGCTTTACATACCTTATTATATAACTCTGAAACTAAGCAAACTTGACTTCCCACTATTCAGTTTACTTATCTACAATATAAGATATGGTAAACTAATATTAGCAACCAACCGACATATTTGGGCTATTTAACTTCACCAAAATAGTAACCTAGCAGTAAGCTCTTAATATATCTATTAAGAGGGTTATTTTAACCCTTTTCTCTTCCAATTACACCCATATAACATACATGTCCTTATAAGGTTCACCGAAACTATCTTGGCTTCATTACACATTCCAAACATATATAAAACATATTGGGCAGTAAACAAATGCAATAATTAGTTTGGTGGTATACCGCCTTATAGCCTAAGGGATATGAACTAACAAAAATGGACTCAAAAGATGCAATTTCTAGCAAGAACATCAAAGAAAAACAACACACAAAGAAAGAACATCTAGAAGGTATATCAAACCTTCCAACACACATCAACATGTAAGTGAAAACCACCCTCTTAGGTGACCCAAAGAAAGCACTCTTCCCCAAGCACACCTTTCTTGCCAAATTATCCAAGACAAATGAAACCCTAACTTCAAATGTCAAAGGACCTATTTCAGATTCTACCTCTGACTACAAGAATAAAAGCTACAATATAGGAGCAAGTTAAATATCATCAAAAGACTAATCAAAAGAGAAGGTAAATGGTCTATTTATACTATTACATGCCAAATGACGAAACTACCCTTAATGAACTAAAGAGTGCCCTTAGAGTGTTGGCTTTCAAAGTGCAACTCTATCTTCCCTTTGTAGAATGTAGACTCTTAAACTCCCTTCTTAAAAAATCTAGGCATTCCTCTCTTGGTCAAATCTACAACCCCTTCTCAAACATTCAAGTGCATAAACAAAGCTTGAAGTTGATGAAGTTCCTTGGTTTGGCTCCTTGTAAGAGGTCTTGAGGGCTTTATACTTGCATCATCCTCTCCATCTTGAAGGTAGTTTATCCTCAAACTTGATGATTCATTAACACCAAGAGTGTCCATGAGTGAGAGATCACAAACATTGAACGTATTTTGAACTTGGTAATCCGAAGGTAGATTGATTTGGTAAGAATTGTCATTTATCCTTTTGAGAACTTGGAATGGTCCATCACCTCTTGGCATGAGCTTAGCGTTTATTTTGTTTGGAAACCGATCTTTACTTAAGTGTAACCACACCTAATCTACTGGTTCAAGCACAAGTCTCCTTCTTCCTTTGTTTAAACTTTTTATAATTTCTTGGTTCTTCTTTTCAAGCTTGAGTCATACCCTTTCATGCATCTTCTTTATTTCCTCGACTCTTTTACATCCATCTAGAATTATTATAATATCACTATACAAAGGGTTAATATCCAAGGGGGTAAGGGTATTCATTCCATAAACATAATCAAAGGGAGTCATTCCCCGTACTTGAGTGTATTACCCGATTGTATGCAAATTCCACCAAAGGTAGGTAATCTTCCCATGAATCCATTTTACCTTTAACCATAGAAGGTAGAATAGACCGTAAGGTTCTATTTATTACCTCTATTTATCCATCGGCTTGTGGGTGGCAAGACGTGGAGAAAAGAAACTTCGTTCCAAGCCTACCCCACATAGACTTCCAAAATAGACTAAGGAACTTTGAGTCCCGATCATTGACAATAGTCCTTGGGATCCCGTGAAGATTTACAACGTGTTCAACAAATAACAAAGCTACACTAGGAGAATCCTCTATTTTAGCACATGTAATGAAATGAGCCATTTTGGAGAATCTATCAACAACAACAAAAATACTATCTCGACCTTTTCTAGTCCTTGGTAGCCCCAAAACAAAGTCCATGGATATATCAAAGCAAGGTCTAAAGGGAGTGGGAAGTGGGGTGTATAATCCTTGAGGTAGAAGGTGAGATTTCTCACTCCGGTAATCCATATATTGGCCATAAACTTTAGCAACATCTTTGCCCATTTTGGGCCAATAGAATTGCTCCTCTAAGATACCGAGGGTCTTGTCAACCCCAAAATGCCCCATGAGGACACCATCATGTGCTTATCTCATAAACAATTCCCTCCATGAACTATAAGGAACACACAACCTCCTCCCTTTAAACAAATAACCATCAAATTGAGAGTAGGAGGAATTGCCATTCTCTTTAAGCCATCGGTCCCTTCCCCACTCTTCACATTCCCTAAAAATAGGAGCAAAGGTAGGATCCTCGGGATACAATTTTCGCAATCTCTCAAATCCCATTAACTTCAAATACAAGGTAGCAGCAATCACATGCTTTCTGGATAATGCATCGGCAATAACATTTTCCTTGTCCTTTTTGTAATAAATTACATAAGGGAAAGTCTTAGTAAACTTATTCCACTTATAATGATTCTTATTCAACTTGTCTTGGATATTAAGGTGTTTCAACGATCAATGATCCGTTGGTATCACAAACTCCTTAGGCCACAAATAAAGTTGCCAATTTACCAAAGATCTAATAAGGGCGTACAACTCCAAATCATAAGTCGAATAATTAAAAGTTGCCCCTTTGAGCTTTTCACTAAAATAAGAAAAGGGCTTACCTTCTTGCATAAAAACAGCCCCAATACCAACCTTACTAGAATCACACTCAACTTCAAATATCTTATCCAAATCGAGCAATTGCAACAAAGGTGCCGAGTTGAGCGTAGCTTTCAAGGCTTCAAAAGCCTTAGCTTGCTCATCACCACACTTAAAGGGTTGGTCTTTTCTAATAACCTCAATCAAAGGGGATTATATGGAGCTAAAACCCTTGACAAACCTCCTATAAAAGCTCAACAACCCATGAAAACTTCAAATTTCTCCAATAGTCTTATGGGTTGGCCAACTTTGTATAGAGTCTATCTTGGCTTCATCCACTTTTACACCCCTTGAGCTCTCAAAAAAACCCAAGAAAACCACGTTATCCACAGCAAAAGAACACTTCTCTATGTTGGCATACAACTTCTACTTTTGGAACACATCAAACACATACTTCAAATGCATCACATGATTATCAATAAATTTACTATATACCAACACATCATCAAAGTAAACCACCATAAAGTTTCCAATATAATGCTTCATTACATGATTCACTAGACTCATAAAGGTGCTAGGAGCATTGGTAAAGCTAAAGGGCATGAACAGCCTCTCATATACACCAAATTTGGTCTTGAGGACGGTCTTTCACTCATTACCGGGTTGTATACGAATCTGATGGTAGCCACTCCTAAGATCGATTTTAGAAAACATACAAGCACCATGGAGCTCATATAACATATCATATATCCTAGGGATGGGATGACGATACCTTATAGTGATTTTGTTGATGGCTCTACAATCCACGCACATGCGCCAAGTTCTGTCTTTATTTGGTACTAAAAGCATCGGGACAACACACAGACTCAAAATTTCTTTGATGTAGCCAATATTGAGAATCTCCTCAACTTGTCTTTCAAGCTCCTTAGTGTACATGGGATTGCTCTTATATTTCCAGTTTGTTTTGAAGTTGTGAACCTGACACCAAATTAATTTGGTGCTCGATTCCACGAATCGGGGGCAATTCTTGTGGCAATTATTGTGGGAATACATCATCAAACTCCAACCAAAAAAGTGAAATTGAAGTGTAAAGAGAAGAAGAAAATGAAGGAAAACAAGAAGAGACGTTAGTATTAAGGGCATGAGCTACATGTCTTGTTCCTTGATCAAATCCTTCCTTCTAGACAATATAACCATGGGTCCTTCAACCTTTTGAGCCTTAGATCACAAACTTCTCCCTTAGAAGAGGTAGAACCCGAGACCTCCCCTTTTTTTCTCTTTTTGGTTTCTTGGCTTTCGCTCCCCTTTTCTTTCAACTCTCTTAATTTTTGATGCATCTCATTCACTTAGAAGGGTAATAATGGGTGTAATGTGAACTTCTTCCCATCATGCACAAGTGAGTAAGTGTTAAACCTCCCATCATGCTTGGTAGATTTTTCATATTTCCATGGTCTACCAAGTAGCAAATGGCATACTTGCATTGGAATGACATCACAATAAACTTCATCTTGGTAGTTTCCTACCATGAACTTGATCATGAATTATCGGGTCAATTTTAAATCACCACATTCATTGAGCCATTGTAGTTTGTAATGGTTAGCATGAGGAGTAGTAGGAAGTTTCACGAAATCCACCATTGTAGAACTAGCAACATTTGTGCATCTTCCGCTATCAATAACTATAGTTCACACCCCTCTCTCAATCAAGAATTTGGTGTGAAACAAGTTCTCTCTTTGTCTCAGATCTTAAAATTCCTTACTTACCATAGCCCTCCTCACCATATAATTAGAAAGTAGACACTCTCCATCTTGTGGCCAAGTGTCTTCTACCTCACAATCATCACAAGTAGTTTTGGGTTCACCATCATAAAACTCTCCATTTTACATACCAACATCATCAACCTCAGCTTCAAGATCAACTTCCTCACGTAGGTAGTACAACCAACCTTCTCTTAGGATCACATTCCTACGATTTGCATACTCACTTGCCCGATGACCCCATCATTGACACTTGAAACTTTGAAGGCCTTTTGGATTAGGAGTAAGAAGCTGATTACCTTCAGGTCTTTTGGGCTATTTTGGCACTTGTTTGACCTCGGATTGCTTAAAAAAAGTTGAGGGCTCCTTACCTTTACCCAAACTCGAAACTTGCCGATTTGGACCTTTGGAGTGGACCCAACTCGAATTGGGTGTTTAGAGTCTCGGCTTGTACCTTTCTTTGTTTTCTTTCTCAATTTCAATGGAGGCTTGGAAGACTTCCACCATGGTTCCAAAATTGTGAAGAGTCAAACGAAAGGATATGTCCCTCTTCAACCCAACCTTGAAGTGAATAACAACATGTTGCACTTGTTCACCTCTATGGTAAAGTTTAAAGACAAGTTGCTGAAATTTGTCATAATAGGCCATGACACTCTTGTTTCCTTGCCTTAGATTATAAAGCTTGGCAAGAATCTCATGCCTATAATGTTCCGGTACATATCTTTCTCTAATAACTCTCTTCAACATCTCCCAAGGAGGTAGTTGGCCATCCAACAAAACATCATCAAATCTTTTAGTGTAATCCTACCAAGTGTTTTCATATCCTTCAAAGTGAACAATAACATAGCAACTTTTGTTTTCTTTGAAAAGGTCATTCACTTGAAAAATCTTTTTACAAGCGTATTCCCAATCTAAGTAGACTTCCGGATCACTCTCACCTTTGAAAATTGGAATGCCAACCTTAATTGAATTAATGTCAATGTCTTGGATTCTTGGTTGATCACCATGCCCATGCCTTGCATCTTGACCCCAAAATTAACCATAAGGCCTTCTTTTATCATGTATTTCCCTCATTTATTCTTCAAACCAATAGTCATCATTAGGAACATCATAACCTAATTGCTCCCCTCTACCATAATCCTCAATTTGGATGGGGAATTTTGGATTTGAGGCCATTGGGAAAGTAGGTTTGTTCTTTGGTTATGTGGTACTTGAACTTGTGGCATTGGAGGTGGTGGATGGTAAGGTATTTATTACATAGGATTTGGCATTTGCTAAGTGGTATATTTTAGAGGTATTTGGTTCGGATTTGGTGGTGCAATTTGAGTTCCAAGTCCCTCTTGTTGGACTTGGTTCATTTGGGAATGTAGTGGTCTTTGTAGGGTTCAGTTAGGAGAGGTTTAGTGTGGGTTTAATGGCTTGTTTTGTGGAGATCTTGGAGGATTAAGCATTTGGTAGAGGGTTTGGGGGGGTTATAGTCATTGAATAGTATTGGCTTGGAAACTAGAGGATGCATAGTAGGGAATAGGAGTAGAAGGTCGTGAGTTCCTCCTACTTTCAACACGATCAAGTCTTCCACTAAAAGTGGAAATTTCAGTCCACATAGTATCTATATCACTCATGTCTCTTCTCAAGTCATCATGACTATCTTCCATTATTTGAGCTAAGTCTCGACCCAAGGCATCAATCTGAGCCATCAAGGATTTAGTAGCATCATTTCCCAATGGTTGGGAAGTAGTACCTTTGGATTCCATGGAAAATGTACGTAAAAAGAGCAAAAAAAAAGCAAGCAAACAACCTACAAAACGAGTAAACAAGTTAGTTCAAAAGCCTCACATCACTCACTCTCAATCTCACCTCACACTTGGCTTCACAAGTGTTGGAGAATTGGCAATACCTTGGAAGTTACTTGAGAGGTGAGAAGCTTTGAATCGGAGTTGATCTTTGTTTGAAATGACTCAAATAAAGTGATTCATGAACTTGAACCAAAAAAATACTATGACTTAAAAATGAGAAAAGCACACAAAAAAATTGGAGACACGAAATAAACGAACTCTAAACTAATTACCAACCTATTAGGTACTTACTAGTTTGCTAATTAGTGATAGAATTAGGTTAAAAGAAACTAGAATCAAAAATTAGAAATTAGGAAATCTACCTAAGAACTCAATTTGGCCGATTAGCTAGTGATGATGTGACAGCTTGTGATTGGACATTGAGTTTTCAAAATTTTCAACCCTAATTCTCAAGTCTCGGCCTAGAACCTCTTTGGTGAAGAAGAATTTCGTTTGGGAGGAAAAAATGAAGGTCTGAAAGACTTTTAGGAGCTTCAAATTAATTCAAAATCAATGGTCCCCTCCTTGTACTTGGACTGTACTTGATTTTGTACATTGATTATTCCTTTGTCTCTTCTTTCTTTCGATGACAATGATTATGCGAGGGAATATTCTTTCACAAACACCAAGTACTCTCTCTTTATTCTCCTTGTTTTGATCAAACACACTCCTTCAATATTCTTCCTTAGCAAGACTTGATGAACATGAGAGAACAAGATGAATACTTAAGAGTTGACCAATGTTTGACCCCTAATCAAATGAACTCCAAATCTGATTTTTTTTTGTAGATCTAGCTCACTTAGGCCAAGGTGAGCTCAAATAACAATAAATCACAATCAACCAACGTCCACAACACACAACTCACACGGATCTAGCTTTTTGAAGCTTCAAAAGGCCATAACCATGATGGATCTAGCTCAAAATTGACCAAATCTTTCTCCAAATGTAGATCTAGAATCCTTAGGTTCTAAGGAGCAAGGATATAGCACTTGAAAACAACAAAACCATTCAAAAACGTGTAGATCTAACTTTTAAAATGATGTCCAAACAAAAAAATGTGAAACACCTTTTTTTTTCTTGACTCTAGACTCTTTTTTTCATGGAGATTTTCTTACATCCAAGAATTAGGGTTGTAGGAACAACCCTAAACAAGGCTCTGATACCAAATTATAGCCTAAGGGATATGAACTAACGAAAGTGGACTCAAAAGATGCAATTTCCAGCAAGGACATCAAAGAAAAACAACACACAAAGAAAGGAGATGAAGGAGAAGAATGCATAAAAAGTAAAGATAGTAGAGTAACCCTTACTTCCACTAATGAATAGAACTAGAAGGTATATCAAACCTTCAAACACATATCACTATGTAAGTGCAAACCACCATCTTAGGTGACCCAAAGGAAACACTCTTCCTCAAGCATATCTTTCTTGCAAAATTATCCAAGACAAGTGAAACTCTAACTTCAAATGTCAAAGGACTTATTTCGTATTGTACCTCTCACTACAAGACAAAAAACTACAATATAGGAGTAAGTTCAATATCATCAAAAGTCTAATGAAAAGAGAAGCAAAATGGTCTATTTATAATATTACATGCCAAATGATGAAACTACCCTTAATAAAGTAAAGAGAGGACGCGCCCTTAGAGTGTTGGCTTTCAAAGTGCAACTCTATCTTCCCTTTGTAGAATGTAGACTCTTCAAGTCCCTTCTTCACAAATCAAGGCATTCCCTCTCTTGGCCGAATCTACAACCCCTTCACAAATATTCAAGTGCATAAACAAAGGTTGAAGTTGTTGAAGTTTCTTGGCTTGGCTTTTTGTAAGAGGTCTTGAGGGCTTTATACTTTCATCACCGCCACACCATTCTTCTATATTTCATTACAAACTAATCACACCTTTCTCCAACATCAACCTGGTAGCCCACAATATATACATACAAAAACATTCCATAAAATAGTCCCAAATCTCTTTTATTGTAGCAATCACTTATTGAACTTATCATTCTTGAGTTCCGATAACAACACATTTATAATTCTCTCTCAAATTCATATAGAAGGAGAACAAAATAGAGCAGTCACCTTACCTTAATTCTTCAACTTAGAATTAAATTTGAACTCCTCAAGAACTTCAACTTTCACTTTCCTTCATACTTTAAACCAAAGAAGAAGAGAGATCTCTTGATAACAAGGAAAAAATGAGCAAGTAGTTGTTCTATATTCGGCTATGTAATTATAATTAGACACCTATAGCATGTTTTCCTAATCTACCATGAGATAATTAAGCTAAAACTTGAGTGTTTTCACTCACCTTAGCTTGCAAAGATGAGTGTTTCTTCAAGAACCCTAGAAGAAATTTTAGGGTTGTTATCCTTGTTAAGAAAGGGAGAAAGCTAAAATTTAAAAGGGAATATTGTGGTTAAAATGAACAAAATGGATAGATATGTTGATCTCATATTGATCCCTCATTATTGACCTTATTTCCAGCTACAAATTAGTCAAATAGGTGATGCACCTACTTAAGGGTTCAAGCTGCTCAAAATTTCAAATTAGGTGATGCACCTACTTACTTAAATTCTTATTTTGGTCTGAATTAACTTGGGCCTTTGGCAGATTGCAGTGTTGGGCCAATTGTCTATTTTCTTCCTCTTTTCTTCAATTTGGCCCAAATGAGTAAATTAGTTTAGGCCCAAATCTGGTCCATAGCCATGGATCTATTAATTTGGTCCAAAAATCTTAAGTAGCTGAATCACTTACTAGCTTAATAAAGTCAAGCAACCACCTCAATATTTCATTCCATTTCTAGCTCCTAATTTCTTTAATCTAACATTCAACTTGTACACACTTGGTCACTTTAAACTTTAGATCCAAATAACAGCTTACAATTCCAAGTTTAAATAGTTGTATCAATGTTAACTTGATCGTGTCATACAAAAATGTACGGGCAGCATCTATAATTTCATTTACACCACTAATACTTGCATAAAAAATCTCATTCGTTACCTATACCATAAGGCTATACCAAGTTACCTATAAATAGGGAAAGTAAATGAAATGTACGGTGTGTCACACTTTTATCTGATAAATTTTAGAAGGAACATGGGGAGCAACTATCTTTGGTCCTTTTCATTTAGTTTTTGGCTTATAGACCTAGTTAATAGTCCAACCACTCTTACTTCTTGGTCTTCACAAGCAGCGGATCAGGCTCAAACAAATATTCATAGATTGATGGATAGAGCTTCTGGATTACTTATTTCAGGTATCTTCATAAACTTTCACTTCTTAGACTGGGTGCCCTTGTTCCACTCCAGAGAAGAAGGGTTATCAATCGATATCGAAGTCTCGAAACAATTTATCTCATGCTTTCATAGGAAAAGATAACTTGGTCCTTTCAAGGTCAAAATCCCAATGAGTTGAACATATCAACTATGTTCAACGAATATTTGAACATTAGTCTCAATTCATTTGAAATGAATCTCTAGCTACTTCATACCTTCTTGTAGGGTAACCACATGGAGTGGTCCTATGGAGAGGTGCACCTTGGCTACCCTCACTTCTATATTTTTTATACTGTGGGGCACCTTTTAATGAGGAAGTTGTCTTCTTGGTTGAATAAGGCAAGAATTATGGATAGAGTTTTGGGTTTATAACCTACTTGCTCCACTATATAATTTAGTTATGATAATACAACTGTTCCTTGAAAGGGTCAGGTGTAGTTCAAATGTCATTTAGTACGCTACCTATCATAGATCTTACAAGGTGGTAATGCTTCTGGTGGGTCTGGAAACTGGAAGCCTCATGTTGTTCGTTAGCACTATGGCATTATCGGATTGTACTAGTGACAAGTATTTCGCTGGTTAGTTTTACATTAGGATCCTCTCAGCTATCTAAGTGCCCCTCATTGGAGTGTGGTACTTTCTTGATAGCTGGGAACTTTCCTAGGTACATAGATTTGTTAAACATAGTTTAACATAGTTTGGGGACTACGATTTCTTTGGGGACACATGTTTCAATCTGAATTGGAGAAGGTCTATATAAGGAAATTCTTTACAGTCTACTTTGCTGGCCTTGAATCTTTTTTCTTGAGTTTGACTGGCTTAGTAGCCACCTAGGCCACCTTTGACTCTGAAAGGAGGTTCAAGGTGTTGCACAAGTGCCATGTGGGGGAGTTCCCATATCGTTAAGGGAGTTTTTGTGTGGATCAGGTTAGATTATACCATGGTTATCTCCTAATGGGTCTCATCTTTCTATATGAAATGAATAATAGATGTGAGCGGATTGAGGACGGTGGGTGGGCACGATGGGAAATAAGACTTGCCTCGCGCTAAGGATAAGCGTCATTCTTGGAAGCCTGCTGAGCCTTAAATCACATAACTATTGTTAGATCCTTTGATCATGTATAACCTCTTTCTGTCCTCCAATCTAATAAGCATGTGCTTCCCGTGTTGATCCCGCCCTTAGACTTTAATACAAAGGTTGCCCAATATAAATACTACTTGGAGTTTAGGTAAATTGGCATAATAAGTTTCACATAGTTAAATGAATCCTCAGATCACTTTCAAGGAATAATATGATACTTCACACTAGGCCAAGATCTATCATCATATTTAAGAAAATAAAGTTCTTGCTATGGAAAAAACTGACTGAATTGATAAGCTTGTGGGATTAGGACTTAGGTCGGGGTGAAAGATGGAATGATCCAAAAGCTAATAGCTGTGGACTCATAGAATGAATTGAAGGCTTACCAGCCTAGCTAAGATTATTCACTTACTGACGAATTACGTACTTGTTTGAATACGGGACTACAACCAAAAGAGGATCCCCTCGTTTAACGAAGAAAGTCCTTTGGATTCACCCAGCTCGGACATAAAGTCAGCATTCTTTCTACCAGCAGTGCATATTCAAGCAAGAGAGAGTCAAATTCAAGCTAATCTCGGTAAAGCCACATCTATAGAGATCCCTACAACTGATTCCCTTGATGAGAGGCTGAGGCTAAAGAGAAAGATAATCTAACTACTAAAAGACAAGAGCTATGATTTGAAGCTATCTTTTTAGACTATCCAACCTCCTGTTGGACGAGATGAGACAATGTAAAAGGAAGGAAAGAATAGTGCCGCCTATGCATAAACGTTCCTAGAAGCAAAAATACTTTAGAAACAATGGCTAACAACCCTGCTAATGCTTTTCCATTCTGATTCAGTAGCAAACAGAGCATTCTTTCCTTCGTATTCCATTCCTTCAAACAATTCTATCACACACGGCGAATCGAGTTTAAAGAACGTTCCCCACCACTTACTTCGACCTTTCCAATGTTGTAGCTAAACTAACGGAGGAAGGAGGAGGGGATATCGAATTGATCAAGAACTGGATAAGTTTGATTCCTCTTAGATGTTGTTAAACCAAGAGCGCAAAGTGCATGCGCAAAATCAGAGCTAGAGTAATGGGAAGACAAGAGAATCATTATACTAAAATAAATGAATGAAATAGAGTGAAACATTAAAAGGCAGGCTACAAAGGCGATGACTCAAAGGGAAAAGGAAATAGGCTAAGTAAGAAGATTTACGATTAATCGGAGTGACTCACCAAGAGCATTACCCATCAGGGGCTTGTCACATCCTATACCAGATGAGATGGAAAACAACTATAGGAACACATACTATAAAAATAAACTAGATGAGAAAATAAATCACTAAGCAAATGGAATCACTGATATAAAGCTATAGATACAATACCAACCAATTAGCCAAATCGATACAGATGACATGTGAACCTATGAATACATATGACAACTTTACAATGTCTAAAAAGCCTCTAATGGAAACCATGACTGTAAAACCATCAAAATATATATGATAAAGACTCGATAAGGCCCCAAATTAACTTGGATCTCACCAACAGCCACTGAGTATTCTGTGTTCTATTGGGAAGATCTACTGGCTAAAAATTTGTGCCTGAAACATGGAATGCTTGTCCTCCATGAGGGACGTCAGTATGAAGAAATGTAATGAATAGGTAAGGCATGACATAACCACAAGCGAATAAGATATTAATGAAACTTGGGGTCAATATATATAAACATAGTGATAAGGATGAATGAACCACCCTTACTTACACTTGTGGAAGACTACACATTACATGTTTTTCTTTACTTTACTCTTCTTTGCATTATCATATTTGTAAGGCATGTGATACATATGACTAGCTGATCAGTGGGAAAAAAGGATGACCCATGCTAGGTATTATATCCCTGGGATACGTTTCTCATCGCCAAATAAATTAGGATTGAGACATCCTATGCTTTCTTTTCACCCCTGGGATACCACTCGATAATGGGATCGACCCATGCTAGGTATTCCTTCCACCCTTGGGATACCACCCATAAATTAATAAATTGAGATCAGCCCATGCTAGGCTCTCACCCCTGAGCTACCATTCACACATAAGTATATTTACTTTACATTACTTCTTTGATCTTTTAGATTGTAATTTTGGTGGTCATAACATTATTGAGCTTTAGAACTATGAACCAATAGAAGAAGGCTTGCAATGGAGGCAAGAACAATGATATAGGAAATAAGGGTAATACTTTGGAACTTATATGACACCATGAGCCTCAATGGACATAAAATATATTGACTAATAATCCAAGAAGGCATGTGACAAGTGAGGAGATGACGACCTGCAACAAATAAGCTAGTAAGGTGTATAGCTTGTAAGAAAGTGACATTACATAGTATATATGGGTTGTGGTATATTTTAGTGATCTTAACTAGCATATAGCAATTGGGGCAGATTCATGTGTAAAAATTTAGACGTTTCAAATGGGGGAATATGTTCATACCAAGTTGAGATACTAACTCCTCGACTAAAAAGGTTTGGACTGTACAATAAATACTTACTAGGTAATAACATATAGAAGGGTACGTGAGAATGGGTACTATTGAAGCACGTGGGTAGATTCTAAATACAAACAAATGTGTAACCCACACAAGGACATATAAAGTTATAATAAATAAGTTAAGACTCTATAAGGTCACCTTATGCCCAAACATGATAGGAATGATATTCGAAAAAAGAACATGTCTAGCCAAAAGAAGTATAAAATCAATTAAAGCAATTTTGGACAAATTATAATCCAGGATGTGACACTCTTTAACTTGTATAATCTTAGATATTATTGACACATATAAGAGAAACATGTGACACTTTGACACACTTTTTGACCATCATAATGTATCTTTTAACACAAAAGATCATCTACGAAGCTCAATTTATTGGTACATGAGTATATGAAACCATGCCAAATAATATGAACTAGAATAGACTTACATACCTCGTTGTGCAACCTGATTATTACAATGAATTAGCCTTCTTTCCATTAAGGTGTCAATCTATAATATAAGCACATAATGGAGCTAATATTAGGAAGTAATCATAGTGTAATACTTGTAAAAAGGTAGCCAAACACTTGACGGGCAATAAAACTATTCAGCCCCTCAAACACTTGGTGTATCACCACACCCTCCTTCTATACTTTAATACTACTTCACTTTATCATTCCATAAGGTTACCCACTTCCTCCAACAACAACACTTATAGACATCACCTAAACAGTCCCAAAATACTTCAAAAAATATAAGATATTGAACTCAAGGCTTTCGATCACCATCCCGTGAGTTCATAACAACAATACATATAAAATCCTCCATTAACGCCTATACAAAAAGAGGGGTAAATCGGGGTACTAACCTTACCTTTATTTCTGAAATTTTCTTTCTTAAAGTGCACTCCATCAAGATGCTAAGATTCGATACAAGTTGAACCAAATACTATTGGAAAATATCTTGGGGATTAAAGAGAAGTGGACTACCAAGCTTGGCAAAAAGGGTTGTCCTATACTTCAAACAGAATAATAACTTGATTTTCACAACTTCCCATGATAGGATTAAATAGAAACCATAGTTATTTTCACATACCTTGGCTGGAAATAAGGAGGATTTCTTTAAGAGCCCTAGGATAGAAAAAAGGCGTCTGTTTTAGGCTTGAGAGAAAATAGAGTGTGAGCTAATTATAATCTGATTTTTTTGCAAGTAACAATGAAGAGAAAATGAATGAACTGGACCTTATAAATCCTTCCACTTGACCGCCTTTTTTTTTCGCTCATTTCCAGCCATATATTGGTCAAAATTAGTCCAAGTAGGTGATGCACCTACTTTCTTAAATTCTTATTTTGGGCTCAATTAATTCGGGCCTTTTGACAGATTTAAGTGCTGGGCCATTTCTCCATTTTCTTCCTCTTTTCTTCAATTTGGCCCAAATGAGTACATTAGTTTAGGCCAAAATCTGGTCCATAGCCATAGGTCCATTAATTTGGTCCAAAAATCTTAAGTAGGTGACTCACCTACAAGCTTAATTAGGTCAAGCAAATACCTAAATATTTCATTCCATTTCCAGCTCCTAATTCCTATAATCTAACCTTCAACTTGTACATACTTGGTCACTTTAAACATTAGATCCAAATCCCATCATACAATTCCATGTTTAAAAAGTTGTATCGATGCTAACTTGATTGTGTCAAATAAAAATATACGGGCAACATCTATAATTTTATTTACACCATTAATACTTGCATACAAAATGCCATTCATTACCTATACCACAAGGGTATACAAATTTACCTATAAACAGGGAAAGTACATACAATGTATGGGGTGTCACACTTTCATCTAATAAATTTTGAAAGGAACAACGGGAGCAACTATCTTTGGTCCTTTTTATTTTGTTCTTGGCTTATTGACCTAGTTAATTGTCCAACCACTCTTACTTCTTGGTCTTCACACACAGCAGATCAGGCTTGAAAAAACATCCATAGATGGATGAATAGAGGTTCTGGATTACTTATTTCAGGCATCATCATAAACTTCCACTTCTTAGACTGGGTTCCCTTGTTCCACTCCAGAGAAGAAGGGTTATCGATCGACATCAAAGTCTCAAAACACTCCATATTATGCTTTCATAGGAAAAGATAATCTGGTCATTTCAAGGTTAAGATCCTAATGTGTTGAACATATCAACTTTATTCTATGAATCTCTGTACCTTAGTCTCAATTCATTTGAAATAAATCTCTAGCTAATTGATACCTTCTTGTAGGGTAACCACATGGAGTGGTCCTATGGAGATGTGCACCTTGGCTACCCTCACTTCTGTATTTTTTTACTATGGGGCACCCTTTAATGACAAAGTTGCCTTCTTGGTTGAATAAGGATAGAATGTGGATAGAGTTTTGGGGTTATTACCTACTTACTCCACTATATAATTCAGTTATGATAACACAACTATTCCTTGAGAGGTGTCAGGTATAGTTCAAATGTCATTTACTATGCTACCTATCATAGCTCTAACAAGGTGGTGATTCCTCTGGTGGGTGTGGAAACTAGAAGTCTCATATTGTTTGTCAGCACCATGGCATGATTGGATTGTACCAGTGATAAGTGTTTCAGTGGTTAGTTTTACATTAGGATCCTCTTAGCTATCTTAGTGCCACTCATTGGAGTGTGGTACTTGCTTGACAGCTGGGATCTTTCCTTGGTACAGAGATTCATTGAACATAGTTGAACATAGTTTGGGGACTATATTTTCTATGGGGACATTGGTTTCTATCTGAATTGGCGGAGGTCTATATAAAGAAATTCTTTACAGTCTACTTTGCTGGCCTTGAATCTTCTTTCTTGAGTTTAACTGGCTTAGTAGCCACCTGGGCAACCTTTGACTCTGAAGGTAGGTTCAAGGTGTTGCACAAGCTCCTTGGGGGGGAGTTCCCGCACCGTTAAGGTAGTTTTTGAGTGGATCAGGTTAGATTATGCGATGTTTATCTCCTAATGGGTCTCATGTTTCTACATGAAATAAATAATAAAGGTGAGCGAAGTGAGGGCAGTGGGCGGGCACGGTGGGAAAGAAGACCTGCCTCGCGCTAAGGATAAGCCTCATTTCTAGGAAGCTTGCTGAGCCTTAAATCACATCATAATTGTTAGATCCTTTGATTGTGTATTAGCTCTTTCTGTCCTCCTATCTGATAAGAATGTGTTTCCCGTCCAGATCCCTCCCTTAGACTGGAATACAAAGCTTGCCCAATATAACTACTGCTTGTTGTTTAGGTAAATAGACATAATGAATTTCATATTGTGGAATGAATCCTCGGATCACTTTTTGGTAATAAGATGATACTTCACACTAGGCCAAGATCTATCATTATAGGTAAGAAAATAAAGTTCTTACTATGGGAGAAGCTGACTGAACTGATAAGCTTATTTGATTAAGACTTAGGTGGGGGTGAAAGATGGAATGATGCAAAAGCTAACAGATGTGGAATCATAGAATGAATTGAAGACTTACCATCCCGGATAGGATTATTCGCTTACTGATGAATTGTGTATTTGTTTGAATACGGGACTACAACAAAAAGAGGATCTTCTCATTTAACGAAGAAAGTCCTTTTGGATTTACCCAGCTTGAACATGAAGTCAGCATTCTTCCTACCAGCAGTGCATTCTTAAGAAAGAGAGAGTCAAAGTCAAGCTAACTTCGGTAAAGCCGCAATGATAGAGATCTCTCCAGTTGATTCCCATGACAAGAGACTGAAGCTAAGGAGAAAGCAAAGCTAACTACTAAAAGACAAGAGCTTTGATTTTATGCCATCTTCTTAGATTATTCAACCTCCTGTTGCACGAGATGAGACAATGCAAAAAGAAAAAAAAGACCAGTGCTGCCTATTCACATATGTGCCTGGAAGCAAAAATGCTTTAGAATCAATGTCTAACACCCCTGCTAATGCTTTTCCATTCTGATTCAATAGAAAATAGAGCATTCTTTTCTTTATATTCCATTCCTTCAATAAATTCTATCACAGACGGTGAATCGAGTTCACAGAACCTTCCCCACAGCTTACTTCGACCTTTCCAATGTTACAGCTAAACTAACGAAGAAAGGCGGAGGGGATATCCAGTTGATCAATAACTGGAAGAGGTTTGATTCCTCTTAGATATTGTTAAACCAATAGCGCAAAGACCATGCGTGAAATGAGTGCTAGAGTAATGGGAAGACAAGAGAACCATTCTTTTAAAATAAATGATTGAAATAGAGTGAAGAATGGAAAAGAAGGCTGCAAAGGCGCTGACTCAAGGGGAAAAGGAAATAGGCTAAGAAAGAGTATTTACCATCAATTGAAGTGACTCAACAAGAGCATTGCCCATCAGGGGCTTGTCACATCCCATACTAGATGAGGCGGACAACAACTATAGGAATACATACTATAAAAATAAATTAGATGAGAAAATGAATCACTAAGCAAATGGAATCACTGATAAAAAGCTATAGATAGAATACCAACCAATTAGCCAAATCGATATAGATGACATGTGAACCTATGAATACATATGTCTGCTTTACAATGTCTACATAGCCTCTAATGGAATCCATAACTATAAAACCATCAAAATAAATATGATAAAGACTCGGCAAGGCCCCAAATCAACTTGGAGCTCACCAACAGCTGCTGAGTATCCTGTGTTCTATTGAGGAGAGCTACTCACTAAAAACTCATGCCTAGAACATAGAACGTTGGTCCCCCTTGAGGGACATTAGTACGAAGTAATGTACTGAATATGTAAGTCATAAGATAACCATAAGTGAAAGAAGAAATTAATGAAACCCGAGGTCAATATATACAAACATGTAGATAAGGATGAACGAACCACCCTTACTTACACTTGTGGAAGACTGTAGATTACATCTTTTTCTTTACTTTACTCTTCTTTGATTTATAATATTTGTAACCAATGTGATACATATTACCAGCTGATTAGTGGTAAAAGAGAATGAACCATGCTAGGTATTATACCCCTGGGATACGTTCCTCATCAATACATAAATCGGAATTGACCCATGCTAGTCTTTTCTTTCACACCTGGAATACTACCCGATAATGGGAATGACCCATGCTAGGTATTTCTTCCGCCCTTGGGATACCACCAATAAATCAATAAATTGAGATCGGCCCATGCTAGGTTCTCACCCCTAAGCTACCACTCACACATAAGTATATTTACTTTACATCACTCCTTTGATATTTTAGATTGTTATTTTGGTGGTCATAGCTTTATTGACATTTAGAGCTATGAACCAATAGATGAAGGCATGCACTAGAGACAAGAACAATGATATAGGAACTAAAAGTAATACTTTGGAACTTATATGACACCATGAACCTCACTTGGCATAAAATATATTCACTAATAAGCTAAGAAGGCATGTGACAAACGAGGAGATGATGTCCTGTAACAAATAAGCTAGTAAGGTGTCTAACTAGTAAGCAAGTGACATTGCATAGCATATATGGGTTGTGGTAGATTCGAGTGATCTTACTTAGCATATATCAATTGGGGCAGATTCAAGTGTAGAAATTTAGACGTTTCAAATAAGGAAATATGTGCATACCAAGTTGAGAAACATAACTCCTCGACTAAAGAGGTTTGGATTGTACAATAATACTTACTAGGTAATAACAAATAGAATGGTATGTGGGAAAGGGTACTATTGAAGCACGTGGGCAGATTCAAATTAGGAAAAAATATATATCCCATATAAGGACATATAAACTATATACTAAATAGGTAAAGACTCTATAAGGTCACCTTATGCCCTAACACGATGGGAATTATATTCAAAAAAACAAACATGTGTAGCCAAAAGAAGAATATAATCAATTAAAGCAATTTTGAACAAATTGTAATCCAGCATGTGACACTCTTTAACTTGTATAATCTTGGATCTTATTGAATCATATAAGAGAAACATGTGACACTTTGACACACTTTTAGAGCATGGGCAGTAAATAAAAGGTCGATTAATTATAGTGGGGTAGGTACACCATTACAATGTATCTTTTAACACAAAAGATCATCTACGAAGCTCACTTTATTGGTACATGAGTATATGACACCATGCAAAAGAATATGTACTGGAATAGCCTTACATACCTAGTTGTGCAACCTGATTATTACAATGAATCAACCTTCTTTCCTTTAAGGTATTAATCTACAATATAAGCACATAATGGAGCTAATATTAGCAACTAATCATAGTGTAACCCTTGTAAAATAGTAGCTAAACACTTTATGAACAGTAAGACTATTCAGCCCTTTAAACACTTGGTGAATCACCACACCCTCCTTCTATACTTTAATACAACTACACTTCATCATTCCCTTTTGGACCCCGGTGCCAAATGTAGAAATGGTAATGTTGGTGCACCCAACTTGTTGCTTGGTCTACATGACAAGCAAAGTGTAGCTCTTGATGAATCCTATAACCAAATCCTTTGTATATATTTCATTAAGTTTTTAATACTCCCTTTAAAGGATCTTGGTTATACTCCAAATATGTTTGGAATGAAGATATTTATTATTGTGCTAATCCTAACACCCATGTAATGAGGTTATTGTGTTTGTTTGTACTTTCTCTAGTTTTGTAGGGTATGAATTTGAGGTCAAATCCTTTTCAAGAAGGGGGGATGATACAAGTGAAATGGTCACCTTAGCTTTCCATGATATCCTTCAAAGTCACTACATAAAGAATCAAGCTTTGGTCATATGGAGGGTACAGAATCATTCTTGGAGTGGTCGTTGTGAGAATGCCATTGGAGAAACCCGAGTGTGGAAGATTGCTTAGACACTAAATGACTTGAGGACTCCTGGGTTGGACCACACTTTGTTGGTTCACAATTTTGGCTCCCTCCATTAAGGGCATTTTGGTCACTTAGCCATAAGGGCATTTTGGATAATTCATAGTGTTTTACAACACACAAAGGCCACCCCTTGGTCATTAAGGGTGTCTTCATCTTTTACCATGTAATAAGCTATGCTATATATAGTCTCTTTTAGGTCTTTTCTTACTAGCTTTTGAATAATGAAATATTGAAACACCGAAAGTCCTCTCTTTGAGAGTAGAACACCTTAGTGTAGTCTTAGTTAAGGGCTTGGAAAATCTATTATAGTTTAGGGGTTAGAAAAGTCAATATTGATATTTGCTTAGAAATAGTGGTTCTTGAGGTGAGTTGATTCTCTTAGCGGTCACCATAAGAAGATTGGTGTTTGATTATTGCGACTTTGAGAGTCTCTTCATTCAATACACGTGTTGGTTCTCATTACTTCATAAGATCTTATGCCACCTTGCCTATCCCTTGTCTTATTTCACTTTATAGGTTTGTATCTTGTCTTCTTTATCTTGTGTGTTTGCGTTGTTTTCATGACTTGTCTCTATTTTACTCTCAATTTCTCCTTGTGTTGTTGACTATTTTATCACTTCGTAGATCATTCCCGTATCATTGATCTTGAGGTAAGTTGATTCTCTTGGCGGTCACCGTAAGAGTGTGGTTTTGATTATTATATTCATTAGGGGTTTTTGAGTTTAATACACTCTTTAGTTCTTAATCTTGTATTCTTGGTCTCACTATCTATCTGTTACTTTTGTTGTTGCTATCTTATGTAGTGAACTATTTTGGGTCCTTCATTGAATCCAAAACTTGTGTTATTGTTATCATCTTGTTCCTCACTTTTTGTAGATGTTTTTTTGGTGTTGTATACACCATTGTATCTTGTATTCTTCTTGTTGATAGCTTATCCAAGAGTGGTCTCCTTCTTGATCCTCGGATCCTTGAGATTGTGGACAGATTTGGAGTGTGTTTCATGCTTCCATTATCATTTTTGTATCATTTGGTATCAAATCCATCTTTGATTTTGTTCTAACAATATCAATCTTGGGCTTGAAACTTGAAAAATCAAAAAAAAAAAATTGAAATCTGAAAATTCCAGAAAAAGAACAATCTGTCCATTTTGTGTTCTTGCCCAAAAATTGTGTTTTTGTTGTGTCTTGGATGAGATTTTTTACTTATCTTTGTGGTCTCTTATGTGTTAGTTTTGTTCTTCACTTACACATTGAGTTTATATCTTGATATGATCTTGTATTTTGATGTTGTTGTTGTGAACATAAGCTTGGCCCATTGTTGTTGAACATTGTTGTGGTGGACATTGTTGTTGAGAAACTTGGCTAACCGTGTGTTTGGTTGCTGTTGTTGAAATAAGAAGTGTTGTTGTTATTCTTGGTGAATGTTGTTGTTGTTCTTGAAGATTATTGTTATTGTTCTTGGTATGGTTGTTGTTGTTTTCGAAGTTATTCACCTTCCTTCATATATTGTTAGAACATAAATTGAATGCTAGATCCTAAAAGGTGAAGGAAAAAGGTGTATGTACTTTTTAATCTTGAAAGAGCCCCAACCACCAAAAGACTTTTTATAACTTCTCAACCACTTTTCCATGATTTAAGGACCCATGTTTAAAGGAGAAGTACAAGAAAAAGTCAAGTCTTGAAAATTAAAAAAGGCTCCAAGACATATTTTCCCTCCTAAAACAAATTCCACCAATCAAATATATTTTTTTACCAAGACTTGAACATTTGAGAATAGCTACTTGATAAAACCGAACCAATACGTTGCTGCTACGTTATCACTGCTACTGTTTATGCAATATTTTTGAGCTCAAAATTTTAGACTCTTAGTTTCATTTTGTTGTTTCATTAGTTTTATGTCTTGATTCTAGAATTAATTACCAACTAGTAATCACCTACTTAGTTGTAGATTAATTATTGAATCTGTTTCTTTCGTGTCTTTGTTATTTTTGTACTTTTCTCATTTTTTAACTCGTAGTAACTTCTTCGTTTCAGGTTTGTAAGTAAAATTTTATTTTTAGTCTTAAGTCGATCAAACAAGAATCCTTTCCAGCCGCCAAGTAGAATTGACATCCTATTGACTACCGGAATATAAACAACTTTCAATATTCACCGCTCTAATTAAGAGAATCATAAATGAGGTATACGAGTGTTGGTGATGAGCTTTTACTACTAATCTTGTTTGTTCATTGTGTAGGTACAAATGTGATATTAGGGGAACATGTCTTCGATAGCCGGGATTATTGTGACTATAATATGGGAGACTATGATTGTAGTGAGGGGTTTTATGGCTATGAAGCTGAGGGAGATTGTGGAGGCTTTGAAACTAGCCATGATTGAAACTTGGGCAGGTTTGAAAGTTACTGTTTTGAGGGAGAAAATGAGGTGAATAAAGTTCCTAGTGCTTATGGTAACTTTGGAGATGATGTAGGACCTCGTGATGGATCTTATGATGACGTTGGGGCATGTGAGAAGTCTTACATTTCTCACTCCAAACCTAGATTTGGTGTTAGGTGTAACACTGAGAGTATACATAAGGAGTGTGAAGATTCATATTCTTCACCTTGTTATCAAGGTCAATATAGTGTTATGGTTATACTAGCTATAGTGGAGGTTGTCCAATGAGTCGAAGAGGATATGCATCTCCAAAAATGAGGGGTACTCATGTGTTTTACAATGTTGATCTGAGAAGGAGTGTATGCTTTGGAAAGGTGACCATTTGTGGGATATCGGGATGACTCATTTTGTTAAATGTTAGGTAGTATAGAAACTACATCATGCCATCCATGGTTGACTACTTGGGGATGCCTTACGAGCCTTTACTTGTTCCATACTTCTTGGATGGGTTCAAGGTTACTGAGAGGGTAAAATTTGTCTTCTCCCAATATGAATACCATGAGGAGGTGTGGTGCAATATTATTTTCTTGGCCTACGTTCATGTATACTTAGGTGCCGATTGGTGTTCACGACATCAAGTTCCTAACGTGCAGAATTCGCCTAATATTGAGAGAGACTAACGAGGGAATCGCCTCATGACTTACTTGCTGCCCAAGCTGCGAAGAAAAATGCCTACCTACTCCAATCTGAATTATTATGAGAGATAAAAGATTGAGAAGAGTAAGGGAGTGCAAGGTGGTAATCTGAGAGTTGAAAAAGGAGAGGTTGTGTGGAGCGAAGTGAGGGGATTACTACCAAACCGTGCTAACATTGGTTGTCCTTCTATTTTTAAGGACATTTATGTAGGTACCAACATGGAAAGCGAAGGCAAATGATGCCGACAGGAATTTGCTTCCCAAGCTTATGGAGGACCTTCATACCATGACCAAGAAGAATCTACTCAAGGATTTCAAGGTAAAATAGCTAACTCTTACACTTTTGTGCATGTTAATAATAATTGTGTGGCTAGTAGTCCATTAAGTATGAGTTGTAGCTTGCCTGTATGTGAGTCTATTGTTTCTTTTCCACTTGATGATGATGTACATGTTGTGAGTGTGGATACACTAGTTGATCCTATTGATGACCAAATCAACTCTTCTTGTAAGATCAATTTATGTCCACCTAGTGTTGAAACCATTGTGTTGAATGAAAGTACGTTATCTTGTGAAATTTTTGTTGATCAACTTATGTGTGAAAATTTCCCACCCCTTGAGGATGTGTATGATGTGATTAATGAACCTCAAGTGTGCGATGATGTTGAAAATATTGATCAAAGGAATAGGAGTCAACCGTGAGATTTCCCTTTGATTCTAATATTTGCTTATATCATAGGGATAATCATGTGCTTAAGGCATCTTTAAAACTTGATAATGAACGAACTTACTTATTCCAAATCTTCCCGCGGGATAGATCATGCTCACTTTAGGAATAATGTCTTCTTTGAAGATGATATAAACACTCCTAATAAATCTAGTGGTGAAAATATTGGTATAGCTTGCTGTGGAAGCTATAGCTGATATGCTAACCCACTATGGTTTGACAACATTCCTCCTAAATATGGAAATCTTTTTTTGAAAGATGAGAGTACTTTTAAGGGTAAGGAATGTATAGTCCTTCTTAAAAACAAGTCCGGTTGCATTCCTACACTACCAATCTTGGGCTCTCTTGGACAAAAATTCAAAAAAAAAAGTTGATGAAATCTGAAAATTTCAGAAAAAGAAAGAGAGAAATCTGTCCATCTTATTGTCTTGGCCAAGATTGGTGTTTGTGTGTTTAGATATAGGTGTTATTTTACCTTTTTAGTGTATTTCTAGTGTTGGTTTCTTTCTCACAAACACTAAAGTGTCTATATCTAAAGTTGAGCTTATACTATTGACCATTGTTGTGGTGACTTGAAGTGGGCCATAGGTTTGTACATTGTTGACGATAATTGGTGGTTTTGTGTTGTGTTATTGAAGAAGTTGATATTGTTTTCTTGAATTTAGTTTCATCTTGTTCTTTACCTATTCTTACAACTTAAGACAACAAAAGTGTAACATAGATCCAAAGGTTGTAAGACAAAAGTTATAAAGTTGTTGGTGAGAAGACTTGCACACATCACTTCCTAGACTTGACAACCACTTTTCCTTAAATCAAGGGACCTTGTTTTGTGGGATTAGTATAGTGAAATCTCACCCTTTTGAGTTTGAAAAGTTTAAAAGGAGTACAAGACTTTTACAAGTTGGGTGAATATTGAAATTTTAGATTTGTGACCAAAAAAAAAATTGTGTGGGACCAAGACCAATTACATGCTACCACGTCACCATTGCTACTGCCACCTCACTAATAAGCTCAAATTTAGACATCTTCTTGTTTCTAATTGTTGATTCTTCATTTCCTTACTTGGTTCTAGAACTAATTAACAAACTAGTACATTCCTACTAGGTTGTCAATTAGTCCTTTGAATCCGTTTGTTCGTGTCGACGATTACTTGGGTGCTTTTATATTTTGAATACGTTGCTGGTTATTGGTTCTAGTCCGATGATAATTCTTTGATTCTTCAACCAAGAATCCACTCCAGATAAGACCTTACTCATACCTTAAGGATTCACGGGTTACTAGCCAATCTACAACACTTGTGGAACTAAAGTATGGGGTGATCCAAAGAGTGTAAGAGAGGAGAGGGTTTTTTTTCACCAACTTGTTTGCTGATTTTGTAGGTAATACCTTGACAATGGAAGGTACTACGTCCCAAAATGTGGAGAATAATGCTCTTGATTCTATGAGGGCCACTCTTCAGGACGTTACCCGAACACTTGAAAGGTTGAATACGGAAGTTAGAGTCGTGAGAGGGGATTTAACAACAATAATGGGAGATGTGTCGGCAATTAGTGGGAGATTAGAACAAGTGGAGAGACAAAGGAACTCTCACCCTTCTACTCCTCTACATGTTTCTTCAAGTGGGAATGATATAACAACTCCTTTCTCTCCAAACCGTGACCCCACTAGACGAATACATTTCCAAACTCCTCAAGTTCCACAATAGGGACTTGGAAGTCAAGTACCTTCGCTAAATCCAAATCCTCCCTTCCATGCTCCATTAAACCAAAGACCACCACTTTCACAAAATCCAATTCCTCCAAATCAAGCTCAAAATGTCCAAAACTATCCAGCCCACTTTGAGAAACATGGTACAGAGAAATATGAAGGATATGGAGACTTTGATGATTCTTAAATGAGGAAGGAGGAGATGATAGAGGGTCATGGAGATCAAAGAAGATACCAATGGTATGGAGAAAGGGGAAACCAACATCAAGAGAGAGATATAGGCATCAATACCATCTAGTTGACCCCGTGGCCTACTTAGCTTGGGAATCGTCTTGTGACAAAGTTTTTCAAGTTAATGATATCTCAGAAGAAAAGAAAAGTTGTTATGCCATAGCTCATTTTGAGGATTATGCTAACACTTTGTGGGAGTACGTCAAGAGGTTTAGTAATTAATTAGTGTATGGTAAGCCATCACCTTGGTTTTGGTTGAGGTACTTGATGAGAATATGGTACCGTCCAGAGAGTTAGCACCATGAGTTGCTTGCTAGATTGTACAATTTGCGTCAAGGTAACAAAAGTGTGATGGCGTATTATGATGAGTTTTGGCAACTTATGTTAAATCTTGATCATCATCGGGAACAAATCAGTCATGAAATCATCCGGTTCAATTATGGGTTGAACAAAGAGATCTCCACTCATTTAACACTTCACAAATTTGATACCGTTGAAGGTATTTTTCAAATAGCTCTTATGATTGAAAGGGAACTTAAAGAGAGGTCGTCGTTCAAGGTAAGGGGACAATCCACCTCGGGTTGTCCTACAAGCAAGGAGATGGCTCAATCTTCTTTGGGTTGGCCTAAAAACAAGGTCCAATCTGCCACTACAAGGCTGTCCGAGCCCAAAATAGCCACAAAATTCATCTAAAACAAGAAATTTACAAGTATCCTAACCCAAAAGGATTCCAATGTTTCAAGTGCCAAGGTTGGGTACATAAAGCCAATGAATATCCAAGTCGATGCACCGTGATCTTAAGGGAAGGGATATTTATTACCTTGGTGAATAGGTGGGTCTTGAAAGGGGAGAAGATGAGGTTGATCCTCAAGATGGAGAGGAACCCGAGAATGGACCACATGATGATAATGATGATGATGATGATGGTGAAGATGTTTATCCACAAGAAGGGGAGTATGTGATTCCAAACTTTGTAGTTAGGCGCGTCATGATCAGTAAAGCCATAGATGACCAAAGTCAAAGGGAAAATCTATTCCATAGTAAATGTCTTGTAAAGGGGAGTGTGTGCACTTTAGTGATCGATAATGATAGTTGTGAAAATATTGTTAGTGTTGCTATGGTAAACTTCTTGAAGTTGCCAACTACACTGCACACTAGTCCTTACAAGTTAAAATGGTTGAATGAATATTGTGAATTAAAGGTCACAAGGTAATGTGTGATATGGTTTAAGTGGGAAACTACCATGATGAAGTGCTTTGTGACGTGATATCGATACAAGCATGTCACTTGTTGTTAGGTAGACCTTGGCAATATGATAGGTCTACCAAACATGATTGGAGGTCCAATAGATATACACTTGAGAAGGATGGCCAAAAGGTTACTTTTTATCCTCTTTTGCCTTTCCAAGTAACTCATAGGTGGGGCAGTAGGGGTATCAGAGGCCGCCTCAATATCAAAAGGGAAATAAAACATGGTTATGTTGGTTACAAAGAAGGAACTCTTCATGGATAATAATGAGGACATGCCTATGTTAATTTTGGCTCATTGTTTTAACACTAACCCTACCAATTATTCCATTTCTCCTTTGATTTTTTTGTGTTGTAGTATCATGATAATGTATTTCCCAAAGAACTTCCGCAAGGATTGCCCCCACTTGGGGAATTAAGCACCAAATTGACTTTGTGCCGGGCTCATAATTGCCAAACAAGCCGGCTTATAGAAGAAACCCTACGGACACCAAGGAATTGCAATGTCAAGTTAAGGAACTCCTCAACCAAGGGTATATCAAGGAGAGCATGAGTCCGTGTTCGGTTTCGGTGATACTAGTGACTAAGAAAGATGGAAAATGGTGTATGTGTGAGGACTGCCGAGCCATCAACAAGATTACGGTAAAATATCATTACCCTATTCCTAGGTTAGATGATATGCTTGATGAATTGAATGGTTCATGTTTATTTTCCAAGATTGATTTAAGGAGTGAATACCACCAAATAAGAATGCAACCCGGTGATGAATGGAAAACCTCCATCAAGACCAAGTTTGGTCTCTATGAATGGATAGTTATGCCATTCGGACTAACAAATGCTCCAAGTACTTTTTTGGCTAGTTTTTATAGAAGGTTTGTCAAAGGATTTAGCACCATAGCCACCCCCTTGACCGAGGTCATTGGGAAAGATCAACCCTTCAAGTAGGGTGATGAGAAAGCTAAGGCTTTTGAATGTTTGAAAGCTATGCTCATCTCTGTGCCTTTGTTACAATTGCCCAACTTTGTTAAGACATTCAAAGTCGAGTGCAATGCGACTAAAGTAGGCATAGGGACTGTTTTGATGCAAGATTGAAAACCCATTGTTTACTTTAGTGAAAATCTCAAAGGAGCAACTCTAAACTACTCCACGTTTTATTTAGAGTTGTATGACTTAATTAGAGGCTTGGCCATTTGGCAACACTATTTATGGCCTAAGGAGTTCGTGATCTGAATGAACCATGAATCCTTAAAGCATCTTGGGGAAAAAGACAAGATTACCAAATGGCATACCAAATGGATTGAGTTTCTTGAGACCTTCCCTTATGTTATCCAATAAAAGAAGGATAAAGACAATGTAGTAGCCGATTCTTTGTCTAGAAAACATGTTCTTGTGTCCACTTTGTCATAAAAATTGATGGGTTTTGAGAGCTTAAGAGAATTGTATCCCGAGGACCCTCACTTTGCTCTTATATTTAGGGAATATGAAGAATTGAGTAGGGACAAGTGGGATTCAGCTAGGGGTTCAAATCCTTATTCCAAGTTTGATGGTTACTTATTTAAAAGTAGACGATCGTGTGTACCCTCTAGCTCTTGGAGAGAATTGTTTGGGAGGGAAGCATATGATGGCGTTCTAATGGGTCATTTTGGGGTTGAAAACACCCTTGGAATATTGGAGGAGCAATTCTATTGGCCTAGACTACACAAGGATGTGGTTAGGATTTGCAGCCAATGTGTAGAATGCAAAGGAGCCAAATCTTGGCTCCTACCTCATGGGTTGTACACCCCGCTACCCACCCCTCTACATCCTTGGTTTGATATATCTATGGATTTTATGTTGGGGCTTCCAAGGACTAGACGAGGCTGGGATAGTATCTTTATTGCAGTCGATTGATTTTCTAAGATGGCACACTTTATTCCTTGCTCTAAATGTGATGACGCATCGAGTGTGGCCTCTTTGTTTGTTGATAATGTTGTCAAATTGAATGGTGTTATGAGGACCATTGTGAGTTATAGGGACTCTAAGTTCCTAAGTCACTTTTGGAAGTCTATGTGGGGTAGGCTTGGTACCAAGTTATTGTTCTCTACGTCTTGCCATCTACAAACCGATGGCCAAACAGAAGTAGTAAATAAGACTTTGGGTGCTATGCTACGTTCCATGGTTAAGGGAAAAATGACTTCTTGGGAGGAGCACTTACCATTGATTGAGTTTGCCTATAACCGTGTCATACACTCAAGTACGAGAATGACTCCCTTTGAGTGTGTATATGGAATCAACCCCTTTACCCCTTTGGATTTAACGCCTTTCCAAGTGATCTCATGATTATCTTAGATGGAACAAGTGGGCAGATTGTATGAAGAAGTTATATGAGAAGGTGCGGATTCTACTTGAGAAGAGAAACCAAGAAATTCCAAGGAGGGCCAAGAGGAGAAAGAAACTCATTCTTGAACCAAGAGATTGGGTGTGGGTGCATCTTCGAAAGGATCATTTTGCATCTCAAAGAAAGTCCAAATTGATGCTGCGGGGTGATGGTCCATTCCAAGTACTTGAGAAAATCAATGACAACGCCTACAGATTGACCTTCCATCGAAATATCAAGTGCACAACACTTTCAATGTGTGTGATCGTTCTTTCTTGGATGAGTTTGAAGATGACCAAATGCCGAATTTGAGGTTGAATTCTGTTCAAGATGGAGAGGATAATACAGGAGTAGCAAGCAGTCCAAAAATTTCACGATCATTCACACATAGCCAAGCTCGGGAGTTACAAAAAATCCAAGCCTTGTTCATGGAAATGGCCGTTTGTGAGTTGGTTATTGATCCACCTAATGGTCTAAATGTTTTAAAGTGTGAAGAGGGGACTTGAAGTGTAATAAACTTACACTCCAAGGCCACCCTATGGAAAGGGTAATCAGGTTATTTTCTTCTTTATTTATGGTGTAATATAAATATAAAATATTAGGGTTATTTGGTAGTAGTTCTTTCATAATATTTTGAGACATAAACACTTATAATATTGAGGAACTTATCTCTCTTCCTTTGGAGAAGCCCCAAATATGAAAACTCATAAGTAGAATGATACTTGTGTTGTATCTTGGCTAGAAACTAGGATCTTGAGGTCATAGAGTTCCTCTTGGTCTAAGTAAGAACTTGGTGTTAATATTCTTTATTCTTAGTGTCCTCTCTTGTTGTTAGGGTTCTTGGACTCTTGAATATTACATATCAAGTTACTATCTTCTTGTAATCTTGTTAAGATTGTGTTTTGTAATCTTTAAGTCTTGTGAAGTCGTGTGGGGCTCTTTTGATTCACCAGAACCTTGTTGACTTGCTGGTTCTTGTTGAAAAATTCATCATCCTATTCTAAAAATGTGATTCATAAAGCTTAGTGAAGCCGTGTGTGGCCTATTTCAATTCACTAGCACTTGTTATTCAACCTGTTGTTCTTGTGTTAGTTTGTTCATCTTGTTGTTGTTGCTGAATTCTTGTATTGTGAACTTGATAGTGTATTAGGAGTGATATTAGGTTTACTGAGTTTTATTGAGTTTTGTACCTGATTGAATTCAATTGATTTGGACATGACTGATACTATTCTGTAACTGGCACTTGCTCTAGCCACAACTAAATTGTCGGGTATTAAATACCCCCAGGAATCGATAGGATAAAAAGAAAGGAATAGCATAATCTTGAATAACATAACAATGTACACTTGATCATAATTCATTCATAGAGGAATTTCATCAAACACTTGTAATGCATTAACTTGTACATGAATAGAAAATAAATGCTATCATGTTATAATGGCACTATTTCATCAACATAGGCATATTATCAAACACATGGGGAGCAGGCTTAGGTTATACAATAATTAAGACATATAATTATCATGGTTACATAAATCAACTTGCAAATTGAAGGGTTTATTATAAAGATCATATAATTCAACACATATGATTATTAATTTCATGAAAACTTGTAATTCAATCATGGACTGAAACTCAACAATATCTTGAACATGAATTCAATTCAATTTCAAGCGTGTCATTCATAATTCAACAATCTTGTAGTTTTAAAAATGGATTCGTGCCCATAGATGAACACCTAACATACCTGAATTGATAATTTCTTGAAGTTCTTGGTGAGTTTCTTGAGCTTTTCTCTTGATTTCTTGAGAACTAAGGTTTTCTTATTAAGAGAGAATGATTTAATTTGGGGGAAAATTTAGTAAATAATGGTTTATCTAGGTTAATTAGGGGTAATCTATGTCTTAAAGGATGACTTGGGTCATTGTAAAGTACCAAATTACCCCTGGGAATGATTTAAAAATCATCACTGAAAAAATCCAATTCGGACACCTGGCGCGATGCGTCACTATAGCGTCGGGTCACTGGAAATTGACAACTGGGAATGTGGTTGGTGGCATGATGCGGTGGTATCGTGTTGGTACACTAAAAATTGACAATTATGAAAAGATGCTTGGAGCGATACGCCAATATCGCGATGGAACACTAAAAAGTAACAATTGTCATTTGACTGGTCTCCGCGACGTGTTGAAATGCAAGTTGGCACACTGCTTTACAAAAATAGAACTAACTCTTCGGTCGGGTATCGGATTTGGGAAAATTTTATATCATTGGAAAGCTAACTGAATTTCCTACGTATTGGAAGGCTCTAAACTAAAAAAAATAATAAGTATTTCAAAAATTTTATATATGGTAACCCATGTACTGAGGATTAATTTAAGCTAGGGAAATATAGGGTATTACAATATCTCCCCCTTAGAAACATTCATCCTCGAATGAGACTGACTAAGCTGAGAAACATTGATAGACTAAGTTTACACGCTGAAAATACACACTGAAGCATAACTACTTGACTGAACTACTAACAAGCTGAGTTCTTGAACATGCATGCCTGATGCATGGAATACATGACTGAAGCTACTGATAAGCTGAATTTTCATGATGAACAAGAATATCTGATGCATGAGTACATGAATGAACTGATTCATGAATGTATGACTAAATATGCAATGTTAACTAATACCAATATTATAACTATTACTGAATATGGAACTGAGTAGAGCTAAGGAAGAAAATTACCTTAAGTTGAATCTGAGTTTGCGGAGAAGAGGTGAGGATATTTGGTCCACATATCTGCTTCTACTTCCTAAGTAGCTACCTCAACGGACTGATTCCGCCATAGAACTTTGGCTAAGGGAACTTCTTTATTCCTCAATAGGTGAAACTAATGATCAAGGATCTGGACTAGAACCTCTTCGAAAGAGAGATCATTTTGAATATCTATGCCCTTTTAGGGAACTATGATTTTTGGGTCACCAATGCTTTTCTTTTGAAAGGAGACGTGGAATACTAGGTTTACCAAAGCTAGATCTTAAGGAAGTCGAGCACACAAGCTACCTTTCTAAAATGACTGAGAATTTGGAAAGGACTGACATATCGGGGATTGATCTTTCCCTTTTTGCCGAACCTCTTTACTCCCTTCATGGGAGAGAATTTCAAGAACACAAAATCACCAATCTCAAACTCGAGATCCTTTCTCCTCACATCTGCATATGATTTCTGGCAGCTTTGGGCAGCCATAAGCCTTTCTTTGATCAACTGAACTTTCTCTAAGGCATCAAACACTAAGTCAGGCCCTACTACCACGAAATCACCTACCTCAAACCAACCAATTGGATATCTACATCTCTTACCATAGAGAGCCTTAAACGGAGCCATCTGAATACTAGAGTGATAGTTGTTATTGTATGCTCATTCGATAAAAGGCAAGTGGTCATCCCAAATACCCTTAAAATCGACAACGCAGGATCTTAGAATATCTTCTAGAGTTTGAATGGTCCTTTCTTCTTCACCATCCGTTTGAGGGTGGAAGGTTATACTGAGGTGAAATCGGGTACCAAGACCCTTTTGGAATACTTTCTAGAAATAAGAGGTAAACTGGGAACCTCTATCTAAGATGATGTATACTGGGACTCTATGTAACTTGACCAACTTTCTGATATAGAGTTTGGCATAGTCCTCGGCTGAATAGGAAATATGAACTGGCAAGAAATGAGTTGATTTGGTCATCCTATCTACGATAACCCAAATAGAATTATGTTGATGATGAGTACGAGGCCAACCCATCACAAAGTACATGTTCACTTCTTCCCATTTCCAAGTAGGAATATGGAACTCTTGCATGGACCCACTAGGATTCTGGTGCTCAATCTTAACCTACTAACATGTCGAGCACTTAGCTACAAACACTATAATATCCCTCTCTATCCCACTACACCAATAAATCTCCCACAAATCGTAGTACATCTTAGTGTCCCTTGGATGAATAGATTATCGCGTACCATGCTCTTCTGCAAGAATTTGTTACCTCAAGTCATCTACAGCTAGCACACATAAACAACACTGGCAATTAAACACACCATCTCCCCGCTAGAAGAAAACCATTATTTTTTGATATCTGACTGACTTTTTCAACTTAACAAGACTGGGATCTTTCTCCTACTTTACCTTTACTTTGGAAACTAGAGATGATTCTGAACTATCCTGCACCTACACACTGCCCTCCGCTCAATCAACCAAGAAACACCTAGTTGGCTAAGCTGGTGAACTTTTTGAACTAACTTCTTCTTATCATTCTTAACATGAGCGACACTACCCATAGATAATCTACTGAGAGCATCAGCCACTACATTGGCCTTACCGGGGTGATACAGAACATTTTTATCATAATTTTTTAACAACTCAAATCACCATCTCTGATGCAAATTCAAATCTTTTTGAGAAAAGACATACTGCTAGATTTTGTGATCTGTGAACACATCAACATCCAACCCATATAAGTAATGCCTTAAAAGCTTCAAGGTAAACACTACAACTACTAACTCGAGATCATGAGTCGGATGGTTCTTCTCTTAGGGCTTAAGCTATCTGGAGGCATAGGCTATGACCTTACCTATCTGTAAGAAGACACAACCCAAACCTACTCTGGATGCATCACAGTACACAACAAACTCGTCTGAACCACCTGGTAGGGTCAAGATTGGGGATGAGGTGAGTCGAGACTTCATCCCCTAAAAACTCTTCTTGCAAAAATCTGACCACTAAAACTAGACTTTCTTCTGAGTCAATCTAGACATGAGGGATGCAATAGATGAAAATCCTTCAACAAATTGACGCTAATAGCTAGCTAAACCCAAGAAACTCCAGATATCTGATAGAGATATGGGTCTAGGCTAGTTTTTCACCTCCTCAGTCTTCTGAGGATAAACTCTAATGCCATCACTGAAAATAATATGAAAAAGGAATGCTACTGACCTTTGCCAAAATTTTCACTTACTGGATTTAGAGAACAATGGATGATTTCTGAGAGTCTGAACTATGATTCTGAGGTGGTTTGTGTGATCATTCTTGCTACAGAAATAGACCAGAATATCATCGAGGAAGATTATAACGATCATGTCCAAGTACTACTTGAACACGCAACTCATTAAGTCCGTAAAAGTTGCTGGGGCATTTGTAAAACCAATGGATATAACCAGAAACTTGAAGTGACCATACCGGGTTTTGAAAACTATTTTTGGAATTTCATATTCTTTTACTTTGAGCTGATGATAGCCTAATCTGAGGTCTATATTAGAAAAGTAACTGGCGCCCTAAAGTTGGTCGAATAAGTCATTGATTCTAGAAAGTGGATATTTATTCTTAACAATAACTTTTTTTAACTAATGGTAGTCTACATACATTCTAAGAGAACCATCTTTCTTACATACGAATAAGACTGGTGTGCCCATGGGGAAATATTGGGTCTGATAAATTCCTTATCTTAGAGATTCTTCAACAGTTCTTTGAACTCTCTGAGTTCTGCTGGTGCCATTTTGTATGGCAAAATAGATATGGCCTGAGTATCTGTAACAAAGTCTATTTTGAAGTCAATTTCCCTTTTGGGAGGAATTCTGAGAAGATCTTCGAAAAATATATCAGAGAATTTATTTACTACTAGAACTGACTCAAGACTGGGAGTCTCTAAACTAGTGCCTTTTACTCGTACAAGATAAAAGACACATCCCTTAGATATCATTTTTCTCACTCTAAGGTATGAAATTAACTGAACCTTAAGCGGTGTGGTACTACCCATCCATTCAAGGACCGGTTCATTTAGAAACTGAAAATGAACTACTATGTTTATACTATCAACTGAGGCACAACATGAATCAAGCCAATCTATGCCGAGAATGACATCAAAATCTTCCTTCTCTATCTCTACAAAGTCTGGTAAAGTAACTTTCTGAGATATCATAACCGGACAATTCCTGTATACCAGTCGAGCTATGATAGATTTACCCATTAGGGTAGAAACAGAGAAAGACTTTGCTAGGATTTTATCTTACTCTGAAGTTAATGGCTATATAAGGAGTTACAAAATATAAAGAAGCTCTTGGATCTAGAAAGGCGTAAACATATAAATGGAAGATATGTAATGTACCAGTGACCAAATCAGAAGAATTTTCTAATCTTGTCTGGACTATAATGCATAAAGCCTATTTGGGTATTGCCTACTGGTGGCACTGAAAGTGACACCCTGCTAATTTGGTTAACCTAACTGAGTTGAAGGACGATTATATGGAACCTGAGAACTTGATTGAGGACAACCTCTAACTCTATCGCCTGTCTTACCATACCTAAAACAAATAACACTGCCAGCTTTGCAGACACCCTAATGGTTTCTACCATATATTTGAAGAAGAGGATTTGTTCGAGCACTACTGATACTACCTTGAGATTTAGAAACTGGCACCCTATCTTTGTTACCATTTCTAAACTTAGGTATTAGAGCACTGGTAAGGACAGAGATGGAACTGAAGATTACAGGAAAAACTGGGAATGGTTACTACCCTCTAACTTAGGCTGATTGAAATTGAAGCTACCTGTTCTAGCTATTTTGTTCTGCCTCTCTCTCTTCTATTATTATCCTCTTCTATCTACTGAGCATGGACCATGAGCCTAGATATGTCCATCTCCTTAATCAACATCGTAGTTTTGCACTCCTTAACCACACTATCTGACACCCAGATATGAACTTTTTTACTATGGACAAACTGTCTGCTACTATATAGAGAGCATACCTAACTAACTGAGTAAACTTAAGGGAATACTCTTTCAGACTCATACTTCTCTGCCTGAGATTGATGAACTCTAACACCTTGCCTTCTCTCAACTCTAAGGGAAAGAAACTCTCTAGAAAAGCAGTAGCAAACTCTTCCCACTCTATGGGCTCTGCATCTGCGCCCATGTCTACCTTTTACTACTTAAACTACGTATAGACATATTTTGTAGCTTATAGGTGGCTAAATCAATACTCTCACTAGAAGTCACTCCCATGATATTTGTGACTTTTTGAACCTGATCAAGGAACTCCTGTGGATCCTCTTCTTAGATCCTCAGAATAGGGGAGGATTTATTTGAGTGAAGTCCTGAATCCTGGCTACAGTAGTATTGGCCACTAGGTTGGCCTGGACAACGGCTGGTTGTTCATTCCGAGGTGCTACAGAATTGGCTAGAGTAGTGAATGAAGCTCTAAATTCTTCATGGGAGATATGCTCATCCAGGGAATCTGCCTGAACGGGCTGAGGTGATGACTAATTTTAGGTTCTCCTTTTATTAGTCTTTTTGGGAGGTATGTTTTGTAAATGAATGAAATAAATGGATTAGAATTAGAGTTTAACTTTAGCTCATGCTTACTCGCATAACATGAATACTGAAAGAAGGGAAACTTTTCCTAAAATATCTACTAGCCTCTTTTCCATATGTGTGGTGTGCTAAACATCTATGATGCAACTTTTGGACCTCCTAGGACTCTGTTGAAACTTAGGCTCTGATAACAAATTTGTAACACCCCAAGTCTCTACCCCGGATGCTATATGGTGCTTATGATCCCTAAGGACCAGAAGCTAACCCATCGCTGATATCTACTGTGAGCACTGAATAATATACTGTAATAAATATAGAAATTAGGCTGAAATGCCATAAGGCTCAAAATTTTTAAATACTAATACTGAATATCAACTGATAATAGTAATCTGTAAAACTGAATATTGTCTGAAAGTTTAGTCTAAAATCTTCTAAATTAAAATGTTTGAATGTGGATTTGATGGGACAATCCCCCAACTAAATCCATCTACTGAGAAACTAAAATAATAAACTATCCTTGATAGATGAGAACTTACAACTCACTTTGACATTGCTGGTCGAATCAGAATCTATCTATGCGCGGTTGGGAACCAGAGTGTCCAAACCTATGAAATGAGACATGAAAGCGTAAAGAAAGAGTATGTGTCAATACGTGGAATGTACTAGTATGCTAGATGATGTAAGGATATGTAAGACCCTACAAAATTCTTAGCTTAATTCAATCCGTTAAGCTTGTTAAGGGGTCCCATACTTAGAAAATTTTAGCTAAGTATTCTCATTCAGATTCATTTCAGCCTTCATAAGCTGGCAATATTATTTTACGACTTTCCTAACCTTAGGTTATCGATATTTAAATTAATTCATGATCAGGGTCACTTCTGGGTTATCTCAAGCAAGTTTTAGATTTTTCGGACTAGCGTAAGGGCGAGTTTGGATTCCCAAAATAGTGAGTGGTCGCGATAGCCCCACATCACGAGGGTCAGTCAATCCAAGTACAGTCCATGCTGTGATGTTTGCTTAACCCGAGCAGGTCTTACATAGCAATGGCTACTTGACCTAAGAAGGGGTCGCAATGCAAGGGCAACCCTATTTAACAATATTTTAATACTGGTTGTGGGAGTAAATGGGTCATTTTCCTACCCTTATTTGTTTTTAACACAATTAATTAGCTTATAGGGTAAACTCTCATTATTAATTCATAAGCTCACTCAGGATCAAGTCCTAGCATCATCAAGTTCAAGAATTCAAGTCTCACAAACTCACTTCAGTATCCTTAAAAGTAGTAATCAAGGTATGTGCAGTCTTCATCCAAGGGTCCTTTACACCCTGGAGTCCAATAATCTATTTTTGAACTTGAAGTATAATGATTCCATTAATTCAATATTGAGTTTGATTATATTAATGATTATAATGATTAATTGTGTTTCTAGTCCTTGTTTTATAATAAGTTTCATGTAGGTTCATTGATATATGTGTAGTATCATGTGGATCCATATTAAACCCTTGCAATTATCAATGGGGATTTGAATTATGATGTCTACTTGTTGTTTAGTTTTATCCGCACATGTATGCTCACTAAGTGCTTGATGAATTGCTGTTGTAAACTAATAAGATAAAGAAATCATGTTATGTTAGCTTATGTGCAAGTTGTATCATGCAAGTGTTTGATAAAATGCCTCCATGAATGAGTTATGAACAAGGGCACATGATTATCCTTTTTAAGTCTATGCTATGATTTACTTTTCATGCTATCAAGTTCTGGGGGTATTCAATACCCGACAATCTAGTTGTTTACTTAGAGCCAATATCAGTTACAAAATGGTATTAGTCATGTCATGACCAGTAGTACTCTCAGTCAGTTATAGAACCCAGTAGTAGTCAACATAATTTAGTAGTATTCTGTCAGTCAACGAAACTCAGTAAACTCAGTAATAGTTGAGTCAAGCCTAGTATAAACTAGGAAATCAGTTCAGTGTCTATTCAAGTTGGAGTAGGATTCAGAACCAAGCAAACCTAGGGATGGGTGCACACCCGTTAGATAGGATTGGGCCCCTAGAAAAAATCCCTAAGTTCATGAAATACGTAGCCAGCATAGGTTTTGAGATGTCACCCATTAGATAGGACTGAAATACTCAGGGATCAACCGCTAGATTAGGACTGATCTCAGGGGTCACCCATTAGTTAGGACTGACACTACAGCAGTTGTCTTTACCTGTGGCACGTTACTGACACCCTTCCAATTGGGATTACAGATTGGACCCCAACTCAGTCATCTTAATTGGGGCATGTCTGTTAGATGAGTACTTCCTACAGTGTAAGTCTTTGTATTAGATTCAGTCTCAGTATAGAACTAGTTCAGTTCTACAGATTTAGGACTGTTAGATACAATCATCAGTAATAAGTAATATAGTATAAGTAAACTTGAATATTAGCTAATTGTATTCAGACTTAGTATTCAGTGCTATCACGATCTCAATTACAATTTTTGTATTCATGCATTTACTCTTATTCAGTCATACTCATGTTATTCAGTTTGTATTGTTCATGCATATAAACCTATGCATTTCACCCTTCCTCAAGAGCATACCAATATATTTAAAGTACTGACGCATGCCTTCGTTTTGCGCTATGAGGTCTCATATCATAGGTTCAGATGTATGGGCTCCCGAGAACCCTTAGCAAATTCAGATTCTCAGCAGACACAGTAGTGGTGAGTCCTCATAGTTTGAGGACATGATTGTTTTTTTAAGCATTTTTGTTCATTTTTAGTAGTCGGAGTTATTTGGGGACTTGTCCCATCAACTCCATAGTTCATACAGTTTACAGGCTTTTTAGACTAGAGTATTTTCAAATAGATATTTTAGTTTTTATATTGTTATACCGTATTTAGTTTATTTTCAGATATGAACCTTATTTCTCTTTTCAAAATTTATCTCATCTATATTGTTGTTAAAGTATTACTATTGTTCAGTTATCACAGTAGGTACTAGTCATGGGTTAGCTTGTAATTCTTTGGGACTATGAGCACCGTGTAGCATTTGGGGTACAGACTAGAGGTGTTACATAATGAATGAAAGGGTTCATAGGTATGAACAACAATTTACTAAATGATATGGAGAAACTAAACATGAGAGTGCATGGATTACTGATACTACTGTAAGTACTGAGTATGCACCACTGTGCATATAAATAACTACTGTGACTGAGCTTGTCTGAACCTAAGTCCTGAGTTCTGATAATGAGTAATTGATATCTTAAGTTATTGATTATTGAGTTACTAATACTGTTGACTGTATATAACAGTCCTAACTCTATAGAACTGAATAAAATTCTATTTTGAAGATTGAGACTGAAATAGTGGGAGGTAATCATCTGCCCGATATGCCCCAAATAAATTAGCTGAGTTGGGGTCCAACCTGTGATCCTAGTTGGAAGGGTGTCAATACCATTCCATGGGTAAAGACACTGAAGAGTTACTTTCATCTGGTAGGTGAATGAGAATGGTTGAACCCTAAACTAGCAGGTTAAAACACCTCATCAACCCTCAACTGGAAGGTTTGATATCTCAACTTACGCTAGCTACGCAGTTCTAGAAAGAAAGGATTGCTTTGAAGGATCACACCCTCTACTAGCAGGTGAGCCTCAATCCTTGGGTTCACTTGGTGCTGAACCCTACTCCCAACTGAAAGACACTGAACTGATTATACTAAACTAGACTGGAGTAATACTAAGTTTATTGAGTTTTATTGAGTTCTGTAACTGAATGAATTCAACTGATTGGGACATCACTGATACTATTCTATAACTGGAACTAGCTGTAGGCACACAGCTAAATTGGCGGGTATTAAATACCCCCAGGACTCGATAGAGTAAAAAGAAAGGCATAGCATAATCTTGAATAACATAACAATTTACACTCGATCATAATTCATTCATAGTGGCATTTCATCAAACACTTGTAATACATTAACTTGTACATGAAAAGGGAATAAATGCTATCATGTTATAATTGCACTATTTCATCAACACAGGTATTTATCAAACACACGGGGAGCATGCTTCCAATATATAATAATCAACACATATAATTATCATGGTTAGATAAATCAACTTGCAAATTAAACAGTTTATCATGAAGATCATGTAATTCAACATATATGATGATTAAGTTCATGAAAACCTCTAATTGGATTATGGATGAGAATCAACGACAACTTGAAATTGAATTCAATTCAATTTCAAGCGTGTCATTTATAATTCAACAATTTTTTAGTTTTGAAAATAGATTCATGGGCTCTATGAGTGAAAGGAACCCATAGATGAACACCTAACATACCTGAATTGATAATTTCTTGAAGTTCTTGGTGAGTTTATTGAGCTTTTTTATTGAGAACTAAGGTTTTCTTATTAAGAGTGAATGATTTAATTTGGAGGAAAATTTAGTGAATAATGTTATATCTAGGTTAATTCGGGGTAATTTACGTGTGAAAGGCTGACTTGGGTCATGAGAAATTACCCAATTACCCTTGGAAATGGTTTAAAAATCGTCACTATAAAAACATGATATGGGCACCTAGTACGATATGCCACTATTGTGTCGGGTCGCTGGAAATTAACTAGTGGGAATATGGCTGGTGGCGGGACGCGGTGGTATCGCATTGCAACACTAAATGCAACCTAGAAGCTGACCGTGACGCAGTGGGATCGCGTTGGTACCCTAGAAATTGACAATTATGTAAAGGGTGCTTAGAGATATATGCTAATATCATGATGGAACACTAGAAAGTGACTATTTCCATTTGACTAGCCTTCACGACGCGCTGAAGTGCAAGTTGGCACACTGTTTTACAAAAATAGCTCTAACTCTTTGCCTGGGTATCAGATTTGTGCTAATTTTATATCGTTGGAAATCTAACTGAAATTCCTACGTATTGGAATGATCTAATCTAAAAAATAATGAGTATATCAAAAATTTTATATATGGTAACCCATGTACTAAGGATTAATTTAAGTAGGGAAATATAGGGTATTACAAGTAAGGATATGGATATCTCTAGAGTTGTGGTTTATATGTAGCAGGCAGAAGAAGAAAAAAAAAGCAGTCAGAGATAAATAAAAGGTAGAACAAGAAGTTTTTCTACTTGGATAAGATTGGATGTCAGCAGCAAAGTGGTAGAGAACGTGAAAAGCTATCCAAGAAGAAATGGGGAAATTTTGCTTTATACTCTACCATAACTACTTCTTATCCTAAGCCATCGATTGGTCATCATTATCAGTGTGATTGTGTGTTTATAGAACAATGGGCATAGTCGTAGGCTTGTGGGTCTTAATTAGCTCTGTCATATCCTTCTTGTAGATTTTGTGGTCAGATGGATCATGGTTTTATATGAAACATAATATGAACACATGAAAAGCAGCCAATAACCAAACTAAGGAATAAGATAACAAGATGAACAACAACCCACAGATTTAACACAAGGTCGAGAAGAAGCTACTAAACTCGAGAATAAGATAATAAGAAGTAAAACACACAAATACATTAAGATAAAGATAGATAGTGAGACATAACATATTACAAGTATTAGGAACTAAAGTGTGTAATACACTAGAATCCCTAAGACCCAAAATAACAAAACCACACTCTTATGAAGACCATAAGTGAACTAAGATCCCCAAGCAACCCTCATTTATAATCAGCTAACCAACTCAACGATTCCACATTGCCACAAGTGAATCTATACTTGCACAAGTGATTCCATACTTGCGAAGAAATTCTTAAGAGTATTCTCAAAATATCATCTAAGTTGCTGAAAAATAACCTACTGGAAGCTATTTATAGTCTTAGTCCTAACTATTACATAGCAAAATGACCAAGAGGCCCTTAATGATATTGTACACACCATAGGCTCCCCTTTGCTCCAAGGAAATGACAAAAAGGTTCTTAATAAGTGCCGGCCTTGGAGTGTAATGAATCTCTTATCCATGCTTGAACACTTGTTCTCTCAGATATGGATCAAAGTCAAGCCCCAAGCTTGAGTCTTTATATGGTGGCCTCTAATGATTTTGTCGAAAGCTATGATGCCCCATTGACTCATAGCATGGTTTTTCCAAAGAATAAGGAAAAAGTTCTTTAAATATGGTCAGATTGGTCATTTGTAGATGAATTTTCCTTCTAAGGTTTCTTCTAGGGCGAATAAGATTCTTGTTGCTACTTTATCCACTCCTGCACTAAAGGGTAATATTTCTTACTCATTTTCCAGTGTGGGTTGGAACTGTCTGTATGCTCTTGCCACCCACTAGGACTCTGTATCATTATGTAATATGTTATTGGTATGCTCAAAATCTTTTTTCTTGATATATATTGTCTACTTGATTCTGAGTCTACTCTCCCTTCTGTGATCCTTTTTATAGATATTCATTTTGGTTCTGATCCTAAGTGTAATCTAGATCCTTTGTTTATGTCCACCTTGGTTGGTGACTCCATTATGGCTAGAAGGGTCTATAGGGTCTTTGTGATATCGTTCCATGGTGGGGAGCCCTTGGTGGATCTAATATAGTTGAACATGGTTGACTTAGATGTGAACTTAGGGATGGATTGGTTAGATTAATATTATGCATCTCTAAAATGTCAAACCCATAGCGTTAGTTTCCATTTCCTAAATAAGTCATTAATTAAATGGGAAGATAGTTCCCTAGTACATAAGGAAAGGTACATTTAGTATCTTAAAGCCCATAAATTGGTTCTGAAAGGGTGCCTCTATCACTTAGTACATGTTAAGGATTCTAGATCCAAAATTGATTCTTTACAAACTGTCCCTATAGTCTGTGAATTTCTCTATGTGTTACTGATATTTTTCCTAATATTTCTCCAGGTAGGAAAATTGATTTTGGGATTCATCTTCTTTTGGACACTCATCCTATTTCTATACACAAAAAACAGTTAAAAGATCTTCTGGATAAAGTTTTAATCCTTCCTAGTATGTCTCCATGGGGTGTTCCCATGTCTTCGTGGGTAAAAATGATGGTGGCCTTCGAATGTGTATTGACTACCGCCAATTGAATAAAGTGACCATGAAAAATAAGTATCCCCTTCCTAGGATCGATGATTTGTTTTATCAACTTTAGGGAGATATGTTCTATTCTAAGATTGAACTTCGGTCTGGGTACCATCAGTTGAATATTAGGGAGGCGGATATCCCTAAGACTACCTTTTTAACACAGTATGGTCAATTTAAGTTTTTGGTGATGTATTTTGTCTTAACTAATGCCCTAACAACCTTTATGGATCTTATGAATTGGGGTTTCCATTATTTCTTGTATTTGTTTGTGATCATCTTTATTGATGATATTTTTGTATATTCATAAAGTGAGGTGGATAATGCCCATCACCTCAGCCTTGTGCTACAGACCTTAAAGGATCTGTGTTTGTATGCTAAGTTCTCTAAGTGTGAATTCTAATTGAATATTGTGACATATCTGGGTCATGTTGTTTCTAGTGAAGGGATCTTGGTGGATCAAAAGAAGGTTGAGGTGGTTAAGAAGTGGCCTAGGCTTTATGACGTCTAAGCAACACCTCTTATTAGATGATGGTACGGTCTCTGTCAAAATATAATAACCCAAAAACAATTTGGGTTGAATCCCAAGGGAACACATAGACTTTCAGATCTCAGTAGTTGTAGTCTATAGGCAAATTAATAAAAAGAATTAGGGGATTTGTTTGTAGTAATCTCGAGAAAAAAATTATTATAACTTGGTTGAAATAATTCGTAAGTGAACACTAGGATTGTGTTCCCCTTGGCTTCTTAACTCCATAGGATTATTGTGCGCTTCTAAACCAACCCAATCCCTGCATGCAGAATCAATATGTTATGTACCTTCCACACTCTTTTGGACGAGTAGAAGGATTTTACCCTTTAACTTTTGATTCTCACGTTGTCTCACTGCTAACCCTTATCTTGATCCAAGTTAACTATTACCTTTTGAGTCTCAAGTTATAAGATGAAACCAAACCATCTTACATAGATAGAACCTAGAAGCGAGGATCGATAGTTAAACTTCAAATTGTTGTTGTCCTTATCTTTTCTTAGTCACTACTCATCTTTTGAAGTAAGTAGCAATACCTAGGAAGGATACTAATATGTTCACCAAATAAGAAATCTATTAGAATGGATATAAAGCAATGCATGTCATGGATATTAGTTCAGATCAACAATCACACTTGATAGCCTAAAGGACTATCTCACACGTAAATGGCTACTAAAATGACAAATTCTAGCAACCAAACAAAGAGGAAACAACACAATAGAAGGCGATGAAGAAGAAGAATTGCCTGAAATTAAAGATAGATAGAAAGAACCTTACTTCAACCAATGAATAGCACTAGAAGGTATATCAAACCTTCAAACACACATCACCAATGTAGGCTCAAACCTTCCTCTTAGGTGACCCAAAGGACTCACACTTCCTTAAGCACACCTTTCTTGCCAAATAATCTAATACATGTGAAAATCCAATTCCAAATATATTAGGATTCAAGTTTTGGATTCCCTCTCTTAAGGAGAAGAGAAGCACTACAAACTAACACTAAAATTAAAATCTAAAAGTCACTCAATTCATTATCTCAAAACTCAGGAAAATAAGAGCTAAGGTGCCTATTTATACTTATTACAAACAATGACAAAAATATCCTTAATGAAGGGTGCTCCTTTGGAGTGTAAAAAGAGACTATTAAAATACCATAATAGCCCTAACTTTGGGTGCCTCTTGGGTGACAAAATATAATACAAAAAGTAATTTTTGCCCTTTAAGTGAGTCACCTATTGAGTTTATGGATTCCCTTCTCCTCCTTCAACTTGACAAGACTTTAAAAGGCTCCAAACATGTGCCAATTCCAAAGCTTGAGCCTTTGACCATGCCTTGTATCCTTTTGTACTCTTCATGCTTGTATCATCCTATCCATCTTGAAAGGAATTAGTCCTCAAATTCACACTTTGCAAAACCAAAGGGAGGGAAAATAAACAAACAATCCTTATGATAGTAGGGTTAGCATTAGTACCATAAGTGAGTAAACATGCCAAGAGGGTACACTCTTAGAATACAACCAACCGTCCTTTGTGAGGAGTAAGAAAATCCGCCCACTAACATCAGAGGGGACATACTTAAAGAAAAAATCAATGAATGGATAATTCAATATGAAACAAACACATATGTCACTTATTTTCAAGGGAAGGCAAACATTCAAAATTAGACATCTATGGCTAAGAAAGGTTCCCTTAGCAACATATATTTGATCACTCCAAGGTTTTTCACACTTGAAATATACCCACATATCCTTGGTATTCAACATGAATATCTTAACATCAAGGATACCAAGGAAGTTAATAGAATCAATATTAAAAGATAATGAGAATGAACCAAAATACACCTTCCACAACTCAAAAATATTCCGGGGTCAAATGGGAGTAGAAGACAAAGGGTTACTATTATGTTACCCACTCCTTTCACTAGGATACCAAACTCACAATCATCATCAGTCAAGCAAGGAAAATAGCCATAAAACTTACTACCTCTACATAATACCAATTCAAAATTAACATGGTTATGATCATAGGCAAAGAGGTAGTATAGGAAGGAATCAAGTGTGAAGAATCACCCAAGGTGCTATCATATAAAATAGGGTAATGTAGTGTGTGAATACTCTTTTCACATGATAATGGAACCTTATTTAAGTTATATGTGCTAGCACTAGATGGACACGAATCATTTTTATGAAAAGAATTAATTTTGTCATCTAAAGGATCCACTAGTGCTTGTGTACTCACAAAAAGAGTTTGGTCCTTATACAACCTATCAACACCAAGAGTATCACAAAAGGTAAATTCACACACTTCTTTACTAATACAATCCAAAACTATACCACTTTGGCTACTACTAGGCACATCACAACAATACAAGTTTTTGAGAGTGTAAAAAATATCTTTATTACCTTGTAGATTATGAGAAGTGATTTATTAACTTTGTTTTACATCATGGAATCCCTCATGCTCCATATTACACGGGAATATGTCAAGGTTTCTCTTTGGGTTCACTTCTTCAATATTTATCCCAAAATTGGGACTTTTGGCTAAGGGCTTGAAGAGAATTTCCATGGGCTTCTCCTTGGGATTTATAGGGTATTGAACCTTCACATGAGAAGAGAAAATACTAGGAAAAATTCTAGTATTTGGGTTAGTGAGTAATTAGGATTCTTTGTGGACAAGATCCGCAATCAAGCATTTATTTTCCGTTCCAACTTCGCAACCCCTAGTTTCCATTTCTCTTATCCTCTTTTATTCACACTCTTCTTGTACCTAACCATCCATTTTCTCTCTATATTGAGGCTTGACCTCATTCTCCTTGGATTAGAACTTGTGGAGAGGAGGCATTGGATTTTGTTGATGATGGGTTTGGAATTGGTGGTTTGAATTTTGTGGATGTTTTGGTGGACATAGTCTATAAACCCCCACTTTAATTCTAATTATGTCACGACTTATGGATCCTAAATCACCTTTTATAATGTAAATACCACCCTTCAAGTCTCTTCTCAAGGCATCATTATTATCCTCTATTTTTTGGGCAAATGCCTCAAAGTGAGCCTTCAAGGCTCCCATTATATCATTTCCTAAGGATTGGGATGAAGAATCCTCGTCTTCCATGGTCAATTGTACTATAAACCAAAAAAACAGCAAGCAAACAACCTACAAAACTAGCAAACAAGTTAGTTCTAAAGCCTTACATCACTCACACTCAACCTCACCTCACACTTGGCTTCACAAGTGTTGAAGAATCAGCAATACTTGGAAAGTTACTTGAGAGGTGAGAAACTTTGAATTGGAATTGATCTTTGTTTGAAATGGCTCAAATAAAGTTATGCATGAACTTGACCCAACAAAATACTACAACTTGAAAATGAGAAAAGCACACAAAAATCGAAGACATGAAATAAACGAACTCTAGACTAATTACTAACCTAGCAGGTACTTACTAGTTTGTTAATTAGCGATAGAATTAGCTTAAAAGAAACTAGAATAAAAAATTAGAAACTAGAAAATCTAATTTTAGAGTCAAATTTTTGTTGAGAACAAGTGATGACGTGGTACTACGTGGTTGGTTGTCACTTTTCAGAATTTTCAAATTTCCCAAAACAGAATTTCGGCCAAACAACACTTTGGGATGAAGAGAGTTTCGGATTTTGAGGGAGTAACTAGGCAATTTAGGGTTCTTTCAAGTCTCAAATGAAAATTGAATGAATGGTCCCCCCTAATAATTTCACTTGTACTTTGTTTGTCCCCTTGTCCCCTTCTACTTTTGGAAGAATAGAATATTCTTTGAATATGCTCTTAGACAAACAACTTTTCCACTCCCTTTCTTCCATCTTTAGGATCAAACAACACCTTTGAATATTCTTCTTCACTAATACATGAAGATCATGGATGAACAATATGAATATTCAAGTGTTGACCAAGTTTGACCCCCAAGCAAATAAGCTCCAAATCTGATTTTTTTTTTATGGATCTAGGTTCCTTATGTCAAAAAAAACCCAACCCACTAAAAATCAGCCACAAATCAAGTCGCCAACAAAATCCCAAAACGTAACCTTCTCCAATAATCTTCAAACAAGACACAACAATGGTGGATCTAGCTTAAAGTCAACCAAACTTCACTCTAAAAGTAGATCTAGACTCCCTATGTGCTCGAGAGAAAGGATCTAGCACTAGAAACCTTCAAAAAACAATAAAAACTTGTATATCTAACTTGAAAAATTCGGATCTACAACAAACACACAAGACACACTTTTTTTTTTTTGTATTTTCTGATTTTTTGACTTTTTTTTAATGAAATTTTCTATATAAGAACACTAAAACTAAGATTTAGGGATGTTGAAACAACCCTAACCAAGGCTTTGAAACCAAATGATAGCCTAAAGGACTATCTCACATGAAAATGGCTACTAAAATGACAAATTCCAGCAACCAAACAAAGAGAAGACAATACAATAGAAGGAGAAGAAGAAGAAAAATTGCATGAAATTAAAGATAGATAGAAAGACCCTTACTTCCACTAATAAATAGAACTACAAGGTGTATCAAACATACATCACCAATGTAGGCTCAAACCTTCCTCTTAGGTGACCCAAAGGACTCACATTTCCTCAAGCATACCTTTCTTGCCAAGTAATCCAATACAAGTGAAAATCCAATTCCAAATGTATTAGGACTCAAGTTTTGGATTCCCTCTCTGAAGGAGAAGAGAAAGACTACAAACTAACCTTAAAATTATAATCTAAAAGTCACTCAATTCATTATCTCAAAACTCAGGAAAATAAGAGCTAAGGTGCCTAGTTATACTTGTTACAAACAATGACAAAAATACCCTTAATGAAGGGTACTCCTTTGGAGTGTAAAAAGAGGCCATTAAAATACCATAATATCCCTAAATTTGGGCACCTCTTGGGTGTTGAAATATAACACAAAAAGTCCTTTTTGCCCTTTAAGTGAGGCGCCTCTTGAGTGTATGGATTCCCTTCTCCTCCTTCAACTTAACAAGACTTTAAAAGGCTCCAAACACTTGCCAATTCCAAAGCTTGAGCCTTTGACCATTCCTTGTATCCTTTTCTGCTCTTCATGTTTGTATCAACACTTCCCCTACTTCATTAATTAGCGAGGGTTTAGACAACAATGGGTTTTAGCCGATCATGATTGTAAAGAAATCAATAACATTCATAATAGAAAGCATTGATGAAATCACTATGATAAGATGAATAAAACCCACAACCATAACTGAATTAATAAACTAAAGTCAATATAAGTGAATCCCAAGATCCTAATCCAATCCTAGAATAAAAATATATTTGAGTTTAAAAAGTGTGTAATTCTTATTAAAATGTACATAAGGGATATTTATAGTACATGAGGAAATCCTAAAAGCAAAGCCAAAACAACAAAGAAGAAAATTGGGTCGATAGCTACATGCAGTCCGTACAGGCGGTCTGGTACAAAATACAGTATTTACCTATGGTCTGGCATAGGTCACAGGTATTACCTGCGGTCTGGAACAGGGCACAGGTGCCAGATGGAAAAAGTCTTACAAGTCAGCTCTTGGGATTATGAATTTCTGGCACCTGCTTTGTCTACATACAGTCGTAGGTCTGTATGCGGTTCGTAGGTTGACTTAGTAGGTGTCAAGAGTAGAGGGAATAGGTATTACCAATGTTTTCGAATGGGGCACAAGTACAAAACATAGGTGCCAGATGGAAATAGTCTTGCAAGTCAGCTCTCGAGATTTGGGTTTTCTTAAACCTGCTTTGTAACACCCCATACTATTCCTCGCTTAAATTTATCCCTAGAATGTGAAGAATTTGCTTCAAAGATGAATACCATTTATTTCATACGAAAATGGAGAAAACAAATTCTCCCAAATCCAACACTCGGTGAATGAGTTATACCATTTTTAAGTTGACATTGTGTCACCTGGATTCTCAGCGCATCACGGAGTTAAGCAAATTGACAGTTGTCAAGTTCCAGTGAGACTTCATATTCCACCGCATCATGAAGGAGTCCCATTTAAAATTTGTCAATTTCCAGCAAGCCAACATGTTAGTGGTGCACTGCGCCAGTAGCCAAAATGGCAAAACTACAGGGTACCGCAATGGTAGTGCTTCGCGTAGCATGCCTAGTTACCATTCGTTAGTTTCCAGTGAGCCACCGTGATAGTGTCTCATCAAAGTGGCATGGTAAATTGGTATTATTGTTCTTTTCCAGTTCCGATTAGAAATTTAAAGGGGCCCTTTGGACAATTCCAAAGTCCCCCAAACACACGATTTAACCCTATTACAAACCTTCTACGCTTATATTCATCAAAATTTCACCCAACCAAAATCATAAGCTTCATCATTCAAAATTTAATAATTCCCAAGATTCCACCATTATATTCCCAAATTAGTTCAATATTAAAAGTTCCCAATTCAAGAACTATAATACCCTGTCTTTCCCTAGCCTAGATTAACCCTTAAAACATGGGTTATCCTAAATAATATTTTTATATACTCTATAATTTTCAAATTTAAGCTTGCCATTGCATAGGAAATTTAATTAGCTTTCGAAAAATATAAAATTTTCCTAAATCCATCAACCGGGCAAGAAGTTATGGTGATTTTAAGTTTTTGTTATTAAACATCATTATTCAGGCCAGTAGCGTGTCGCGGAGTGTGTTAAAATAACAATTGCCAGTTTCCAGTATTGTTGCTCGATATTGGCATATCGCACCATAGACCCAGTTCATAATTGTTAATTTCTAGTATGATAACACGATCTCACCGCGTCGCGGTGCACTTCCAGTTCACAACCAAAGTGGCAATGCGATACCACCGCTTCGCACCATCATGCAATTTCCCAGTTCTCATACTCCAGTGGCCTGGCACGATAGTGGCACGTCGCACTAGGGGTCCAAATTAGGAAGCTTTCATGGAAAGTTAAAGTTGCACCAAGCATTAAAACAGTATTTTCCCATGATTTTATTCCTCCCAGATGTGGGATTTAATCCCTAAAAATGTGTAAAACCCTTCATTAGTTACTTTTTCCCAAAATCAAAAGGTGTTTCACTCTCAAGAAAACAAACCCTAGCTATCAAGAATCAAGGTCAATCCCAAGAATCTCTCAGCGAACTCCAAGAACTCACTAAATTAACGTATGTTAGATGTTCATCCATGCATCCTACCGTACATAGAGCCCAAGAATCCTTTTTTTCAAAATACAAGATTTATGATTTTTGATTTCGAAGTTTGAATTAGATTGAATTCATGTTCATGATATTGTTTAGGTTTTAATAAATTATTTAGATTACAAGTTACAAGAATTGATTCTAGTATGTGTTGAGTGGCATGGTATTCATGACTAACCCTTCAAATTTGCAAGTTGATTGTTGTAGCCATGTTAAACCTAAGTGTTTATGATTTAATGAACCAAGCATGCTTCCCATGTGTTTTATAAATTGTCTATGAGAATGAAATAATGCCATTATAGCATGCTAATATGTAATTCCCATTCATGTACAAGTTAATGCATTACAAGTATTTGATGAAATGTCTCTATGATTGAATTATGACCAAGTGATCATTTTTATGTTATTCAAGATTATGTTTTTCTTTACTTTTCAAGCTATCGAGTCATGGGAGTATTTAATACCCAAAAATTTAGCGGTTTATTTTGAGCCAGTGTAAGTTATTGAATATTATCAGTTATGTTAGGATCAGTAGTTCTCTAAGTCAATTACAGAAATAAGGAAAACACAATAATCTCAGTGAATTCAATCCAGTTCAGTCCAGTATAACAGTTCAGTGTCGTTTAGTTGGGAGTAGGAATCAGCACCGAATGAACCCAAGGATAGGGGCTCACCTACTAGCAGAGGGTGTGATCCTTAGAAGCATTCCTTGTGTTCCAGAACTATGTAGCCTGCATAGGGTGAGACATCACACCTGCCATTTGAGGTTTGATGAGGTGCTCTACTTGCCACTAAAGTATACCGTTGTTCTCATTTAGGGAACCTACCAGTAAAAGGTTACTCTTTAGCTTATCTTTACCAGTGGTACGGTACTAACACCTTTCTAATTGGGGTTACAAATTAGACCCCAGCTCAGTTATCTAATCTTATTTGGGGTATGTCGTTAGATGATTACCTCCCATAGTTTCAATTTCTGTATCAGTCTTCAGAAGAGAATTCAGTTCGATTCTACAGAATGAGGACTATCAGATACAGTCACTAAGTTAACAGTAATTCAGATTATTAGTGATCCCAGATTATTAGTATTTTAGATGTTTTGAACCTTATGAATTTTAAGACCATTATTCCATATTTATCTAAGGATTATTGTTCAATGCTCACAGCAGATGTTATTCAAGGGTTAGCTTGTAGTCCTTCGGCATCGGAAGTACCGTGTAGTGTCCAAGATGCCGACTCAAGGTGTTACAAATATGGTATCAGAGCCTAAGGTTCAATAGTGTCATAGGGATTCTAAAAGCCATATCACATAGAGTCTTATGCATGGGTATGTAGCGCCCCACACATATGGACAGGAGGCTATGAGATATTTTAGGAAACGATTCCTTTATTTCAGTATTCATGTCATTCGAATGAGCATGAGCTCAAGTTCATATCTCAGTCTAATCTGCTTCTTTTTTTATTTATAGAATATGCCGACATAAAGGACTAACGAAAGAAGAACCGAAAACTAGTCAGCCCCTCAGCCCGTTCAGGCAGATCCTCTAGAAAAATATGTCTCTCACGTAGAATTTGGAGTTGCATTCACTACTCTATCTGGTTCAGTAGTAGCTCGGAATGAACGACCATCTACTATTCTGGCCAACCCAGTGGCCAATACTGCTGCAACCATAATTTGAGACTTCACCTGGATGAATCCTCCTTTCTTTATGGGGTCAAAGTATGAAGAGGATCCATAAGAGTTCCTCGATCAGGTTTAGAAAGTCACAAATATCATGGGAGTGACTTCCAGTAAGATTGTCAAGTTAGCCATCTATCAGCTACAAGATATAGCCTATTAGTGGTTTAAGAAATGAAAGATAGATAGGGTATAGATGCGGAGCCCATAGTATGGGAAGATTTTGCTATCGTCTTCCTAGATAGATTCTTTCCCTTAGAGCTTAGAAAAAGTGAAGGTGTTAGAGTTTATTAATCTCAGACAAGGTAGCATCAGCGTAAAAGAGTATTCCCTTAAGTTTACTCAGTTAGACAAGTATACTCCCCATGTAGTGGCAGGCAATAGGTCCAGAATGAGCAAGTTCGTATATGGGGTGTCCAATAGTATGGTTAAGGAGGGCAGAACAACAATATTGATTTAAGATATGGTCATATGTAGGCTTATGGCCCATTCTCAACCGATTGAGGAGTAAAATCATAAGAAGAAGAGAGAGAATAAGAGGTCTAGAACAGGTAGTTATAATTTCAGTTAACCTAAGTCTAAATACGGTAACCATTCCCTATTTCATCCAAAGTATTCAGTCCCAAGTCGATCCTCACGAAGTGTACCGATGACCCAGGATAGCATAAGCAATGGTCGTACTAATCCATTTTGGAAAGAGTGTGGTAAGAATCATAAAGGTGTGTTCAGAGCTGGCAATGATGTTTGTTTTAGGTATGGTAAGCTAGGACACAGAGTCAGAGATTGTCCTCAGTCATTCTCAGGGTTAGTATAGCCGTCCGTCAGCTCAGTTAGGTCACTCGAATAAACAAGGTGTAACTTCCAGTGCCACCAGTGGGCAACGCCTAAACAGGTTTTATGTACTTCAGTCTAAACAAGATCAGGAAAGTTTCCCTAATGTGGTCACTGGTATCTTACAGATCTCCCATTTATATCTTTATGCCTCAGTTGGAGATCCCAAATATTCACTCATAAATTAGTTCGTAGGTTCCCCATGTATCATCTCATATTTTTCCTTAGTATCTCAACCAAGTAAGCATTCTCGAGGGACATAGCATCCCATGCACTATAATCCCTGAGCTATCATGATTTAAACCTTCTATTTTCTCTTCACACAGCAAATCCAGTTGAAGTAATGGGTCATTGTAGTTGACCCTCAAGTCCCAATCCCAGTCGTATGCCCATTACCCAAGTCATGACACGTATCTAAGTAACTAGCTCAGTTTATGTATCATAATTAATACTTAGTCATGTCCTTATATTTCCATTCATGCATAATTACCCATGTATTCATTAATCCATTTAAACATGTAGTCATGCATCAGACACGCATGTTCAGAATGTAAGTTCAAACTATCAGACCAATCACGTAATCATACTTCAGTTGTGCATGTGTAGTTTAGCATATAAACTTAGTCTGTTCATACTTTCTCAACTTAACTAGACACATTGGAGGACGAATGTTCCTAAGGGGAAGTTCTTGTAATACCCCTTTTTTCTCTAGCCTAGATTAACCCTCAGTACATGGGTTATCCTAAATAAAATTTTTGAGTTACTCTATAATTTTTAGATTTAAGCCTTCCATTGCACAGGAAATTCAATTAGCTTTCCAACGATATAAAATTCATCTAAATAAGTCAACCAAGTAAGGAGTTATGGTAATTCTAAGTTTCAGTCATTAAACATCGTCATTCAAGCCAGTAGCGCATTGTCGAGTTTGTTAAAATAGAAATTCTAAGTTTCTAATATTGCTCTGCAATATTGGCATATCGGGCCATAGACCCAATTCATAATTGTCAATTTTCAATGTGCCTGCGCGATCTTACTGCGTCGTGGTGCACTTTCAGTTCGCAACCAAAGTGGCAACGCGATACCACCATATCGCGCCATCATGCAATTTTCAGTTGTTATTTTCCAGTGGCCTACCACAATAGTGGCACATTGCACTAGGGGTCCAAATCGGGAAAATTTCACAAAAAATTAAAGTTACAACCAGGGTTAAAATAGTCTTTTCCCATTATTTTATTTCCCCCAGTTGTTTGATTGAAGCCCTAAAAATGTGTAAACCGCTTCATTATTCACTTTTACCCTAAATCAAAAGGTGTTTCTCTCTCAAGAAAAGAAACCCTAACTCTTAAAAATCAATGTCAATCCTAAGAATCTCTGAAAGAACTCCTAGAACTCACCAAATGTATGTTAGATATTAGCATTATTGTTCAGTACTCATAGCAGATATCATTCATGGGTTAGCTTGTAGTCTTTCAAGGTCGCAAGTACCGTGTAGCAGACAGGGAGAAAACTCAGGGTGTTACAAATTTGGTATCAATGCCTAAGGTTCAATAGAGTCCTAGGGAGTCAAAAAGCCGCATCAAGTAGTGTCTTGGTCAAAGGTTTGTAGCACCCCACACTTATGGATAGGAGGCTATGAGATGTTTTAGGAAACGTTTCCCTTCTTTCAGTATTCATGTCTTGCAAATGAGCATCAGTGTAAAAGAGAATGCCCTCAAGTTTACTCATTTAGCCAAGTATGCTCCCTATGTAGTGGCAGACAATAGGTCCAAAATAAGCTAGTTCATAATTGGGGTATCAAATAGTGTAGTTAAGGATTGCAAAAGAGAAATTTTGACTAAAGAGAGAGACATATCTAGACTTATGGTCCTTTCTCAATAGATCGAGTAGCAGAAGCTTAAGTAGAGGGAGAGAGAAATTAAGAGGGCTAGAACATGTACCTTTTATTTTAGTCAGCCTAAGTCAGAAGGCGGTAACCATTCCCAGTTTTATCCAAATACTTTAGTCCCATCTCCATCCTCAGCCAGTGTACCGATGACCTACTATAGCATAATAAATTTTCTTACTAATCTATTTGCAGAGAGTGTGGTAAGAGTCATAAGGGTATGTGCAGAGTTTGTAGTGATGTTTGTTTTGGGTGTAGAAAGCTAGTCCACAGAGTTAGATATTATCCTCAGTCTGGTTCTAAGGGTTAGTATAGTCGTTCTTCATCTCATTTAGGTCGCTCGAATTAACAAGATGATGCTTCCAGTGCCACTAATTTTCAATGCCTAAATAGGTTTTATGCACTTCAGTCCAAACAAGATCAGGAAAGTTCTCTTGATGTGGTAACTGGTATGTTATAGATCTCCCATTTATATATTTATGCCTCAGTTTTAGATCTCAGATATTCAGTCACGATTTACTTCGTAGGTGCCATATGCATTGTCTCATGTTTTTCCTTAGTATCTCAGCCAAGTCAGCATTCTCGAGGGACAAAGTCTCCCTAGGGGGAAATACACTATAATCCTTAAGCTATCATGATCTAAACTTCTATTTTCTCTTCACGTAGAAAATCTAGTGGAAGAAATAGGTCCTAGAAGTTGACCCTCAAGTCCCAATCTCAGCCATATGACCATTCCCCATGTCATGACAAGTATCCAAGGAAATAGTTCAGTTCATGTATCATAATTCAGACTTAGTCATGTCCTAATGTTTCCATTCATTCATAATCACCCATGTATTCATTAATCCATTCAGACATGTACACATGCATCATACATATATGCTCAGAATGTAGGTTCATTCTATCAGACCAATCATGTAATTATGCTTCATTTGTGCATGTCTAGTTCATTACATAAACTTAGTTTGTCCAAACTTTCTCAACTTAACTAGCCATATTCGAGGATGAATGTTCATAAGAGGGAGATATTGTAATAACCCTTATTTTCCTAGCATAGATTAACCCTTAATACCTGGGTTATCCTAAATAGAATTTTTCATATACTCAGTAATATTTAGATTTGAGCCAACTATTGTGTAGGAAATTCAATTAGATTTACAAAAATATAAATTTCATCTAAATCTGTCAACCGGGTAAGAAGTTATAGTAATTTTAAGTTTCAATTGTTAAACATCATAATTCAGGCCATTAGCGCATCACGGAGTGTGTTAAAATAGCAACTATTAATTTTTGGTGTTTCTCCATCATATTGGCGCGTCGCGCCATAGAACAGTTCACAATTTTCAATTTTTATCGTGCCAATGCGATCTCACCGCGTAGCGGTACACTTCTAGTTTGCAACCAAAGTGGCAACATAATACGACCACATTGCGCCACCATGCAATTTCCCAATTGTTATTTTCCAGTGGCCTAGCGCGATTGTGGCGCGTCACGCCAGGGGTCCAAATCGGGTAAGTTTCGTAAAAAATTAAAGTTGAACCCAGGGTTAAAACTGTGTTTTTCCATGATTTTATTCTGCCTAGATGTGAGATTTAGGCCCTAAAAAAGTATAAAGCCCTTCATTATTCACTTGTTTCCAAAATCAAAAGGTGTTTTTATCTCAAGAAAACAAACCCTATCTCTCAAGAATCAAGGTTAATCCTAAGAATCTCTCCAAGAACTCACCAAATTAAGGTATGTTAGATGTTCATCCATGGAACCTTACCTTCCATGGAGCCCAAGAATCCTTTTTTTCAAAATACAATATCTATGATTTATGATTTTCTATGTTTGAATTAGATTGAATTCATGTTCATCATGTTGTTTGAGTTTTAATCAATGGTTTAGATTACAAGTTACAAGAATTGATTGTAGTATGTGTTGATTTACATGGTATTAATGATAAAACCTTCATATGTTGTAGCCATGTTAACCCTAAGTGTTTATGATTTGATGAACCAAGCATGATTCCCATGTGTTTGATAAATTGTCTATGAGAATGATATAATACCATTATAGCATGCTAATATGTAATTCCCATTAATGTACAAGTTAATGCATTACAAGTATTTCATGAAATGTCTATATGAATAAATTATGACCAATTGATCATTGTTACATTATTCAAGAATATATTTTTCTTTACTTTTCATGCTATCGAGTCCTGGGGGTATTTAATACCCGACCACTTGGTTGTTTATTTAGAGTCATTATCAGAATAATATCAGTCATGTCATGATCTGTAGTACTCTCAGTCAGTTACAAAACTTAGGAAAACCCAGTAATGTAAATGAATTCAGTCCAATATAATAGTTTATTGTCTTTTTGTTAGGAGTAGGATTCAGCACCGAGTGAACTGAAGAATGGGGGATCACCTACTAGCAGAGGGTGTGATCCTTAGAAGCAATCCTCATTTTCTAGAACTACGTAGCTAGCGTAGGGTGAGACTTCACACCTGCTAGTTGAGGGTTGATGAGGTGTTCTACCTTCCAGTAAAAGGTACCACCATTCTCATTTAAAGGAACCTACCAGTAGAGGGTTACTCTTCAACTTGACTTTACCAATGGCAGGATGCTGATACCCTTCTAATTGGGGTAACTGATTAGACCCCATCTCAGTTATCTTATCTTATTTGGGGCATGTCAATTACATGATGAACTCCCATAGTTTCAGTTTCTGTCTCAGTCTTTAGAATAGAACTTAGTTCAGTTCTACAAAATTAGGACTGTTAGATACAGTCACTCAGTTAATAGTCATTCAGATTATCAGTGATCCCAGATTATCAGTATTTTAGATGTTTTGAACCTTATGGCATTTCAACCCATTATTTTGTATTTATCTCAGCATTATTATTTAGTGCTCATAACATATATCATTCATGGGTTAGCTTATGTTCGTTCGGGGTTGCAAGAATAGTGTAGCCTCCAGGGTGAAAACTTAGGGCGTTACAAACTTGGTATCAAAGCATAAGGTTCAATAGAGTCCTAGGGAGTCTGAAAAATGCATCACATAGAGTCTTATTCATGGGTGTATAGTGCGCCACCCTTATGAAAAGGAGGATATGAGATGTTTTAGGAAACATTTCCCATCTTTCAGTATTCATGTCGTGTGAATGACCATGAACTCAAGTTAATCTCTCAGTCTAATCTGCTTTTTCCTTTCATTTATAGAACATGCCTCCCTAAAGGACTAACGAAAGAAGAACCATATACTTGTTAGCCCCTCTGTCCAATCAGGAAGATCCCATGGATGAATATGTCACTCACTTAGAATTCAAAGATGCATTCACTACTCTAGCCAATTTAGTAGTACCTCAGAATAAATGGCCAGCTGCTTTTCCAGCCAACCTAGTGGCCAATACTTCTGCAACCAGAATTTGGGAGTTCACCCGGATGAATCCTCCTTTTTTATGGGGTATAAGTCAGAAGAGGATCCACAGGAGTTCCTTAATCAGGTTTAGAAAGTCATAAATATCATGAGAGTAACTTCTAGTGAGCGTTCCTTGTTAGCCGCCTATCAACTACAAAATGTAGCCCATACGTGGTTTAAGCAATAGAAGGTAGACAGGGGTATAGATGTAGAGACCATAGAGTGGGAAGAGTTTGATACTACCTTCCTAGATAGATTTTTTCCCTTAGAGCTGAGAGAAGCTAAGATGTTAGTGTTCATTAATCTCAGATAAGGTAGCATGAGCATAAAAGAGTATTCCCTCAAGTTTACTTAGTTAGCCAGGTATGCTCCCCATGTAGTGGCAGACAATAGATCTAGAATAAGAAAGTTCCTATTTGGGGTATCAAATTGTATGGTTAAGGAGTGCAAAACAACAATTTTGATTAATGAGATGGACATATCTAGGCTTATGGTCCATGCTTAATAGATTGAGGAGCAAAAGCATAAGAAGAAGGAGAGAGAGAATAAGAGAGCTAGAATAGGTAGAAGGAGAGAGAGAATAAGAGAGCTAGAATAGGTAGCTTTAATTTAAGTCAGAAAGTGGTAACCATTCCCAGTTTCATCTAAATACTTTAGTCCCAACTCTGTCCTCAGCCAGTGAACCGATGACCCATGATAGTATAAGCAATCATCGTACTAATCCATTTTACAAAGAGCGTGGTAAGAATCATAAGGTTATGTGCAGAGTTTGTAGTGATGTTTGTTTTGGGTGTGGCAATCCAGGCAACATAGTTAGAGATTGTCCTCAGTCTGGTTCTCAGGCTTAGTATAGTCTTCCTTCAGCTTAGTCAGGTCACCTAAATCAACAAGGTGCCACTTCTAGTGCCACCAGTGGGCAATGCCTAAATAGGTTATACATACGTTAATCCAAATAAGATTAGGAAAGTTCTGATGTGGTCACTTGTATGTTATAGACTTCCCATTTATATATTTATGCCTAAGTTTCATATCCTAGATATTCAATCATGATTTAGCTCGTAGGTACCCCGTGCATCATCTCATATTTTCCCGTAGTATCTAGGCCAAGTAAACATTCTCAAGTGACAGTGTCCAAGGATGGAGAAGAACTATAATCCCCGAGCTATCATGATCGAAACAATTCGTTTTCTCTTCTTGTAGAAAATTCAGTTGAAGTAATGGGTCCTTGTAGTTGACGCTCAAGTCCTAATCTCATTCGTATGAACATTCCCTATGTCATGACATGTATCTAAGGAAATAGTTTAGTTCATACATAAAAATTCAAACTTAGTCATGTCCTCTATTTCCATTCATCCATTATCAGTCATGTATTTATTAATCCATTTAGACATGTACTCACGCATCAGACATGCATGTTCAGAATGTAAGTTATCTATCAAACTAGTCACATAATCATGCTTCAGTTGTGCATGTCTAGTTCAGTACGTAAACTCAATCTGTCCGAACATTGTCAACTTAACTAGCCACATTCGAGGATGAATGTTCCAAAGGGGGAGATATTGTAATACCCAATATTTCCCTAGCCTAGCTTAATCCTCAGTACATGGGTTATCCTAAATAAAATTTTTGATATACTCCGTAATTTTTAGATTTGAGCCTGCCATTGATTAGGAAATTCAGTTAGCTTTCCAACTATTTAAAATTTTCCTAAATTCGTCAATCAGGTAAGAAGTTATGGCAATTTTAAGTTCCAGTCTTTAAACATCATCATTCTGGCGAGTAGCGTACCGCGGAGTGTGTTTAAATAGTAATTTTCAGTTTCCATTATTGCTCCACGATATAGGTACGTTGCGCAATAGACCCATTTGACAATTGTTAATTTTCAGTGTGCCAACGCGATCTCACTGCATTGCGGTTCACTTCTAGTTCGCAACCAAAGTGGCAAACCGATATCACCGTGTTGTTCCACCATGCAATTTCTCAGTTGTCATTTTCTAGTGGCCTGGTGCAATAGTTGTGCGTCGCGCCAGGAGTCCAAATCGGAAAAATTTCACAAAAAATTAAAGTTGTGCCTAGGGTTAAAAAAGTCTTTTCTCATGATTTTATTCCACCCAGATGTGGGATTTAAGCCCTATAAATGTGTAAAAACCTTTATTATACATTTTTTCCCAAAATAAAAAGGTGTTTCTCTCTTAAGAAACCAAACCCTAGCTCTTAAGAATCAAGGTCAATCCCAAGAATCTCCCCAAGAACTCTAAGAACTCACCAAATTAAGGTATATTAGATGTTCATTCATGGATCCTTACCTTTCATGAATCCCATGAATCTTTTTTTTCAAAATGCAATATTTATGATTTATGATTTCCATGTTTGAATTAGATTAAATTCATGTTCATGATGTTGTTTGAGTTTTAATCCATGATTTAGATTACAAGTTTCAAGAATTGATTTTAGTATGGGTTGAGTTACATGGTATTATTTGAAAGTTGATTGTTTTAGCCATGTTAACCCTAATTGTTTAAGATTTAATATACCAAGCATTCTTCTCATGTGTTTGATAAATTGTCTATGAGAATGAAATAATTCCATTATAGCATGCTAACATGTAATTCCCATTCATGTAGAAGTTAATGCATTACAAATTTTTGCTTGAATGTCTCTATGAATGAATGATGACCAAGTGATCGTTGTTATATTATTCAAGATTATGTTTTTCATTACTTTTCATGCTATCGAGTCCTGCGATATTTTATACCCGACAACTTATCTATTTATTTAGAGTTAGTGTTAGTTAAATAAAAGTTTCAGTTACGTCACGATCAGTCGTACTCTCAGTTAGTTACAGAACTTAGGAAAAGTCAGTAATCTCAGTGAATTCAATCTAGTTTAGTCCAGTATAACGGTTCAGTGTCTTTCAGTTGGGAGTAGGATTCAATATCGAGTGAACCCAAGGATGGAGGCTCACCTACCAGCAGATGGTGTGATTCTTAGAAGCATTCCTTGCATTCCAAAACTACATTGCTAGCAGATATCATTCATGAGTTAGCTTGTGGCCCTTCGGGGTCTCAATCATCATATAACATCCAGGGTACAGAATCGAGGCATTACAAATTTGGTATCAGAGTCTAAGGTTCAATAGAGTCCAAGGGAGTCTGAAAGCTGCATCGTGTAGAGTATTTTACATAGGTGTGTAGAGCGCTACACTTATGGGCAGGAGGATATGAGATATTTTAGAAAAAATTTCCCTTCTTTCAGTATTCATGTCGTGTGAATGAGCATGATCTCAAGTTAATCTCTTAGTCTAATCCACTTCTTATTTTTATTTAAAGAACATGAGTTTCAAAAGGACTAATGAAAGAAGAATCAGAAACCAATCAACCCCTCAGCCCATTCAGGCAGAGCCCCTGGACAAACATGTCTCTCGCACAGAATTCAGAGTTGTATTAACTACTCTACCCAATTCAATTGTAGCTAATAAAGAATGACCTACTTTTGTTTTGGCCAACCTAGTGGCCAATACAACTGCAACCAGAATTTGAGACTACACTCTGATAAATCCTTATTTCTTTATGTGGTGAAAGTCAGAAGAGGATCCACAGTATTACCTCGATTAGGTTGAGAAAGTTACAAATATCATAGGAGTGACTTCCATTGAGAGTGTTGAGTTAGCCGCCTATTAGATACAAGATGTATCCCATAGGTGGTATAAGCAATGAAAGGTAGACAAGGGTATAGATTTAGAGCCTATAGAGTGGGAAGAGTTTCCTACTGCCTTCCTAAAAATATTCATTCCCTTAGAGCTGAGAGAATCGAAGGTATTAGAGTTCATTAATCTCAGACAAGGTAGCATGAGCGTAAAAGAGTGTTCCCTCAAGTTTACCCAGTTAGCTAGGTATGCTCCCCATGTAGTGGAAAACAATAGGTACAGAATGAAAAAATGTTCATATCTGGGGTGTTAAATAGTATGCTTAAGGATTGTAGGATAACAATGTTGATTAAAGAGATGGACATAACTAGTCTTATGGTCTATGCTCAACAGATTGAGGAGCATTAGACTTAGAATAAGGTGAGAGAGAATAAGAGGGCTAGAATAGATAGCTTTAATTTCAGTCAGCCCAAATCAGAAGGTGGTAACCGTTCTGAGTTTCGTCCAAAGTCTTCAGTCCCAGCTCTATCCTTAGCCATCGTACCGATGGCCTAGGATAACATAAGAAATGGTCATACAAATTTGTTTTATGGAGAGTGTGGTAAGAATCATAATGTTGTGTGCAAAGATGGAAGTAATGTTTGTTGCGGGTGTGGCATGCCAGGAAATACAGTCAGAGATTGTTCTCAAGGTCAGTATAGTCGGTCACCCAAATCAACAAGGTGTTGCTTCCAGTGCCGCCAGTAGGCAATACGTAAAAAGGTTTTACGCATTTTAGTCCAGAGAAGATCAGGAAATTTCTTTTGATGTGGTCACTAGTTTATTATAGATCTCCCATTTATCTATTTATGCCTCAGTTTTGGATCGCAGATATTCAGTCGCAATTTAGTTTATAAGGCCCCATGCATCATCTTATGTTTTTCCTTTGTATCTCAGCCAAGTTATCATTCTCGAAGGACAGAATGTCACAAGAGTGAGATGCACTATAATCCCTGAGCTATTATGATCTAAACCTTCCATTTACTCTCACGTAGCAAATCCAGTTGAATTATTTGGTTTTTGTAGTTGACCCTTAAGCCCCAATATCATCCGTATGACAATTCTTCATGTTATGACACATATCCAAGGAATTAGTTCAATTTATGTTTCATAATTCAAGCTTTGTCATGTCCTCATGTTCCCATTCATGCATAATCAGTTATGTATTCATTAATTCATTCAGACATGTACTCATGCATCAGACATACATGTTTAGAATGTACGTTCAATCTATCAGACAAGTTATGTAATGAAGCTTCAGTTGTACATGTCTAGTTTAGTGCGTAAACTCAGTTTATCCATACGTTCTCAGCTTAACTAGCCACATTCAAGGATGAATATTCCTAAGGGGGAGATATTGTAATACCTCGTATTTCCCTAGCCTATATTAACCCTTAGTACATGGGTATCCTAAATAAAATTTTTGATATACTCAGTAATATTCAGATTTGAGACTCTCATTGAGTAGAAAATTTAATTATCTTTCCAACAACATAAAATTTGCCTAAATCTATTAACCGGGTAAGAAGTTATGGCGATTTTAAGTTTCGGTTGTTAAATATTGTCATTCAGGCCAGTAGCACATCATGGAGTGTGTTAAAATAACAACTGTCCGATTCCGGTGTTGTTCCGCAATATTGGCATGTCGCGCCATAGACCTTTTTCATAATTGTCAATTACTAGTATGCCAACGCGATCTCAGCGCATCGCGGTGCACTTATAGTTCTCAACCAAAGTGCCAATGCAATAGCACCACATCGCGCCACTCTGCAATTTCTCAGTTATCATTTTCTAGTGGCATAGCGTGATAGTGGCGCATTGCGCCAGGGGTTCAAATCGGGAAAAGTTCTTAAAAATTTAAAGTTGCACCCAGGGTTAAAATAGTCTTTTTCCATGATTTTATTCTGCCCAGATATGGTATTTAATCCCTAAATACATGTAATATCCTTCATTATTCACTTTTCCCCAGAATCAAAAGGTGTTTCTCTGTCAAGAAAAGAAACCCTAGCTCTCAAGAATCAAGGTCAATCCCAAGAATTTCTCCAAGAGCTCTAATAACTCACCAAATTAAGGTATGTTAGATGTTCATCCATGGATCCTTACCTTCCATGGTGCCCAAGAATCCTTTTTACCAAAATACATTATTAATGTTTTATGATATCCATGTTTGAATTAGATTGAATTCATGTTCATGATGGTTTTTGAGTTTTAATCCATGATTTAGATTACAAGTTCCAAGAATTAATTCTAGTCTGTGTTGAGTTACATGGTATTCATGATAAACCCTTCAAATTTCCAAGCATATTAACCCTAAGTGTTTATGATTTAATGAACCAAGCATGCTTCCCATGTTTTTGATAACTTGTCTATGAGAATGAAATAATGCCATTATAGCATTCTAACATGTTATTCCCATTCATGTACAAGTTAATACATTAAATGTGTTTGATGGAATGTCTCTATGAATGAATTATGACCAAGTGATCATTGTTATGTTATTCAAGATTCAGTTTTTTTTTACTTTTTATGCTATCGAGTACTGGGGGTATTTAATACCCGATAACTTAGCAGTTTATTTATAGCTAGTGTTAGTTACAGAAAAGTATCAGTCATGTCACGATAAGTAGTACTCTTATTCAGTTACAAAACTCAGGAAAAGTTAGTAATCACAGTGAATTCAGTCCAGTTCAGCCCAGTATAATAGTTCAGTGTCTTTCAATTGGGAGTAGGATTCATCATCGAGTGAACCCAAGGATTGGGGATCACCTACCAGCAGAGGGTGTGATCCTTAGAAGTATTCCTTACGTTCAAGAACTATGTATCCAGCGTAGGGTGAGATATGAAACCAGCCAATTAGAGGGTTGATGAGGTTCTCTACCATCCAGTAAAGGGTACTGTCGTTCACATTTAGGGAACCTACCAATAGAGGGTTACTCTTCACCTTGTCTTTACCCGTGGCACGGTACTGACACCCCTCTATTTGGGGTTACAGGTTGGACCCCAACTCAGTTATCTTATCTTATTTGGGGAATGTCTGTTAGGTAATTACCTCCCACGATTTTAGTTTCAGTCTCAGTCTCTAAAATAGATCTCAGTTTAGTTTTACAGAATCAGGACTATTAGATACATTCACTCAGTTAATAGTAATTCAGATTATTAGTGATCCCAGATTATCAGTATTTTAGATATTTTGAACCTTATGACATTTTAGCCAATTATTCTGCATTTATCTCAGCATTATTGCTCAGTGCTCACAGCAGATGTCGCTCATGGGTAAGCTTGTGGTCCTTCGAGGTTAAGCACTAAGTAGCATCCAAGGTACAGACTCAGGGTGTTACAAACTTGGTATCAGAGCCTAAGGTTCAATAGAGTCTTAGGGAGTTTGAAAGCCGCATTACGTATAGTCTTATGCATAGGTGTATAGCTTGCCACACTTGTGGATAGGACGCTATGAGATGCTCTAGGAAGCATTTACCTTCTTTCAATATTCATGTTCTGCGAATGAGCATGAGCTCAAGTTAATCTATCAGTCTAATCCACTTTTTCCTATTGTTTATAAAATATACTCCCAAAAGGAATAATAAAAGAAAAACTGAAACCAATTAACCCCTCATCCTGTTCAGGCAGATCCCCTAGACGAATATGTCTCTCACGCAGAATTCAGGGTCGCATTCAATAGTGGCTAATACTGCTGCAATAAGAATTTGGGACTTCACCCTAATAAATCCTCCTTTATTTATGGGGTCTAAGTCAGAAGAGGATCTATAGGAGTTCCCCGATCAGGTTCAAGAGTCACAAATATCATGAGAGTGACTTCCAGTGAGAGTTCCCTATTAGCCGCCTATTAACTACAAGATGTAGCCCATACATATTTTAAGCAATGGAAGACAGATAGGTGATAGCCTAATGATAGCCTAAAGGAAGGCTATACAATAAATTGGTACTAATTTAACAAAAACCAGCAAACACACAAAGAGAAAACAACACAATAGAAGGAGATGAAGAAGAAGAATTGCATGAAATTTAAGATAGATAGAAAGACCCTTACTTCTACCAATGAATAACACTGGAAGGTGTATCATACCTTCAAACACACATCACCAATGTAGTCTCAAACCTTCCTCTTAGGTGACCCAAAGGACTCACACTTCCTCAAGCACACCTTTCTTGCCAAATAATCCAATACAAGTGAAAAGCCAATTCCAAATGTATTAGGATTCAAGTTTCGGATTCCCTCTCTTAAGGAGAAGAGAAAGACTACAAACTAACACTAAGATTACAATCTAAAAGTCACTCAATTCATTATCTCCAAACTAAGGAAAATAAGAGCTAAGGTGCCTATTTATACTTATTACAAACAATGACAAAAATACCCTTAATGAAGGGTGCTCCTTTGTAGTGTAAAAAGAGTCCATTAAAAGACTGTAATAGCCCCATTAAAAGACTGTAATAACCCTTACTTTGGGCACCTCTTAGGTGTTGAAATATAAGGCAAAAATTCCTTTTTTCCCTTCAAGTAAGGTGCCTATTAAGTGTATGGATTCTCTTCTCCTCCTTCAACTTGACAAGACTTTAAAAGGCTCTAAACATTTGCCAATTCCAAAGCTTGAGCCTTTGACCATCCCTTGTATCCTTTTGTGCTCTTCCTGATTGTATCATCCTCTCCATCTTAAAAGGAATTTATCCTCAAATTCACACCTTGCAAAACCAAAGGGAGGTAAAACAAACACACATTCCTCATGATAGGAGGGTTAGCATAGTACCATAAGTGATTTAAACATGCCAAGGGGGTACACTCTTAGAATACGACCAACCATCCTTTGTGAGGAGTAAGAAAATCCAACCACTAACATCACAAAGGACACACTTAAAGAAAACATCAAAGAGTGGAGAATAAAATATGAAAAAAACACATATGTCACTTATTTTCAAGGGAAGGCAAACATTCAAAATTCGACATCTACGGCTAAGAAAGGTACCCTTAACAACACCTATTTCATCACTCCAAAGTTGTTCACACTTGACATATACCCATATATCCTTGGTATTACGCATGAATATCTTATCATAAAGGATACCAAGGAAGTGAATAGAAGTAATATTAAAAGATAATGAGAATGAACCAAAACTACACCTTCCACAACTCAAAAATATTCCGAGCTCAAATGGGAGTAGAAGACAAAAGGTTACTCCAAGGTGAGCCACTCCATTCACTAAGCTACCAAACTCACAATCATAATCATTCAATCAACGAAAACAGCCACCAAACTTACTGCCCCTACATAATACCAATTAAAAATTAACACAGTAATGATCATAGGCAAAATAGTAGAATAGGAAGGAATTAAGTGTGAAGACATCACCCAAGGTGATATCATATACAAGAGGGTCATGTAGTTTGTTAATACTCTTGTCACATGATAATGGAACCTTATTCAAGATATAAGTGCTAGCACTAGATGGACACAAATCATTCTTACGAAAAGAATTAATTTTGTCATCTAAAGGATCAACTAGTGCTTGCGTAATCTCAACAAGAGTTTGGTCCTTATGCAACCTATCAACACCAAGAGTATCAAAAAATGGAGATTCATACACTTCTTTCCTAATACAATCCAAAACTACACCACTTTGGCTACTACTAGCCACATCATGAAAATTCAAGTTTTTAGGAGTGTAGAAAATAGCTTTATTACCTTGTAGATTATGAGAAGTGTTTTATTCACTTGGATTTACATCATGGAAGCCCTCATGCTCAAAATTTCAAGGTTTCCCTTTGGGTTCACTTCTTCAACACTTATCCAAATATTGGGACTTTCAGCTAAGGGCTTGGAGAGAATTTCCATGGGCTTCTCCTTGGGGATTCTAGGGTATTGAACCTGCACATGAGAAGAGAAAATACTAGTAAAAATGCTAGTATTTAGGTTAGTGAGTAAAAGGGATTCTTTGTGGACAAGATCCACAATCAAGTATTTCTTTTCCCTTGTAACTTCACTACCCATGGTTTCCCTTTCTCTTACCCTTTTTTTTCACACTCTTGTTGTACCTCACCATCCATTTTTCGTCCATCTTGAGGCTTGACCTCATCCTCCTTGGATTCTAACTTGTGGAGAGGAGGCATTGGATTTGGTTGATGATGGGGTTGGAATTGGTGGTTTGAATTTTGTGGACGTTTTGATGGACATAGTTTATCAACCCCGCTTGAATTCTAATTATGGTCATAGTTTATCAACCCCGCTTTAATTCTAATTATGTCACACCTCATGTATCCTAAATCACCTTGTACAATGTCAAACCCATCCTTAAAGTCTCTTCTTAAGGCATCATTATTATCCTCCATTTTTTGGGCAAAGGCCTGAAAGTGAGCCTTCAAGGCTCCCATTATATCATTTCCCATGGATTGGGATGAAGAATCCTCGGATTGCATGGCCAATTGTACCTAAAAAAATAGAAAAAAAAAACAGAAAAAAAACAACCTACAAAACTAGAAAACAAGTTAGTTCAAAAGCCTCACCTCATTCACACTCAACCTCACCTCATACTTGGCTTCACAAGTGTTGAAGAATCAGCAATACTTGGCAAGTTACTTGAGAGGTGAGAAGCTTTAAATTGGAATTGTTCTTTTTTTTAAATGAATCAGATAAAGTGATGCATGAACTTGAACCAACAAAATACTACGACTTAAAAACGATAAAAGTACACAAAAACCAAAGACACAAAATAAACGAACTCTAGACTAATTACCAACCTAGTAGGTACTTACTAGTTTGTTAATTAGTGATAGAATTAGCTTAAAAGAAACTTGAATAAAAAATTAGAAACTAGGAAATCAAATTTTAGTATCGAATTTTGGTTGAGCACAAATGATGACGTGGCACTATATGGTTGGTTTTAACTTTTTAAAATTTTCAAATTTTCCAAAACCTAATTTCGGCCAAACACCACTTTGGGATGAAGAGAGTTTCGGATTTTGAGGGAGTAACTAGGGAATTTAGGGTTCTTTTAAGTCTCAAGTGAAAATAGAATGAAATGGTCCCCCCCCCCCAATAATTGCACTTGTACTTTGTTTGTCCCCTTGTCCCCTCCTCCTTTTGGAAGAATTGAATATTCCTTCAATATTCTTAGACAAACAACTTTTACACTCCCTTTCTTCCCTATTTACGATCCAACAACACCTTTGAATATTCTTCTTCAATAACATATGAAGATCATGGATTAACAATATGAATATTCAAGTGTTGACCATGTTTAACCCCCAAGCAAATGAGCTCCAAATTTGATTTTTTTTATGGATCTAGGTTCCTTATGTCAAAACAAACCCAAACCACTAAAAATAAGCCACAAATCAAGTCACCAACACAAGCCCAAAACATCACCTTCTCCAAAATGCTTCAAACAAGCCACAACAATAGTGGATCTAGCTCAAAATCAACCAAACTTCACTCTAAAAGTAGATCTAGACTTACTATGTGCTATAGATAAAGGATCTAGCACTATAAACCTTCGAAACACAGTAAAAACTTATCGATCTAACTTGGAAAATTCAGATCTACAACAAACACACAAGACACACATCTTTTTTTTGTATTTTCTATTTTTTTGACTCTTTTTTATGAGATTTTCTATATAAGAACACTAAAACCAATATTTAGGGTTGTTGGAACCACCCTAACCAATGCTTTGATACCAAATGATAGCTTAAAGAAAAGATATACACGAAATTGGTACTATGATAACAAAAACCAGCAAACACAAAAAGAGAAAACAACACAATAGAAGGAGATGAAGAAGAAGAATTGTATGAAATTAAAGATAGATAGAAAGAGCCTTACTTCCACCAATGAATAGCACTAGAAGGTGTATCAAACCATCAAACACACATCACCAATGTAGGCTCAAACCTTCCTCTTAGGTGACCCAAAGGACTCACACTTCCTCAAGCACACCTTTCTTGCCAAATAATCTAATACAAGTGAAAAGCTAATTCCAAATGTATTAGGATTCAAGTTTCATATTCCCTTTCTTAAGGAGAAGAGAAAAGCTACAAACTAACACTAAGATTACAATCTAAAGTCACTCAATTCATTATCTCCAAACTAAGCAAAATAAGAGCTAAGGTGAATATTTATACTTATAACAAACAATAACAAAAATGCCCTTAATGAATGACGCTCCTTTGGAGTATAAAAAGAGGCCATTAAAAGACATAATAGCCCTAAATTTGGGAGCCCCTTGGGTGTTGAAATATAAGGAAAAAATTCCTTTTTATCCTTCAAGTGAGGCACCTCTTGAGTATAAGGATTCCCTTCTCCTACTTCAACTTGACAAGACTTTAAAAGGCTCCAAACACTTGCCAATTCAAAAGCTTGAGCCTTTGACTATGCCTTGTATTCTTTTGTTCTCTTCATGCTTGTATCAACAGGGGTATATAGGCCGAGCCCATAGAGTGGAAAGAGTTTTCTACTGCCTTCCTAGATAGATTCTTTCCCTTAAAGCTGAGAGAAGCCAAGATATTAGAGTCATTAATCTCATACTAGGTAGCATGAGCATAAATTATTATTCCCTCAAGTTTACTTAGTTAGCCAGGTATGCTCCCCATGCAGTGGTAGATAATAGGTCCAGAATAAGCAATTTCGTATCTGGGGTATTAAATAGTGTGGTTGAGTGTAGAACAACAATTTTGATTAAAGAGATGGACATATCTAGGCTTATGGTCCATGCTCAATAGATTGAGGAGCAGAAGCTTAAGAAGAAGGAGAGAGAGAATAAGAGGGCTAGAAAAGGTTGATTTAATTTCAGTCAGCCTAAGTCAAAAGGCGGTAATCATTCCTAGTTTCATCTAAATACTTCAGTCCCAGCTCCATCCTCGTCCAGTGTACTGATAACCCAGGATAGCGTAAGCAATCATCATAGTAATCCATTTTGCAACAAGTGTGGTAAGAATCATTAGAGGGTGTGCAGAGCTTGGACCAATAGTTGTTTTAGGTGTGGCAATCCAAGTAACAGAGTCGGAGATTGTCCATAGTCTGGTTCTTAGGGTTAGTACAGTTGTCCTTCAACTTAGTCAGGTCACTAGAATCAACAAGGTTCCACTTCCAGTGCCACCAATAGGCAACACCTAAACCGGTTTTACATACTTCAGTCAAAATAAGATCAGGAAAGTTCTCCTGATGTGGTCACTGGTATGTTATAAATTTCCCATTTATACATTTATGCCACAGTTTCATATCCCAGATATTCATTTATGATTTTGTTCATAAGTGCCCCGTGCATCGTCTCATGTTTTTCTTTAGTATCTCAGCCAAGTCAACATTCTCGAGGGACAGTGTCCAAAGGGGGAGAAGCACTATAATCCCTAAGATATCATGATCTAAGCCATACATTTTCTCTTTACGTAGCTAATCCAGTTGAAGTAATGGGTTCTTGTTGTCGACCCTCAAGTCCCAATCTCATCCATATAACCATTCCTCATGTCATGACATGTATCAAAGGATCAAAATTCATACTTAGTCTTGTCCTCATCTTTCCATTCATGCATTATCAGTCATGTATTTATTAATCCATTCAGATATGTACTCATGCATCAGACAAGTATGTTCAGAATGTAAGTTCAGTCTATCAGACCTGTCACATAATCATGCTTTAGTTATGTAGGTCTAGTTCAGTACATAAACTCAGTCTGTCCATACTTTTTCAACTTAACTAGCCACATTTAAGGACGAATGTTCCCAAGGGGTAGATATTGTAATACCCTATATTTCCCTAGCCTATATTAACCCTCAGTACATGGGTTATACTAAATAAAAAATTTTATATACTCAGTAATTTTCAAATTTGAGCCTGCCATTGCGTAGGTAATTCCATCAACTTTCAAACTATATAAAATTTTCCTAAATCCATCAATTGGGTAAGAATTTATGGCGATATTAAGTTTCAGTCATTAAACATCATCATTCAGGACAGTAGCGCATTACAGAGTGTGTTAAAATAGCAATTTTGGTTTCCAGTGTTTCTCCGCCATATAGGCATATCGTACCATAGATCCAGTTCACAATAGTCAATTTCCAGTATGCCAATGCGATCTCACTGTGTTGCGGTTCACTTCTAGCTTACAACCAAAGTGGTAAAGAGATACCACCACATTGAGCCACTATACAATTTCTCAGTTGTCATTTGCTAGTGGCTTGTCGCAATAGTGGCGCATCGCGCCAGGTGTCTAAATTGGAAAAATTTAATGAAAAATTAAAGTTGTGCCCAGGGTTAAAACAGTCTTTTCCCATGAATTTATTCCGCCTAGCTGTGGGATTTAAGCCCTAAAAATGTGTAAAACCCTTCATTATACATTTTTTCCCAAAATAAAAAGGTGTTTCTCTCAAAAGAAAACAAACCCTATCTCTCAAGAATCAAGATCAATCCGAAGAATCTCCACAAGAACTCTAAGAACTCACCAAATTAAGGTATGTTAGATGTTAATCAATGGATCCTTACCTTCCATGGAGCCCATGAATCCTATTTTTCAAAATACAAGATATATTATTTATTATTTCCATATTTGAATTAGATTGAATTCATGTTCATGATATTGTTTGATTTTTAATCCATGATTTTGATTACAAGTTCCAAGAATTGATTCTAGTATGTGTTGAGTTACATGGTATTATTTACAAGTTGATTATTGTAGCCATGTTAACCCTAAGTGTTTATGATTTAATGAACCAAGCATACTTCTCATGTGTTTGATAAATAGTCGATAAGAATGAAATAATCCCATTATAGCATGCTAACATGTAATTACTATTCATGTACACGTTAATGCATTACAAGTGTTTGATGGAGTGTCTTTATGAATGAATTATGACCAAGTGATCATTGTTATGTTATTCAAGATTATGTTTCTCTTTACTTTTTTAGGCTATCCAGTCCTGGAATATCTAATACTCGACAACTTAGATATTTATTTAGAGCTAATGTCAGTTACAGAATAGTATCATTGAAGTCATAATCAGTAGTACTCTTAGGCAGTTACAGAACTTTGGAAAACGCAGTAATTTTAGTGAATTTAGTCTAGTTCTGTCCAGTATAACAGTTCAGTGTCTTTCAGTTGGGAGTACAATTCAGCACCGAGTGAACTCAAGTATAGGGGCTCACTTACTAGCAGAGGGTATGATCCTTAAAAGAATTCCTTGCATTCCAAAACTACATATCTATCAGATGTCATTCATGGGTTAGCTTGTGGTCCTTGGGGGTCGTAAGCACCATGTAGCATCCAGGGTATAGAATCGGGGTGTTACAAACTTGGTATCAGAGACTATGGTTCAATAGAGTCCTAGGAAGTCTGAAAGCCGCATCGCGTAGAGTCTTATACATTAGGGTATAGAGTTCAACACTTATGGGTAGGAGGCTATGAAATATTTTAGGAAACATTTCCTTTTTTTCAGTATTCATGTCGTGCGAATGAGCATGAGCTCAAATTAATCTCTCAGTCTAATCCGCTTTTTCTTTTTATTTAAAGAATATGCCTTCCAAAATGACTAATGAAAGAAAAACTGGAAACCAATCAGCCCCTCAACCCATTCAGGTAGATTCCCTGGACATACATGTGTCTCACATAGAATTAAGAGCTGCATTCACTACTCTAGACAATTCAGTTATAGCTCAAAATGAATGGCTAGCTTCTGTTCCGGCCAACCTAATTGCCAATACTGCTACAACGAAAATTTGAGACTTTACTTGGATAAATCTTTCTTCCTTTATGGGGTTTAAGTCAGAAGAGGATCCACTGGAGTTCCTCAATTAGGTTAAGAAAGTCACAAATACCATGGGAGTGACTTCCAGTAAGAGTGTCAAGTTAGCCACCTATCGGCTACAAGATGTAGCCCATACGTGGTTTCAGTAATTGAAGGTACACAGGAAGATTTTTTCCCTTAGAGCTGAGAGAAGCCAAGGTGTTAAGTTCATTAATATCAGACAAGGTAGCATGAGCATAAAAAAGCATTCCCTCAAGTTTACTCAGTTAGCCAAGTGTGCTCCCCATGTAATGGCAAACAATATGTCCAGAATGAGCAAGTTCATATCTAGGGTGCCAAATAGTATGGTTAAGGAGTGTAGAACAATAATGTTGATTAAAGAGATGGACATATCTAGGCTTATGGTCCAGAATAGGTAGCTTTAATTTTAGTCAACCTAAATCAGAAGGCGGTAACCATTCCCAGTTTCATCTAAAGTGTTCAATCCTAGCTCTGTCGTCACCCATCATACTGATGACATAGGATAGTGTAAGCAATGGTTGTAGTAATTTGTTTTACAGAGAGTATGGTAAGAATCATAAAGGTGTGTGCAGAGCTGGTAGTGATGTTTGTTTCGGGTGTGGCAAGCCAGGAAACAGAGTCAAATATTGTCGTCAGACATGTTCTTAAGGTCAGTATAGTCATTGTTCAGCTCTGTTAGGTCACCCAAATCAACAAGGTGTCACTTCCAGTGCCACTAGTAGGCAACACCCAAATTGGTTTTATGGACTTTAGTCTAGAGAAGATCAGGAAAGTTCTTCTAATGTGGTCGTTGTTATGTTACATATATCCCATTTATATATTTGTACCTCAGTTTTAGATACCAGATATTCAGTCAAGATTTAGTTTATAGGTGCCACATACATCATCTCATGTTTTTCTTAGCATCTTAGCCAAGTCAGCATTCTAGAAGGACATAGTTTCACAAGGGTAAGATGCACTATAATCCCCGATCTATCATTATCTAAACCTTCTATTTTTGCTTCACATTGCAAATCTAGTTGAAGTAATGAGTCCTTGTAGTTGAACCTCAAGTCCCAATCTCAGTTGTATGACAATTCCCCATGTTATGACACATATCCAAGGAATTAGTTTAGTTTATGTATCATGTATCATAATTCAGACTTAGTTATGTCCTCATATGCCCATTCATGCATAATGAATCATGTATTCATTAATTCATTTAGACATGTACTCATACATTAGACATGCATGTTTAGAATGAAGTTCAGTCTATCAGACTAGTCAAGTAATTATGCTTCAGTTGTGCATATCTAGTTTTGTACGTAAACTTAGTATATCCGTACTTTCTTTGCATAACTAGCCATATTTGAGGACGAATGTTCTCAACGGGGAGATATTGTAATAACATATATTTCCCTAGCCTAGATTACCCCTCAGTACATTGGTCATCCTAAATAAAATTTTTAATACACTTAGTAATTTTCAGATTTAAGTCTGCCATTGCGTAGAAAATTCAACTAGCTTTCCAATAATAAAAAATTTTCCTAAATCTGACAACCGCGTAAGAAGTTATGGCAATTTTAAGTTTCAGTCATTAAACATCGTTATTCAGGCCAGTAGAGTTTCACAGATTGTGTTAAAATAGCAATTGTTAGTTTTTTGTGTTGCTCCATGATATTAGTGCATCACTCCATAGACCCAGTTCATAATTGTCATTTCTAGTTTGCCAACGCGATCTCACCGCGTCGTGGTGCACTTTTATTTTGCAACCAAAGTGGCAATGCGATACCATTATGTCGTTCCACCATGCAATTTCCCAGTTGTCTTTTTCCAGTGGCCTAGTGTGATGGTGGAACATCACGCCAGGGGTCCAAATAAGGAAATTGGACATGCATGTTAATCATTTATGTATTCATTAATTCATTCATATATGTACTCAAGCATCAGACATGCATGTTTAGAATGAAAGTTCAGTCTATCAGATCAGTTACGTAATGATGCTTCAGTTGTGCATGTCTAGTTCAGTATGTAAACTCAGTCTATCCTTACTTCCACAACTTAACTAGCCATATTCTAGGATGAATATTTCCAAAGGGAGATATTGTAATACCTCGTATTTCCCTTGCCTAGATTAACCCTCAGTATATGGGTTATCCTAAATAAAATTTTTGATATAATAAGTAATTTTTAGATTTTAGCCTATCATTGAGTAGGAAGTTTAATTAGCTTAACAAGGATATAAAATTAGCCTAAATCCGCAACCAGGTAAGAAGTTATGATGATTTTAAGTTTTAGTCGTCAAACATCATCATAGATTGTCCTCAGTTATGTTCTCAAGGTTAGTATAGTCGTGCTTCAGCTCAGTCAGGTCACTTAAATCAACAAGGCATCACTTCTAGTGCCACCAGTAGGCAATGCCTAAACAGGTTTTACGCACTTTAATCTAGAGAAGATCAGGAGAGTTCTTTTGATGTGGTCGCTGGTATGTTACAGATCTCCCATTTATATATTTATGCCTTCATTTTAGATCCCAGATATTTAGTAATGATTTAGTTTATAGGTGCCCTGTGCACTGTCTCATGTTTTTCCTTAGTATCTTAGCTCAGTCAGCATTCTCGGAGGACATAGTGTCACAAGGGTGAGATGCACTTTAATCCCCAAGCTATCATGATCTAAACCTTCTATTTTCTCTTCATATAACTAATCCATTTGAAGTCATGGATCCTTGTAGTTGACCCTCAAGTCCCAATCTCAGTCGTATGACAATTCCCTATGTCTTGACATATATCCGAGGAATGAGTTTAGTTCATGTATCATAATTCAAGCTTAGTCATGTCTTCATATTCCCATTCATTCATAATTAGTCATGTATTCATTAATTCATTCAGACATGTACTCATGCATCTGACATGTATGTTTAGAATGTAAGTTCAGTCTATTAGATCAGTTAGGCAATAATGCTTCAGTTGTGCATTTCTAGTTCAGTATGTAAAATCAATCTATCCGTACTTTATCAGCCTAACTAGCCACATTCAAGGATGAATATTCCGAAGGGGGAGATATTATAATACCTCTTATTTCCCTAGCCTAGATTAACCCTCAGTACATGGGTTATCCTAAATAAAATATCTGATATACTCTGTAATTTTTAGATTTGAGCTTGTCATTGAGTAGGTAATTTAATTAGCTTTACAATGATATAAAATTTTCCTAAATCTTTCAACTGGGTAAAAATTATGGCGATTTTAAGTTTTAGTCATTGCACATCATCATTCAGACTAGTAGCAAATCGTGGAATTTGTTAAAATAGAAATTGTTAGTTTTTGGTGTTGGTTCGCACTATTGGCGCGTCGTGCCATAGACCTTTTTCATAATTGTCGATTTTCTATGTGCCAACAAGATCTCACCGCATCGCGGTGCTCTTCTAGTTCGAAGCCAAAGTGGCAACGCGATACCACTGCATCGTGCCACCCTACAATTTCCCAGTTATAATTTTCTAGTGGTCCATCGCGACATTAGCGCGTCGCTCTAGAGGTTCAAATTGGGAAAATTTCATGAAAAATTAATGTTGCACATAAGGTTAAAATAGTCCTTTTCCATGATTTTATTCTGCCCAGATGTGGGATTTAAGCCCTAAAAACATGTAATAGCCTTTATTATTCACTTTTTCCTAGAATTAAAAGGTGTTTCTCTCTCAAGAAAACAAACCCCAGCTCTCAAGAATCAAGGTAAATCCCAATAATCTCTCCAAGAACTCACCAAATTTAAGGTATATTTGATTTTCATCCATGGATCATTACCTTCCATGGGGCCCAAGATTCCTTTTTTCCAAAATATAAGATTTATGATTTATTATTTTCATGTTTGAATTAGATTGAATTCATTTTCATGATGTTTTTTTCAGTTTTAATCAAGATTTAGATTACAAGTTCCAAGAATTGATTCTAGTATGTATTGAGTTACATGGTATTCATGATAAACCCTTCAAATTTGCAAATTGATTGTTATAGCCATATTAACCCTAAGTGGTTATGATTTAATGAACCAAGCATGCTTCCCATGTGTTTGATGAATTGTCTATGAGAATGAAATAATGCCATTATAGCCTGCTAACATGTAATTCCCATTTATGTACAATTTAATGAATTCCAAGTGTTTGATGGAATGTCTCTATGAATGCTTTATGACCAAGTGATCATTGTTATGTTATTCAAGATTCTATTTTTCTTTACTTTTCATTCTATCGAGTTCTGGGGGTATTTAATACCCGATAACTTAGTTGTTATTTATAGCTACTGTCAGTTACAGAATTGTATCAATCACGTCACGATTAGTAGTATTCTCAGTCAGTTATATAACTTAGGAAAAGTCAGTAATCTCTGTGAATTCAGTCCAGCTCAGCCTAGTATAATAGTTTAGTATCTTTTAATTGGGAGTAGGATTCAACATCGAGTGAACCCAAGGATTGGGGATCACATACCAACAGAGGGTGTGATCCTTAGAAGTATTCCTTGCATTCTAGAACTACGTAGCCAGCGTAGGGTGAGACATCACACTAGCCAATTGAGGGTTAATGAGGTGCTCTACGTGCCAGTAGAGGGTACCACCATTCTCATTTACAGAACCTACCAGTAGAGAGTTACTCTTCAATTTGTCTTTACTCGTGGTACGGTACTGTCACTCTTCCAATTAGGGTTAAAGAAATGACCCCAGCTATGATATATTATCTTATTTGGGGCATGTCGGTTAGATAAATTACCTTCCATAGTTTAAATTTTAGTCTCAGTCTCTAGAATAGAACTCAGTTCAGTTCTATAGAATTAGGACTATTAGATACAGTCACTTAGTTAAAAGTAATTAAGATTATCAGTGATCCCAGATTATCAATATTTTTCTTGTTTTGAACCTTATGGTATTTTAGCCAATTATTTTGCATTTATCTCAGTATTACTGTTCAATGCTCACAGCAGATGTCATTTATGGGTTAGCTTGTGGTCCTTTGGGGTTTCAAGAACCATGTAGCATCCAGGGTATAGATTCAGGGTGATACAAACTTGGTACTAGAGCCTAAGATTCAATAGAGTCCTAGGAAGTCTTAAAACCGAATCACGTAGAGTCTTGTGCATGGGTGTATAGCGCCCCATACTTGTAGATAAGGGGATATGAGATGCTTTGGGAAATATTTCCCTTTTTTCAGTATTCATGTTGTGCGAATGAGCAAGAGCTTAAGTTAATCCTCAGCCTAATCTGCTTTTTCCTCTTGTTTACAGAATATGCCTCCTAAAAGGACTAATGAAAGAAAAACTGGAAACCAGTCAACCCCTCATCCTGTTTAGGAAGATCTCTTAGATGAACATGTCTCTCATGTATAATTCAGGGCTACATTCACTAGTGGCTAATACTGCTACAACTTGAATTTTGTACTTCACCCGAATGAATCCTCCTTCCTTTACGGGGTCAAAAATAGAAGAAAGTCCACAGGAGTTCCTCGATTAGGTTCAGAAAGTCACAAATATCATCAGAGTGACTTCCAGTGAGAGTTCCCTTCTAGTCACCTATTTACTACAAGATATAGACCATACATGGTTTAAGTAATGAAAGGTAGACAGGGGTATAGATGCAGAGCCCATTGAGTGGGAAGAGTTTGCTACTACCTTTCTAGACATATTCTTTCCCTTAGAGCTAAGAGAAGCCAAGATGTTAGAGTTCATTAATATCAGACAAGGTAGCATGAGCGTAGAATAGTATTCCCTCAAGTTTACTCAGCTATCAACGTTGCTCCCCATGTAGTGGCAGACAATAGGTCCAGATTGAGCAAGTTCATATCTGAGGTGTCAAATAATGTGGTTAAGGAGTGCAGAACAACAATGTCGATTAAAAAGTTTGACATATCTAGGCTTATGGTCCATGCTCTATAGATTAAGGAGCAGAATCTTAAGAAGAAGGAGAGAGAGAATAAGAGGGATAGAATAGGTAGCTTTAATTTTAGTCATCCTAAGTTAGAAGGTGGTAACCATTCCTAGTTTCATATAAATACTTTAGTCCCGGCTCCATCGTCGTCCAGTGTAGCGATGACCCAGGATAGCATTTACAATACTAATCCATTTTCCAGAGAGTGTGGTAAGAATCATAAGGGTGTGGCCAGAGCTTGTTGTGATGTTTGTTTCGGGTGTGGCAAGCCAGACAACAGAGTTAGAAGTTGTCCTCAGTTTGGTTCTAAAGGTTAATATAGTCATCCTTCAGCTTAGTCAGGTTATCCAAATTAACATGGTGCCGCTTCCAGTACCACCAGTGGGAAACAGCTAAACAGGTTTTACACACTTCAGTCCAAACAAGATAAGGAAAGTTCTCCTGATGTGGTCACTGGTATGTTATAGATTTCCCATTTATATATTTAAGCCTCAGTTTCATATCCCAGATGCATAATCATTAATTGATTCATAGGTGCATCATCTCATATTTTTCCTTAGTATCTCAGCCAAGTCAACATTCTCGAGGGATAGTGTCCAAAGGGGGGAGAAGCACTTTAATCCCCTAGATATAATGATCTAAACCTTTTATTTTCTCTTTACGTAGCAAATCTAGTTGAATTAATGGGTCCTTGTAGTTGACCCTTAAGTCCCAACTGCAGTCGAATAACCATTCCCCATGTAATGACTGTATTCAAGGAAATTATTTATTTCATGTATCAAAATTCAGACTTAGTCATGCCCTCATGTTTCTATTCATACATTATCATTCATGTATTTATTAATCCATTTAGACATGTACTCATGCATCAGACATGGATGTTCAGAATGTAAGTTTAGTCTATCAGATCAGTCACATAGTCTTGCTTTAGTTGTGCATGTCTAGTTCAGTACGTAAACTCAGTATTTACGTACTCAACTTAAATAGCCACATTCGAGGACGAATGTTCCCAAGGGGGAGATATTGTAATATCCTATATTTCCCAAGCCTAGATTAACCCTCAGAACATGGGTTATCCTAAATAAAATTTTTGATATACTCAGTAATTTTTAGATTTGAGCTTGCCATTGTTTAGGAAATTCAATTACCTTTCCAACTATATAAAATTTGTCTTAATCCGTCAACCGGGTAAGAAATTATGGCAATTTTAAGTTTTAGTAGTTAAACATCATCATTCAGGCTAGTAGCGCATCGTGGAGTGTTATAAAATTGCAATTGTTAGTTTCCAGTATTTCTACATGATATAGGCACATCACGCCATAGACCCAGTTCACAATTGTCAATTTCCAGTGTGCCAACACGATCTCATCGCATTGAGGTTAACTTCCAGTTTGCAACCAAAGTGGCAAAGTGATACCACAGTGTTGCGCCACCATACAATTTACCAGTTGTCATTTTCTAGTGGCCTGGCTTAATAGTGATGCGTTGCACTAGGGTTCCAAATTGGAAAAATTTCATGAATAATTAATGTTGCACCCAGGGTTAAAATAGTTTTTTCCCATTAATTTATTCAGCCTAGATATGGGATTTAAGCCCAAAAAATGTGTAAAACCCTTATTTATACATTTTCCCCAAAATAAAAAAGTGTTTCTCTCTCAATAAAACAAACCCTAGCTTTCTAGAATCAAGGTCAATAAGAATCTCCCCAAGAACTTCGAGAACTCACTAAATTAAGGTATGTTAGATATTCATCCATGAATCCTTACCTTCAATGGAGCCCATGAATATTTTTTTAAAAAAAAATACAAGATTTATAATTTATGATTTTCATGTTTGTATTAGATTGAATTCATGCTCATGATGTTGTTTGAGTTTTAATCCGTGATTTAGATTACAAGTTTCAAGAATTAATTCTAGTATGTGTTGAGTTACATAGTATTATTTGCAAGTTGATTGTTGTAGCCATGTTAACCCTAAGTGTTTAATATTTAATGAACAAAGCATGTTTCTCATGTGCTTGATAAATTGCCTATGAGAATGAAATAATGCCATTATAGTATGCTAACATGTAATTCCCATTGATGTATAAGTTAATGCATTACAAGTGTTTGATGGAATATCTTTATGAATGAATTATGACTAAGTGATAATTGTCATGTTATTCAAGATTATGTTTTTCTTTACTTTTCATGCTATCGAGTCTTGGGGATATTTAATACCCGACAACTTAGCTGTTTATTTGGAGGCAGTGTCAGTTACAAAATAGTATCAGTCATGTCACAATCAGTAGAACTCTCAGTCCGTAAAAGATCTTAGTAAAAGTCAGTAATCTCAGTGAATTCAGTCAAGTTTAGTCCATTATAATAGTTTAGTGTCTTTAATTAGGACTAGGATTCAGCACAGAGTGAACCCAAGGATGGTGGCTCACCTACCAGTAGAGGGTGTGATCCTTCCAAGCATTCCTTGCATTCCTGAACTACATAGCCAGCAAATGTCATTTATGGGTTAGCTTGTGGTCCTTCTAGGTCACAAGCACCGTGTATCGTCCAGGGTACAGAAACGGGGAATTACAAACTTGGTATCAGAGACTAAGGTTCAATAGAGTCCTAGGGAGTCAGAAAGCCGCATCGCGTCGATTCTTGTACTTGGGTATGTAGAGCGCTACACTTATGGGTAGGAGGCTATGAGATGTTTTAGAAAATGATTCCCTTCTATCAGTATTTATGTCGTATGAATGGGCATGAGTTCAAGTTAATCTCTCTGCCTAATCTGCTTCTTTTTTTCATTTAAATAATATGCCTTCCAAAAGGACTAAGGAAAGAAGAATCAGAAACCAATCAGCCCCTCAGCCTGTTCAGGTATATCCCCGAGATAAATATGTCTCTGATACAGAATTCAGAGTTGCATTCACTACTCTAGCCAATTCAATTATATCTCAGAATGAATGGCCAGCTTCTATTCCGGACAACCTAGTGGCCAATACTACTACAACAAGAATTTGAGACTTCACTCGGATAAATATTTCTTCCTTTATGGGGTCTAAGTCAGAAGAGGATCCACAAGAGTTCCTTGATTAGGTTGACAAAGTAACAAGGATCATGGGAATGACTTCCAATGAGAGTGCCAAGTTAGTGACCTATTAGCTACAAGATGTAGCCCATATGTGCTTTAAGCAAAGAAGAGTAAACGGGGGTATAGATTTAGACCCCATAGAGTGGGAAGAGTTTGTTACTGCCTTCCTAGAAATATTCTTTCCCTTAGAACTGAGAGAAGCCAAGGTTTTAGAGTTCATTAATATTATAAAATATAGCATGAACATACAAAAGTATTCCCTCAAGTTTACTTAGTTACTCAGGTATGCTCCCTATGTAGTGGCTGAGAGTAGGTCCTGAATGAGCAAGTTCATAGATGGGGTGTCAAATAGTACGGTTAAGGAGTGTATAATAGCAATGTTGATTAAAGAGATAGATATATCTAGGCTTATGGTCCATGCTCAACAGATTGAGGAGCATAAGCCTTAGAATAAGGAGAAAGAGACTAAGCGGGCTAGAACATGTAGCTTTAATTTAAGACAGCCTAAATCAGAAGGTGGTAACCATTCCCAATTTCATCTAAAGTCTTCTGTCCCATCTTTATCCTCATCTATTATACCAATGACGTAGGATAGTGTATGCAATGGTCGTACTAATTTTTTTTGCGAAGAGAGTGCTAAGAATCATAAGGGTATGTACAGAGCTAGCAGAGATATTTGTTTCGGGAGTGGCAAGCTAGGTAACAAATTCAGAGATTTTCCTCAATATTATTTTCAAGGTTAGTACAGTCATCCTTCAGCTCAGTTAGGTCACCCAAATCATTAAGGTGTCACTTCCAACCGCTAGTAGGCAATGCCTAACATGTATTATGCACTTTTATCCAGAGAAGATCAAGAAATTTCCTTTGATGTGGTCACTGGTATGTTACAGATATCCCATTTTTATTTTTATGCCTCAGTTTTAGATCCCAAATATTCAGTCACGATTTAGTTTTTAGCTTCCTCATGCATCGTCTCATGTTTTTCATTAGTATCTCAGCCAATTCAGCATTCTCAAAGGACATAGAGTACAAAGGGTGAGATGCACTATAATCCCCGAGCTATCATGATCTAAACCTTCTATTTTCTCTTTATGTAGCAAATCCAGTTGAAGTAATGGGTCCTTGTAGTTAACCCTCAAGTCCCAATGTCAGCAGTATGACAATTCCCCTTGTCATGAAACATATCTAAGGAATGAGTTCAGTTCATATATCATAATTCAAACTTCAAATTTAGTCATGTCCTCATATTCCCATTCCTACATAATCAGTTATGTATTCATTAATTCGTTCAGACATGTACTCATGCATCAAACATGCATGCTAATAAATTGTCTATTAGAATGAAATAATTCCATTATTGCATGCTAACATATAATTCCCATTCATGTACAAGTTAATGCATTACAAGTGTTTGATGGAATGTCTCTATGAATGAATTATGACCAAGTGATCATTCTTATATTATTCTAGATTCAGTTTTACTTTACTTTTCTTGATATCGAGTCCTAGGGGTATTTAATATCTAACAAATTAGCTATTTATTTATAGCCAGTGTTAATTATAGAATACTATCAGTCATGTCACGATCAGTAGTACTCTTAGTCAGTTACAGAACTTAGGAAAAGTCAATAATCTGAGCGAATTCGGTCCAGTTTAGCCCAGTATAACAGTTTAGTGTCTTTCAATTAGGAGTAGGATTCATTATCGAGTGAACCCAAGGAGTGGTGCTCACCTACCAACAGAGGGTGTGCTCCTAATAAGTATTCCTTGCATTCCAGATCTACATAGCCAGCATAGGGTGAGACATCATACAAACCAATTGAGGGTTGATGAGGTGCTCTACCTATCAGTAGAGGGTACCACCATTCTTCTTTAGGGAACCATCCAGTAGAGGGTTACTCTTCAACTTATCTTTACTCGTGGTATGGTACAGACACTTTTCCAATTGGGTTTACTGATTAGCCCCCCGTCAATTATATTTTCTTATTTGAGGCATATCGGTTAGATAATTACGTCCCACAGTTTTAGTTTCTGGCTTAGTCACCAAAATAGAACTCAGTACAGTTCTACAAAATCAGGACTGTTAGATACAGTCATTCAGTTAACAATAATTTAGATTATTAGTGATCCTAGATTATCAATATTTTAGATATTTTGAACCTTATGGCATTTTAACCAATTATTCTGTATTTATCTAAGCATTATTGTTCAGTGCTCACAGCAGATGTCATTCAAGGGTTAGATTGAGGTCCTTTGGTGTTGAAAGCACCATGTAGCGACCAGGGTACAGACTCGGGGCTTTACAAACTTGGTATCAGAGCCTAAGGTTCAATACAATCTTAGGGAGCCTGACAGCCGCATTGCATAGAGTCTTGTGCATGGGTGTATAGCATGCCACACTTATGGATAGGAGGCTATAAGGTGCTTTAGGAAATGTTTCCCTTCTTTTATATTCATGTTGTGTGAACGAGTATAAGCTCAAGTTAATCTCTTAGTCTAATCAGCTTTTTCCATTTATTTAGAGAACATGCCTTCCAAAAGGACTAATGCCCGACAACTTAGCTATTTATTTAGAGATAGTGTCAGTTACAGAATAGTATCAGCCATGTCACGATCAGTAGTACTCTTTTTCAGTTACAAAACTTAGGAAAACTCAGTAATCTCAATGAATTCAGTCAAGTTCAGTCCAGTTTAACAGTTCAATGTTTTTCAATTGGGAGTGGGATTCAACACAGTGTTAACCCAAGGATGTAGGCTCACCTTCCAGTAGAGGGTGTGATCCTTAAAATCAATCCTTGTGTTATAAAACTACGTAGCCAGCGTAGGGTGAGACATTACACCAGCCAATTGAGGGTTGATGAGGTTTTCTACCTGCCAGTAAAGGGTACCACTATGGTCATTTAGGGAACCTACTAGTAGAGGGTTACTCTTCAGCTTTTCTTTACCTGTGTCATGGTACTGACACCCTTCCAATTGGGTTTACATATTAGCCCCAACTTAGTTATCTTTTCTTATATAGGGCATCTCGGTTAGATAATTACCTTCCATAATTTTAGTTTCTGTCCTAGTCTCCAGAATAGAACTTAGTTTGGTTCTACAAAATCAGAACTGCCAGATACAGTCACTCAGTTAATAGTAATTTATATTATCAGTGATCGCAGATTATCAGTATTTTAGTTGTTTTGAACCTTATGGAATTTCAACCCATTAATCTGCATTTATCTCCGCATTATTGTTCGATGCTCACAGCAGATGTCATTCATGGGTTAGCTTGTGGTCCTTCGTGATCGCAAGCACCATGTAGAGTCAAGGTGAAGACTTGACGAATTACAAACTTTGTATTAGAGTCTAAGGTTCAATAGAGTCCTAGGGAGTCTGAAAGATGCATCGCGTAGACTCTTGTGCATGGGTGTGTAATGCGCCACACTTATGGACCAGAGGCTATGAGATATTTTAGGAAATATTTCCCATCTGTCAGTATTCATGTCATGCGAATGAGCATGAGCTCAAGTTAATCTCTTAGTTTGATCCGCTTCTTCCTTTCATTTACAGAAGATGACTACTAAAAGGACTAACAAAAGAAGAATCAAAAACCAGTCAGCCCCTCAGCCCGTTCAGGAAGATCCCCTGGACTAACATGTCTCTAACATAGAATTCAAAGCTACATTCACTACTCTAGGCAATTCAATAGTAGCTCAGAATGAACGGCTAGCCGGCCAACCTAGTGGCCAATACTGCTGCAACCAAAATTTAAGAATTCACCCATATCAATCCTCCTTCATTTACTTGCTCTATGTCAAAAGAGAATCCACTAAAGTTCCTCAATTATGTTAAAAAAAGTTAAAAATATATAGGGAGTGACTTCCAGTGAGAGTGTCGAGTTAGCCGCCTATCAGCTACAAGATGTAGCCCATAAGTGGTTTAAGAAATGAATAGTAGATAGGGGTATAGATGCAGAGCCCATAGAGTGGGAAGAGTTTGCTACTACCTTCCTAGATATTTCTTTCCCTTAAAGCTAAGAAAAGCTAAGGTGTTAGAGTTCATTAATCTCAGACAAGGTAGCATGAGCTTAAAAGAGTATTCCCTTAAAATTACTCAGTAAACCAGATATGCTCCCAATGTAGTGGTAGACAATAGGTGTATAATAAGCAATTTCATATCTGGAGTATCAAAAACTGTGGTTAAGGAGGGTAGAACAAAAATGTTGATTAAAGAGATGAACATATCTAGGCTTATGGTCCATGCTCAACAAATTGAGGAGTAGAAGCTTAAGAAAAAAGAGAGTGGGAATAAGAGGGCTAGAATAGTTAGCTTTAATTTCAGTCAACCTAAGTTAGAAGGCCGTAATCGCTCCCAGTTTCATCAAAAGTCTTCAATCCTAGCTCTATCCTTAGCTAGTGTACCGATCACCCAGGATAGCGTAAGTAATGGTCCAATTAATTCATTTTGCAGAGAGTGTGGTAAGAATGATAAGGGTATGTGCAGAGCTAGCAGTGATATTTGTTTCAAGAATCACAAGACAGGCCATAGAGTCAGAGATGGTCCTTAGTTAGGTTCTCAGGTTTAGTATAGTCGACCTTTAACTAATTCAGGTCACCTAAATCAATAATGTGTTGCTTCCAGATCCCCAAGTGGGCAATGCCTAAACAGGTTTTATGCATTTTTGTCCAGACAAGATCAGGAAAGTTATCCTGATGTGGTCACTGGTAGAATATATATCTCCCATTTATATGTTTATGCCTAAGTTTCAGATCCCAGATATTCAATAACGATTTAGTTTGAAGGATCCCCATGCATTGTCTTATGTTTTTCCTTAGTATCTCAACCAAGTCAGCATTCTCGAGGGACATAGTATCCCAATGGGGAGATGCACTATAATCCCCAATTTATCATGATCTAAACCTTTTATTTTCTTTTCACATAGAAAATCCAGTTGAAGTAATAGGTCCTTGCAGTTGACCCTCAATTCCCAATCTCATTCGTATGACCATTACCCATGTCATGAAACACATCTAAGGAATTAGTTCAGTTTATATATCATAATTCAGACTTAGTCATGTCCTCATGTTCCCATTCATTCATAATCAGTCATATATTCATTAATCTATTCAAACATGTACTCATGCATAACACATGCATGTTTAGAATATAAGTTCAGTCTATAAGACCAGTCACGTAATCATGCTTCATTTGTGTATGTCTAGCTCAGTACGTAAACTTAGTCTAGTCGTACTTTCTTAGGTTAACTAGCTATATTCAAGGATGGATGTTCTCAAGGTGGAGATATTGTAATACTCTATATTTCTTTAGACTAGATTAACCCTCAGTACATGGGTTATCCTAAATAAATTTTTTAATATACTTAGTAATTTTAAGATTTGAGCCTGCCATTGTGTGGGAGATTCAATTAGCTTTCCAATGATATGAAATTTGCCTTATCCGTTAATCGGGTAAGAAGTTATGGAGATTTTAAGTTTCAGTCATCAAACATCGTCATTCGGGAAGGTAGCGCATCACGAAGTGTGTTAAAATAGCAATTATCTATTTTCAATGTTGTTTCATTATATTGTTGCATCACGCCATAGATCCAATTCACAAGAGTCAATTTCCAGTGTGCCAATACGATTTCACCGCATCGCGGTTCACTCCCAGTTTACAAACAAAGTTGCAATGTGATACCATAGCGTCGCCCACCATGCAATTCCCAATTGTCATTTTCCATTGGCCTGGCATGATAGTGGCGTGTTGCACCAGTGGTTTAAATTGAGAAAATTTTATGAAAAATTAAAGTTGTACCTAGGGTTAAAAAAGTCTTTTCCCATGATTTTATTCCCCCCAGATGTGGGATTTAAGCCCTAAAAACGTGTAAAACCCTTCATTATTTAATTTTCTCCGAAATCAAAAGGTATTTCTCTCTCAAGAAAATAAACTCTAGCTCTCAAGAATCTAAGTAAATCCCAAGAATCTCTTCAAGAATTCCAAGAACTCACCAAATTAAATTATGTTAGATGTTCATCTATCGATCCTTACTTTCTATGGATCCTAAGAATCCTTTTTTTCAAAATACAAGATTTATGATTTATTATTTCCATGTTTGAATTATATTGAATTCATGTTCATGATGTTGTTTGATCTTTAATCGACGATTTAGATTACAAGTTCCAAGAATTGATTCTAGTATGTATTGAGTTACATGGTATTCATGATAAACCCTTCAAATTACCATTTGGATTTTTGTATCCATGTTAACCCTATGTTTTTATGATTTAATGACCAAGCATGCTCCCATGATTTTGATAAATTATCGATGAGAATGAAATAATGTCATTATTGATGCTAACATATAATTCCCATTCATGCACAAGTTAATGCATTACAAGTGTTTGATGGAATGTCTCTATGAATGAATTATGACCAAGTGATCATTGTATGTCATTCAAGATTATGTTTTTCTTTACTTTTCATGCTATCGAGTCCTGGGGGGTTTTAATACCCGATAACTTAGCTATTTATTTAGAGCTAGTGTCAGTTACAGCATAGTATCAGCCATGTCACGATCAGAAGTACTCTTTGTCAGTTACAAAACTTAGGAAAACTTAGTAATCTTAGTGAATTTAGTCCAGTTCAATCCAGTATAATAGTTCAATGTTTTTCAATTGGGAGTGGGATTCAACACAGAGTTAACCCAAGGATGGAGGCTCACCTTCCAATAGAGGGTATGATCCTTATAAGCAATCCTTGAGTTACAAAACTACATAGCTAGTGTAGGGTGAGACATCACACCAGCCAATTGAAAGTTGATGAGGTTCTCTACCTACCAGTAAAGGGTACCATAGTTCTTGTTTAGGGAACCTACCAGTAGAGGGTTACTCTTCAGCTTTTCTTTACCCGTGTCATGGTACTGACACCCTTCTAATTGGGTTTACAGATTATCCCTAACTTAGTTATCTTTTCTTATTTAGGGCATATTGGTTAGATGATTACCTTCTAAAGTTTTAGTTTCAGTCTCAGTCTTCAAAATAGAACTCAGTTCAGTTCTATAAAATCAAAATAGTCAAATACAGTCACTCAATTAACAGTAATTCAGATTATTAGTGATCCCAGATTATCAATATTTTAGATGTTTTGAACCTTATTGCATTTTAGCCCATTAATCCGTATTTATCTCAGTATAATTATTTGGTGCTCATAGCTGATGTCATTCATGGGTTAGTTTGTGGTCCTTCGGGGTCGCAAGCACCGTGTAGTGTCCAGGGTGCAGACTCGAGGGGTTACAAACTTCATATCATAGCCTAAGGTTCAGTGGAGTCCTAGGGAGTCTGAAACTGCATTGCGTAGAGTCTTGGGCATGGTTGTGTAGCACCCCACACTTATGGACAGGAGGCTTAAGATATTTTGGGAAATATTTTCCATAATTTAGTATTTACTGAGCTAAATTTAATCTCTCATTCTGATTCGCTTCTTCCTTTCATTTACAGAACATGCCTACCAAAAGGACTAATAAAAGAAGAATCGAAAACCAGTTAGCCCTTCAGTCGTTCAGGAAGATCCCCTGGATGAACATTTCTATCACGCAGAATTTAGTGTTGCATTCACTATAATAGCCAATTCAATAGTACCTCAGAATAAATGGTCAGCTAATGTTATGACCAACTTAGTGACCAATACTGCTACAACAAAAATTTGAGACTTCATCAGTGTGAATCCTCCTTCCTTTACTTGGTTTATATGAGAAGAGAATCCACTGGAGTTCCTTGATTAGGTTCAAAAAGTCATAAATATCATGGGATTAACTTCATGTGAGAGTGTCGAGTTAGCCGCCTATCAGCTATAAGATATAGCCCATACGTGGTTTAAGCAATGGAAGGTACAAAGGGGTATAGATGCAGAGCCCATAGAGTGGGAATAGTTTGCTACTGCCTTCCTAGAAAGATTCTTTCCATAAGAGCTGAGAGAAGCCAGGTGTTACAGGTTATTAATCTTAGACAAGGTAGCATGAGTGTAAAAGAGTATTCCCTTAAGATTACTCAGTTAGCCTGGTATGCTTCCTATGTAGTGGCAGACGATAGGTGCAGAATAAGCAAGTTTGTATTTGGAGTATCAAATAGTGTAGTTAAGGAGGGAAGAAAAACAAAGTTGATTAAAGAGATGGACATATCTAGGCTTAAGGTCCATGCTCAATAAATTGAGAAGCAGAAGCTTAAGAAAAAAAAGAAAGAGAATAAGAAGCTTAAGAAAAAAGAGAAAGAGAATTGAGTCAGAAGGCGATAACCGTTCCAAGTTTCATCGAAAGTCTTCATTCATAGCTCCTTCCTCAGCTAGTGTACCAGTAACCCAATATAGCGTAAGTAATGGCCGTACTAATCTATTTTACAGAAAGTGTGGTAAGAATCATAAGTGTGTGTGTAGAGCTTGCACTGATATTTGTTTCGGGTATGGTAAGCCAGGCCATAGAGTCAGAGATTGTCCTCAGTCAGGTTTTGAGGGTTAGTATAGTCATCCTTCAGCTCAATCAGGTCGCCTGGATCAATATGGTGTTGCTTCTCATGCCCCCAGTGGGCAATGCCTAAATAGTTTTCTTGCACTTTATTCCTGACAAGATCAAGATAGTTCTCTCGATGTGGTCACTGGTATGATATAGATCTCCCATATATGTATATTTATGCCTCAGATTCAGATCCCAGATATTTAGTAACAATTTAGTTCATAGGTGCCCCATGCAACGTTTCATGTTTTTCTATAGTATCTCAGCTAAGTCAGCATTCTCAAGGGACATAGTGTCCCAAAGGGGAGATGCACTATAATCTCTGAGCTATCATGATCTAAACCTTTCATTTTCTCTTCACGTAGCAAATCTAGTTAAAGTAATGGGTCCTTGTAGTTGACCCTAAAGTCCCAATCTCAGCTGTATGACTATTCCCTATGTCATGATGCATATCCAAAGAATTTATTCAATTTATGTATCATAATTTAGAATTAGTCATGTCCTCATGCCCCCATTCATGCATAATCAGTCATGTATTCATTAATAAATTCAAACATGTACTCATGCATCAGACATGTATGTTTAGAATGTAAGTTCAGCCTATCAGACCAGTCACATAATATACAGCAGTTGTACATGTCTAGTTCAATAAATAAACTCAGTCTGTCAATACTTTCACAACTTAACTAGCCACATTCGAGGATGAATGTTCCCAAGGAAAAGTATTATAATACCCTGTAATTCCCTAGCCTAGATTAACTCTCAGTATATGGGTTATCCTAAATAAAAAATTTTATATTGTCAGTAATTTTTAGATTTGAGCCTGCCATTGCGTAGGAAATTCAATTGTCTTTTCGACGATATTAACTTTGCCTAAATCCGTCAATTGGGTAAGAAGTTATGGAGATTTTAAGTTTCAATCAAAACATCATCATTAAGGTAAGTAGCGCATCACAGAGTGTGTTAAAATAACAATTGTCAGTTTTAAGTGTTGATCTGCTACATTGGCGCATGGCGTATCTCAGCGGGTTGTGGTGCACTTTCAGTTCACAACCAAAGTAGAAACGTAATACCATCGCATCGCACCACCATATAATTTCCCAGTTGTCATTTCCCAGTGGCCTAGAGCAATAGTGGCGCGTCGCACCAGGGGTCGAAATCAGGAAAATTACACAAAAAGTTAACGTTGTACCCTCGGTTTGAACAGTCATTTCCCATGATTTTATTCCATCCAGATATGGGATTTAAGCCCTAAAAATATGTAAAACCCTTTATTATTCACTTTTTCCCAAAATTAAATGGTGTTTCTCTCCTAATAAAGCAAACTCTAGCTCTCAATAATCAAGGTCAATCTAAAGAATCTCTCCAAGAACTACAACAACTAAATTAAGGTATGTTAGATGTTGATCCATGGATCCTTACTTTCCATGGAACGCAAGAATCCTTTTTTTCAAAATACAAGATTTATGATTTATGATTTCCATATTTGAATTAGATTGGATTTATATTAATGATGTTGTTTGAGTTTTAATATATTATTTAGATTATAAGTTCCATGAATTGATTCTAGTATGTGTTGAGTTACATGGTATTCATGATAAACCCTTCAAATTTTTAGGTTGATTATTGTAGCCATGTTAACCCTAAGTGGTTATGATTTAATGAACCAAGAATGTTTCCCATGTGTTTGATAAATTGCCTATGAGAATCAAATAATACCATTATAGCATGCTAACATATAATTCCTATTCATGTACAAGTTAATGCATTACATGTGTTTAATGGAATGTCTCTATGAATGAATTATTACCAAGTGCTCATTGCTATGTTATTCAAGATTATGTTTTTCTTTACCTTTTATGCTATCGATTCATGGGGGTATTTAATTCCCAACATTTACCTATTTATTTAGAGCCAGTGTCAGTTACAGAGTAGTATCAGTTATGTCACAATCAGTAATACTCTTTGTCAGTTACAGAACTTAGAAAGCTCAGTGAATTTAGTGTAATTCAGTGCAGTATAATAGTTTAGTGTCTTTCAGTTGGGAGTAGGATTCAACACCGAATGAACCCAACGATGGAGGCTCACCTTTCAGCAGAGGGTGTGATCTTTAAAAGAAATCCTTGCATTCCAGAACTACGTTGCTAGTGTAGGGTGAGACATTACACCTGCCAATTGAGGGTTGATGAGGTGCTCTACCTGCTCGTAAAGGGTACCACCATTCTCATTTAGGGAACCTACCAGAAGAGGATTACTCTTCAGCTTGTCTCTACCCATGGCACGGTACTGACGCCCTTCCAATTAGGTTATAGATTGGATCCCTACTAAGTTATCTTATCTAATTTGGGGCATGTCGATTAGATGATTACCTCTTACTATTTCCGTTTCAATCTCAGTCTTCTTAATAGAACTCAGTTAAGTTCTACAAAATATGGACTGTCAGATATAGTCACTCAGTTAATAGTAATTCAGGTTCTCTGTTATCCCAGATTCTCAGTATTTTAGATATTTTGAACCTTATGGCATTTCAGCCTATTATTTTGCTTTAATCTCATCATTATTATTCAATGCTCACAGCAGATGTCATTCATGGTTTAGCTTGTGGTACTTTGGGGTTGAAAGCACCCTATAGCTTCAAGGGTGCAATCTTGGGGCGTTACAAACTTGGTATCAGAGCCTAAGGTTCAATAGAGTCCAAGGGAGTATGAAACCTACATCGCGTAGAGTCTGATACACAGGTGTGTAGCGTGCCACACTTATGGATAAGAGGCTATGAGATATTTTAAGAAAAGTTTCCCTTCTTTCAGTATTTATGTTGTGTGATTGAGCATGTGCTCTAGTTAATATCTCAGTCTAATCTGCTTCTTCCTTTTATTTACAGAACATTCCTACCAAAAGGTCTAACATAATAAGAACTAAAATCCAGTCAGCCCGTTCAGGCAGATCCTCTGGACGAACATATCTCTCACGCAAAATTCAGAGTTGCATTCACTAATCTAACCAATTTAGTAGTAGCTTAGAATGAACGGCCAGCTGCTGTTCCGGCCAACCCAGTGGCCAATACTGCTCCAACAAAAATTTGGGACTTCACCTATATGAATCCTCCTTTCTTTATGGGGGTCTATGTCAGAAGAGCATCAACAGGAGTTCCTTGATCAGCTTCAAAATATCACAAATATCATGGGAATGACTTCTAGTGAGAGTCTCGAGTTAGCCGCCTATTAGCTATAGGATATAGCCCATACATGGTTTAAGTAATGAAAGGTAGACAGGGGTATAGATTCAGAGCCCATAGAGTGGGAAGAGTTTGCCACTGCCTTTCTAGATAGATTCTTTCTCTTAGAGATGAGAGAAGCCAAGCTGTTAGAGTTCATTAATCTCAGACACGGTAGCATTAGCGTAAAAGAGAATGCCCTCAAGTTTACTCAGTTAGCCAGGTATGCTCCCCATGTAGTGGCAGACAATAGGTCCAGAATTAGCAAGTTTGTATTTAGGGTATCAAATAGTGTGTTTAAGGAGTGCAGAATAGCAATGTTGATAAAAGAGCTGGACATATCTTGGCTTTTGGTCCATGCCCAACAAATTGAGGAGCAGAAGCTTAAGAAAAAGGAGAGAAATAGAATAAGAGGGGTAGAATAGGTAGCTTTAATTTAAGTCAACCTAAGTCAGAAGGCGGTAATCATTCCTAATTTTATCCAAAGTCTTCAATCCCAGCTTCATCGTAAGAAAGTGTATTGATGACCCAGGATAGCATAAGAAATGTTCATACTAATCTATTTTACATAGACTATGATAAGTATCATAAGGGTGTGTATAGAGTTGGCAGTGATTTTTGTTTTGGTTGTGGCAAGCTAGGTCAAAGACTCTGATATTGTCCTCAGTCAGGTTCTCAAGGCTAGTATAGTTATCCTTCAGCTTAGTCATGTCACCAAAATCAACAAGGTGTCGCTTCCAATGCCACCGGTGGGAAACGCATAAACAGGTTTTACGCACTTCAGTCCAGACAAGGTCAGGAAAATTCTCCTGATGTGGTCACTGGAATATGATAGATCTCCTATTTATATGTTTATGCCTCGGTTTTAAATCCCAAATATTCAATGACAATTTAGTATGTAGGTTCCCCATGTATCATCTAATGTTTTTCCTTAGTATCTCAGTTAAGTCAGCATTCTCGAGGGACATAGTGTCCCAATGGGGATATGCACTATAATCCCTGAGCTAACATCATCTAAACCTTTAATTTTCTCATCACATTGCAAATCCAGTTGAAGTAATGGGTCCTTGTAGTTGACCCTCAAGTCCCAATCTCAGTCGTATGACCATTCCCCATTTCATGACATGTATCCAAGGAATTGGTTTAGTTCATGTATCATAATTCAGACTTAGTCATGTGCTTATGTTTCCATTCATGCATAATCAGTCATGTATTTATTAATCCGTTCAGACATGCATGTTTAGAATGTAAGTTCAGTCTATCAAACAAGTCATGTAATCATGCTTCAGTTATGCATGTCTAGTTCAGTATGTAAACTCGGACTGTCCGTACTTTCTCAGCTTAACTAGCCACACTCGAGGATTAATGTTCCCAAGGGGGAGATAATGTAATACCCCGTATTTACCTAGCCTAGATTAACCCTCATTACATAGGTTATACTAAATAAAATTTTTTATATACTTAGTAATTTTTAGATTTGGGCCTACCATTGCGTAAGAAATTCAATTAGCTTTCCAACGATATAAAATTCGCCTAAATCCATCAACCGAGTAAGAAGTTATGGAGACTTTACATTTCAGTCATTAAACATCATCATTTAGGACAGTAGAGCATCACGGAGTGTGTTAAAATAACAATTGTCAGTTTCCAGTGTTGCTCCATGATATTGGCACATCGTACCATAGACCCAGTTCACAATTGTCAATTTCCAGTGTGCCAAGGCGATCTCACCGCGTTGTAGTGCACTTTTGGTTCACAACCAAAGTGGCAACTCGATACCACCGCATCGCGCGACCATGCAATTTCCCAGTGGTTATTTTCCAGTGGCCAGGAGCAATAGTGGCACGTCGCGCCAAGGGTCTAAATCGGGAAAATTTTATGAAAAATTAAAGTTGTGCTCAGGGTTAAAACAGTCTTTTCTCATAATTTTATTCTGCCCAGATGAAGGATTTAATCCCTAAAAATGTGTAAAACACTTCATTATTCAATTTTCCCCAAAAATCAAAAGATGTTTATCTCTGAAGAAAACAAACCCTAGCTCTCAAGAAACAAGGTCAATCTCAAGAATCTCTCTAAGAACTCCAAGAAATCGGCAATGTTAGATGTTTATCCATAGATCCTTACCTTCCATGGAGCCTAAGAATCCTTCTTGTAGAAATACAAGATTTATGATTTATGATTTCCATGATTGAATTTGATTGAATTGTTGTTCATAATGTTGTTTGAGTTTTAATCCATGATTTAGATTACAAGTTCTGAGAATTGATTCTAGCATGTGTTGAGTTACATGGTAATCATGATAAACCCTTCAAATTTAAAAGTTAATTATTGTAGTCATGTTAACCTTAAGTTTTTATGATTTAATGAATCAAGTATGCTTCCCATGTGTTTGATAAATTGTCTATGAGAATAAAATAATGTCAATATAGCATGCTAACAGGTAATTCCCATTCATGTACAAGTTAATGCATTACAAGTTTTTGGTGGAATGTATCTATGAATAAATTATGACCAAAAAATCATTGTTTTGTTATTAAAGATTATGTTTTTCTTTACTTTTCATGCTATCGAGTCCTGGGGCATTTAATACCCGACAACTTAGCTGTTTATTTAGAGCCAGTGTCAGTTACAGAAAGTATTAGTCATGTCATGATCAATAGTACTCTCAGTCAGTTATAGAACTTTGGAAAACTCAGTAATCTCAGTCCATTCAGTCCAGTTCAATCCAGTATAATATTTCAGCGTCTTTTAGTTGGGAGTAGGATTCAGCAACGAGTGATGCCAAGGGTGGGTGCTCACCTACTAGCAGATGGTGTGATCCTTAAAAGCAATCCTTGCATTTTAGAACTATGTAACCAATGAAGGGTGAGACATCACACCTACCAGTTGAGGGTTGATGAGGTGCTCTACCTGCCAGTAAAGGGTGCCACCATTCTCGTTTAGGGAACCTACCAGTAGAGGATTACTCATCAGCTTGTCTTTATCCGTGGTATGGTGCTGACACACTTCTAATTGGGGTTATAGATTGGACCCCAGCTCCATTATCTTATCTTATTTGGGGAATGTCGGTTAGTTGATTGCCTCCCATAGTTTCAGTTTTAGTCTCAGTCATCAGAATAGAACTCAGTTCAGTTCTACAGAATCAGGACTGTCACATAAAGTTACTTAGTTAACAGTAATTTGGATTATCAGTGATCCCAGATTATCAGTATTTTAGATGTTTTGAATCTTATGGAATCTTAGTCCATTATTCTGCATTTATCTCAGAATTATTATTCAGCGCTCACAGAAGATATTTTTCATGGGTTAGCTTATGGTTCTTTGGGATTGCAAGCACCATGTAGCATCCAAGGTCCAGACTTGGGGAGTTACAAGAACAACAAGAGTTACATTCAAGAGTACAAATAGGATCTCAAAAGAAAACTTGTTCATCTAGCTCATCATCCAAGGTACGTGGAGTTTGAACAAGGATAATTCTTTTATCCTTGTGCCCAAAACCTTATTTTATTTACAAATTTACTGCAATTTATATGATTTTCCATGAAATTCAAGTTAGGGTTTATACCCATTATCATTCTTTGCAATATTATGTGGTTTTCCATAATTTAGAAGTTGAAATACATGATTATGTTTATGTTTCCATACATATTGCTGAAATTTTCAAATTTTAAGATGATTTATGAATGTTTACATTACCAAGTATGAATTTTTAGATATTTTAACATGAGATTGATACTTGGGTTAATAGACCCATTTAAAGATTGTTGTTTCAAGATTGTTGTGCTATAAGCACCCCATGACTAGATTATTTCCAAATTTTAGATAAAGAATCCATTTTATTTCAGAAGACTTGAGATTTTAAGAAAAGCAAAGCATAGGTTATTTTTCTGTAAACCTTTGTATAAATTCTAAAGTTGATTTCTTAAGATTTTGAGCATGAGATTGAGAGTAGTATTTAGCACCGAGATAGGTAAGTTACTATGGTTTCATACCCCAAAACTACGTGCCATTGTAGGTACAGATTATGAACTTATTCCTACTTCTATGTGGATATATCAGATTGTGATCACTCAGATTAGAATGTACTATTTCGATGGAAAGGGTAGAATAGCCCTACCTAATGGGGGCCAGTTGTAGGATTCCATGGATGCTCAGATGGTGTGTTGTCGATTAGAAGAACCTCCAAAAAGGTGTTCCCTACTCTTAAAATAGTTTATTAGTTTAAAGCCTTAAGATAAAGTATTTTTCCTTACAACTTAATGGTAAAGATTTTCAGAATATTTCCTCAGAAAAGAATAACAGAAAGCTTTTATAAAACTAAGTGTAAAGGCTCACAAAGCTTACTCAGATTATGCTTTACAGAAGATATTAGTTTCAAATTTTAGATTTAAAGAGTGATTCCTTTCTACACTTAGACAGTATGATTTAAAGACAGAGTATTAGGACAACTTTTAGAACTAAATTTTATGGCTAACTAGATTTACAAGTATGATTTGTTACTCATGATTTTTAGTAGTTCAGATATTCCATCTTATGTGAGTCATTTACATTTAGCATGCATTGTCTTATAAATTATGATGATTGATGTTATGTTTTACTTATGCATTCATACCTATTTAATCAGTATATCCTCAAAGTACTAATCCACATACACATCTATGTGCTACATTGTCTCATAATATAGGTATCAATTCAGTTGTAGCACACATACAATATTCAGACTGATTGTAGCTTCCAATCAATAGGTGATGAGTCCTCTTGATTCAAAAGCTCGAGTCAGTCATATAGTTTAAGTAGTATTAATGTTATTTATTTAGTTGTGTTGATTTAGGATAGTTGGGAGTCATGTCCCAGTTATATATAGTAAGTATAGTAAAGGCTTCATAGATTTTAGTTTGAGTCACTTATGTAATTTAGTCCCTCTTTTAAGATTTTATTAGAATGGACTAGTGCACCAATATTGTATTTTTCTCAAATTCCATCATGGTTATGTTTCCGCATAGTAAAGTCTATCATTTTATACATGCTTTATCAATTGCTAATCAGTATGCCAACTCATTGGTTAGCTTGGGATCACTTGTGGTCCTAAGCACAGCATGACATCTCGGGACCCATTTTCAGGGAGTTAGAAACTTGGTATCAGAGAACAAAGTTCAAGTGTCCTTGGGTGTTTATGATGTCGTGTCTAGTAGAGTACTTCGGAATGGTATGCAGACGTCTATACTTTTCTTCAAAAGGCTACAAGGCATTTGAGAAACATTTCTCTCCTTTCATATTGTACATCATGCCGTAAAGTTGTTTCTTCAGAATCTTCTATTTATTTATTTTTAACCCAAAATTCCTCATCTATGTATTATTCTTGAGCTAACATAATTAGCAAGTTCCAATTCCTCCACAGATAATGCTTTCAGATTTGCTAGAAAAAGTTTCAAAAGTCACACGAAGGACTTGAGAGAAGCTCTCTAGTGTGTCATAAGTTCCTTGAGTTTAAAGTCTATGTTCTCACCCTTATGAGTTATTCAGTTGAGATATAATTAGATATGCATTAAGGTTCTTTCTTATTCCTTTACTACAGACAATGCTCGTAAGAGGATGTAGTGTAAACCTAGACTGTTAAATGTAGTGTGTATTCAAGGGATAATATGAACTTCAATGTTATAATTTATGAATAGTAGAGCCTTATTATAGTTGGAAGTATGGGTATAGAAGGGTAGTGGCGAGAAAAGTGGGAATGGCGATTGGTAAAAATTATTGAGGTAAACTTATGCATGTCATCGAGTTGTGTTAAGATATTATGTCCTTGTGTGTTAGTTTGCTGGAGGATACAAAAGGATTTAATAGTTAAGGAGAATTATTGTTTGCTTAAAGTACGGAAGGAGTTATTGATGGTATTTATTTTATTTCAAAGGTATAGGATATTAATGAAGTATATGGTGGTTTAGCATCGTTAATTTAGGCTTCTCTTGAGGTTATAAAAAAATTAGTTTCGCTGGAACTTATAGAGCCATCATAGTAATATAGATTTATATAAGATGTAAATAGTAATGATTGTAGGGGGAGGATGTGTTAATGGATTATTCTGAGATAGGCCATATGATTATGATCGATTATTATTGTTATGAAGTCCTAGTGGAGTAGTGTTTCTTGTTGATTTATTTCATAGATTCCCAGCGAAAATGGTATATGAGGTTGGGTTATTGAATTAGTTAGCACTAGACATTAAGTTTGAGCAGTTGAAGGTCATCAAAGTAGATGTAATGATTTCTTAGCTAGTAATGCTAGTTGTATGGAAGTGATCTAGTAGGCTTGAACATTGTATGCAAGAAGTTTGAGTTCAGTTATTCGTACTTAAGTATGATGTTGCAGGTATGATGAAGAAGTACGCCGAAGGTGATATGGGGCTGTATTATTTTTCTAATGTTATTACATTTTGTGTGTGATTAGTAGTACAGTTGAGTTGCTTAGTTGAAAGAGACTAGTTATATACATATATGATGTTCTTAATAGCTAACTTAAGAAGTGATGGGTAGATGGTCTTGAGACTTTTTAGTATGATCTTGATTCTCATAGTTTAGAAATAAGAGTTTAGAGATGTGATATTAGTTAGCTATGAAAACAGTAGTTTGGATTGATGATGTCCGCGTTAAGTGTTAGAATTTAAGTTTGAATCCTTAAAGATTGAGGAAATAGAATTAAGAGATAAAGCTATAGATGGTGTGATCTCAGGATGGTTATACTTATGAAGATTCTAAGTTAGTAACTATTAAAGATATTATGTGATGACAAGTGAGGCTATAGAAAGATAGAGTTGTATCTTGGAAGGAAGGATTAGAACTGGGTTTTACACTTTCAGGTGTAGTCTTTCAGAGTGAGTTTATTGTTTGTGTGTATTGTTGTGTTCCAGATTCTAGAGTACAGTGATTGTAGTTCAGTTTAGAGTATAGTAAGAGTTCCATAGACTTAGAGTGACGGCTTAAAGATAAGGGGGAGATGATGCCAAAGTCAGACTTCCAGAAGCTAGTAGAGATGCCAGTATAGTGTAGAACATCAGAAAGTGGGGATTTGGCTAAACCCATTCTTAATTTAGAATTTGTTTTTCAATCATCCCAAAATCTACTCATGCCTTACGTGTCAATTCTATGATCATAGTTTATGTTTGTGCACATAATAAAGAGTCATGTACTCTCCCAGTTCCTAATATGTAGAGTTTCAATTCATTCAGCAGTCGGAACCATATTTCATAAGTTATGAACTCCCAATTCATGTCATATAACTCATGACTCGGGTACTCATGGTTTACAGCATATTTAATTCCAGTACTCATGCAACACTCTTAACGATTAGCGAATTAAGATTTATATCATATACATCCTCAGATTAGATCTCCTCAATAAATCAATGTTGTGAATACTCTATTTCCTCATGCCTCAGTAAGGTGTCATGTTAAGTTGAGTATCCCTTCATGTTTTAGACCCTATATTCTACCAACTTTTTGGTGACCTTCCCCAGGTCAAGATAGTGTTAATGAACAATTATACGGATGGGAGATAGTGAATTTTCTATGCTTAGGAAGATTGTTGAAATCTGGTTTTATGTATGTCAATAAATTTGAAAGAATTTTGAGGTCAAGTTTATTTTTGGTGTATGACTTGGTTGGTTGAGGATATTTTATGCCTGCCTTATTAAGATTAGTATATGAAAGTTGTTATTGATAGAGGTATTAGAGAATATGATAAACATGCTCTTATGGGTATTTGTTAGAAGTGCATGTGTGGTTATGAAATAGGCTTGAACGTCATTTTGTTGTATAAGTAGATATGTGTGTGATGAATTAGTGAATTTCTAGTAAGAGGCTGAATTTAGTTGTTAAGTGATAAGAACAATCATTCTAAAGTAAGTAGCTGGGTGACAACGCTTGGGGTATTGAATCCATAGTTCAGGCCAGTGTTATGGTCTTATGTGCCACAATGACTTGTGAATTTTGAGTTAGATTTGACCTTGATGAGAGGATTCAGTTTAGTTTAGATTTTTTAGGGCTTATTAGTGCCCATGTGAGAACTATAAGTTGAAACAAATAAATTATATTTGTGAGCAATTGTATAGTAGAGGGAGTGTTTGGGAAGTGTTGCTAAGTTTGAAAGTAAGAAGTTGCATTGCATAAGGCCTAGAAATTCTATCCTAGCTTATGATTTATGGGTCTATGTTCCATGCTATGGAGATGTAGCAATATTACATACTTATTCAGAGGTCTTATTCAAATCATGCCCAAAGTTCTTTACTCCCTAATAATGTTAAAGTTTCTTAGAAAAGTGTTGAAGAAATACTCCATCGGGGTATGAGCGTTTAGTATGATTCAGTCTGTGTAGCAAGAATCTAGTTTATCAGTCGAACAGACAAATCTTTATAGTTTTTCCAACTTTCTATTTAGTTTAGTCTCACTACCTGGAATTTTGTGTGTATGGCCATTTCAGTATATGCATCATGCATCAGTTTCAGATTTAGATATTAAGTCATGATTCAGTTCATAAGTATCTTGCGTATCATCTCAGTCTTTTCCTAGTATTTCAACCAAACAAGTATCATTCGAGGACAAATGATCCCAAGGGGAAGATATTATAATGCCCCGAGTTTCATGAAGTTTTCATGTCATAAATCTCTCATTCTTTCTCATGAAATCAGATACAACCTAAAGTAATGGTCACTCATAAGTTGGTGCTCTCGTTTCTATCTCAGGCACATAGCTATTTTCGTGTCAACATTTCTTTGTGTGCTTTGTTTATTTTTTAATTCGTATTATATTGTTGTTTCAAGTTCGAAAGCTATTTTTTTCTTTAGGTCTTCTCAAACAAAAATCGATTCCGTACAAAAGTAGAAGCATCCGTCACTCACTTTCCGAGTACACACCAACGTATCAACACTTTTGAGACTAAGCATGAGCTAAGAATCGAGTATCAGAGTGGTAAGTATTATTCAAACTAACTTTCTTATTCATTTTATAGGTTTTATTTCATATTTTTAGGTACTTGTCTATGGAACCCACAGGTTCCTCTTCTCAAGTCACGGATAATAATGTCATGGAAGGGTTAAAGGTTACTCTTGAGGCCCTCAATTGAACTATTGCAAGATTGGGATATGATTTAAGAGAAGAGAAGGAGGATATGGCTTCAATTAAAGGGAATTTGTCGACATTGAGTGGTAGGATTGATCATGTTGAGAGTTAAAGAAACTCACGACCCTCTACTCCTTATCCCTATCATGTGTCTTTTAGTGTTCAATCCAACAACTCCTCAATGACCATGACACCCAAAACCTCCACCAAATATTTTACCCTCTACACCCTACACAAAACTAAGTCCAAACACCCCTAAACCAAAACCTACAATGACCTTTGCACCCTCAAATGAACTAAGTTCAACAAGAAGGACTTTGAAACCTAACTCTACCACCAAATCCAAACCATCAAATGCCAAATTCAATTTACTAAAGGCCATTCCCTCCCCAAAAATAGATAACTCTACAAAATGCTAACTGCCAAGTTACAAATCCATTTGAACAAAGACCTTAACCTTTATAAAATCGAATTCCTCAAATAAGAGTACCAAATAACCAAAGATTGACCCTCCTCCCCAAATGCCATAAAACCGAAACCAACACATCCATATTGAAGACTATGGTATAGTTGAACAATAGGGTTATAGTGTTCCTAATGATGAATATTAGATTGTGGAAGAAATGAGAGCAAGGTATGATCAAAAGGGACAACAAGGTAGATTCTGAGGTCAAGAACTGAGATTCCAAGGTCAAGAAGTGAGACAGGGCCATGGTAATCATCAAGGAAATCGTGAGGTGGGCGTCAATGCCATCAAAGTTGGCACTCCAATCTTCAAAGATAAAAGTGATCCTGTGTGTTATAGCTTCATTACCCATGGTGAAAACATCAGACAAATAGTTGAAGAGATACGCCAAATGCTTAGTGCACAAAATACTAATTTTGGGAAAAGAGATGAAGAGGTGAAACAAGGGAGAAAACTTGACAAAATCCCTTATTATGAGAGCTTCTCAAAGGAGAAAGTGTGATGCAATGATCCAAACCAAGGTAAATAAGAATGTTCTCAAGAACTTCAAGGTAAAATAGCTAACTCTTACACTTTAGTTCATGTGAACGATGATTGTGTGGCTAGTAGCCATCGAGTGTGAGTGGTATTTTATCAATTTGTCAGCCTATTATTTATTTGCCTCTTGATGATAATGTACATGTTGTGAGTGTGGATACACTAGTTAATCCTATTGATGACCAAATTGAATCTTCTTGTAAAATCAATTTAAGTCCTCCTGGTATTGAAGCTAATTTGTTGAATGAAAGTACATCATCTATTTATTATTTGCCTATTGTTGATGATGTACATATTGTGAGAGTGGATACACTAGTTGATCCTACTAATGACCGAATTGACTATTTTTGTAATATCAATTTTTATCCACCTAATGTTGATTGAATGTACATTATCTTGTGAAACTTGTGTTGATCAACGCGTGTGTGAAAATTTCCCACCACTTGAGGTTATGTGTGTTGTAATTAATAGAACTCAAGTGAGTGAAGAATTTGATAATGTTGGTCAACAAAATGGGAGTGAACCCAAGAGCTATTCTCGGAAAAATCTTGTGCTTCAAATCGCTTTGAAACTTGATATTGATCTTTTAGAGAGTGAAGAACTCACTGTTCCGAATCTGCTCATGGATTAGATGATGCTCTCTTTAGGAATAATGTGTTGTTTGAAGATGATATAAACACTCCTAATGATCCTAGTTGTGAATAGGATGGTATAGCTCACCGTGGAGGCTATATCCTATATGCTAAAACACTATGGTGTGACAACATTCATCCTAAAGATGGAAATATCTTCTTGGAAGATGAGAGTACTCTTAAGGGTAAGGAATGTGTAGTCTTAAGGAGTAGATCTAATACAAGTGCGATCACGTAGATGGATTTAAGAGAATGTGTGTTGGGATCGAGGCTTGGTGTGTACAAAATGAAGTGCAAATAGGACCAAAATATACACCAAATCAGCCCACTATATGTACTAGAGGGGCGCCCCATCGTTGAGGGGCATTTTTGTCCTTTTAAATCCTATTATGTAATACACTATAATAGGAACATTCTACGGTTTTATTTTTCAGATTTTTGATATTTAATATTGTATCTCACTCTTGAAACAAAAAAGTTCTCTCCCAAAAGGGGCTTGGCTGAAACTAGGTAACAATTAGAGTGTGAATTTACTCTTGTTGTTTGTTTGCTTGGAACCTTGGATGCTTGAAGGATTGAGTTCCCTCTTGTGTTCTTTGAAGAGTTTAGGTGTTGCTACTTTCATTGTTATGGGTCTTTGTGTTTGAGAACACATTAGGTTCTTAGACTTTGTAGAAGTGTATGTCTATCTTTCTATCATTTACATTTTTGTAATCTTGTCACGGTTTGGTATCCTGTATTGTAAGACATTTGTCTTGTTGTTGTTCTTCACATTGTTATGTTCATCTTGTGCTTCATATATTGTTATTAATCTTATCTTGGGGCTGGATGATTATTGTGTTTAACACATAATATTCTCTCCATTATTGTTGTCACTAGCGACTCCGAGTGTGGTCACCAAGATATTCCTCGGTTTCTTAACTTGTGGGCAGTTTTGGTGTTTTATTTCATGTCTTCTTTATTTATCTTGTATCATTTGGTATCAAAGTCATCTTTGATTTCGTACTAACAAGATTAATCTTTAGTCACTAACGACCAAATTTCAATTTTTCATTAAGGGTACTTTTGGTATTTCCTCTCTACACCAATTGTAATCCAAGACCTAAAACCCTATTGGGAACCCCATAGCATAGTTAACTTACTCAAACACTTTCAAAAGATATTTCAAATTATCTCAAGAAACCATACTTAGGGTTTCCATAAAGTAGGTCATCTAAGGCCTCAAGGGTTAAATGCTTTCCATGAAACTTGGTATTACAGGTATGTTACTCTTCCCTCATTGTTAATTTAGTAAAATCATATGATTTAAAGTATAGTTCATGAGATATTTGTGATAGCTTTGAAACAACGGTTAGGGTTTTTGAATAATTGTTGTTAAACAATATTTTTCCATTGTTTATATATGATTAATCATGCTTTAAATATGGTTTTAAACTTTTGGGTATAATAAAATGGTGAAGGAACTAAGGAATTCTGATTTTCCCTAGTTTATGTACTCGGGCCATTCAGTTTTGATGATTTGAACTTCTTCAGCAAATGGTCTGTATAAAATCATTGTCTTTATTGGGTTGAGACCATATTGGTAATGTCTTTCTTCCCCTTCAATCTTCCAATAACTATATTCTCTAACCCCTTGAGCCCTTGTTTCTGATCACATTATCCCTCTCCTATTTAGGCTTAGTTTCTAGTTTTATTTTTTGACTTTAATGACCTCAACACCAGTTTTCTCATTGAGACAAGCTTGAGCGATCACTACTCTCCCTATTTCAAGTAGATTCCTTGCTTGACCACTTATCCTCCTCATCATACTAGGAGGCATGAACATATTTTTTTTACTTTGTCTAGTGGGGTATGATAGTTCCTCAACCTCCTCAAGCCATCTCTAAGTATTGAGGTTGAGGTATCACTTGACTTTGTTGTGCTCCACCTATGGTTGTTTGTATCTTATGAGGCATTGTACATATGGAAGGAACATATTAGTAACTTTATAAAATTAAAAAAAGTGAAATACATAACGTTGAGTCTATTTATATTTAATGGTATGGGGGGACAGTGTATAAAATTTATGTTGATTCATCAATCGTAACTATCAGTATGTTCTAGTGTTTCAGTCACAACTAGAAGCTTTCCCTAATAGTTTGTCATAAGCATGATGGGTTATCGGGTTAACCATCAAGCTTAAGTAGATACAAAGACAATTTCTTCCTCATGATGGTTTAAATTGGTAGATACAAAGACAATTTCTTCCTCATGATGGTTTAAATTGGTGGATTATCATGATTCTGGCATTTCATCACAACAACTATTAGGGCTTATCAATCAACTTTTTGCTCATTAGGTCATTTTTCAGACACTTACTCTACACATATTATTTCTTGATTACTTTTTTGGAGTTTAACTTTATTTGACACCTCCAACTTATATAAATGATTTTGTGCATCTGGATTACACAAGACTCACTTGTTTGTAAAACTAGAAGCTGGGACTATAGCAACAGACCTTTTGGCGATGATAGTTAATACATTTCTTTAGAGGGTCTATTGCAATAACTCCAACTATTTTCAAAATGAATTGCTCTACTACTATGATTTAGTGATATACTCTTTGCCACTATAGATTAACAGTTGTAATAGGGATATATATAACAATGCTTATTAGAACCTTTGCCATAAAAGTATCTATTGCAATATTTATTGGGGGTGGGGGGGGGGGGATATCTATAACAATGGTTATTAAATTCCTCAAAAATATTTTCACAAGTCTGATAGTTATTTTAACAAGTCAGCCACTAATTTCCTTCAATCCCCTTTCTCTTTCTCTCAAAACATTTCATCTTTTTCCATAATTCCCTTAAATTTCAATACGAGACATCATTTGGCAGTGAAAAATGGCTAATTTATATTCCAAATCTTAGTAAAGATCTGTTGTAAATCTCTTAGTGTTGTATCAGCTAGATTTTTTATTTTTATTATACAATTAGAGATTTTATGTTTAGTGTGTTCTTCTGATTGACATTTTGACTAAGGTTTTTTTCTTGATCGAGATCTTTTGATGCATGAGCTATTAAGCTAGGTACTTTAGAGTTGGAGGTTGTTTATTAGAATTAATTTTTTTTATATTTTTCTGCTGTTTAAAGATGGCTAATTTTAATATTTAAAATTTCATAAATGATTGATTTTTTTATATGCTCAAAGAACAAGTGTTTATATTTTCATTTTAAAGTTTTGCTCCGTCTTTATCGATCTTCTATGGTATTTCTTAGCCCCTTTTTTGTACATAGCATTTTTTATTTTGAGCTTGTGGTAGTTTGTTTTCATTCTTCATCTGTTGGCTTTTTCTACATTTCTATACCATCGCATAGTTAATTTTTGTTTCTCTAATGAATTTATATTTTTGTCTTATCATAGTACTTCCTTAAGAGGTCATAATTTTGTTGGATTTTCTATTATATGAGCTATATTAAGTATGGTAACTGAATTTTGTGTAAGGGATTTGTGCTACAACAAGTAGTTAGCTAATTTGTGGGTCTAATATTTTTGGTTATCTTTTTTAAACATATATTCTAATGATATTGCAGTTTTTGTCATCACAGTTTTAAAAAACTAATGCTAGTTTGTGCTTCTAAAGTGGAAAAATATAATTAAATTTTTTAAAATTATATTCCTTGATATGGAGGAAATGTTCTTTTTTTGTTTGATTTTTGGAGAAATGACTTTGAATTTTTTTGTTTGATTTTTGGAGAAATGACTTTGAATTTTGGATTTTAGAGAAATTGAGTTTCTCATTAGCTTTGTTACCACATATTGTTCAGAACCACATGTATGTGTAACAAAACAACTAGTGTAATCCAATAAAGTGGGGTATGAAGAATGCTAATTTTTTTTAGTGTATAATATCTATACATATTTAGTGTTTCTTTTATAATACATGAACAAAAGTTGTATTTTATAATATTCTTGTCCGTGGTTAAATTATATTCTCATCATTTGACATATTTTATATTTGGGTAGGTAGTTTAGTTTGATAGACAATTGTACATTAAGTTTATGTGTACAAAAAAAAAGAGATTTAAAACCCTCTTCAAATATTGTTGATGAACAAGTGGAGAACAAATTGAACGAACTCAAACAATGGATACAACAAAGAATGCAGAATAATTTCACTTCTCAAAAAGAGTCTTTGAATGAGATGTTACAATGAACATAATTACACAACTTTAGAATCAAAATCAAGGATTAATACTTGATGCTAGTATGCTAAGATTCCATATTCATTATCCAAAGAAGATGTTGCTTTCAGCAAATAAATCATACAATAATAGGTAGTAACAATCAAGGCTAGTCTCCTTCTTTTCTTCTTTTTCTCATCCTTTTTCCTGTTGCTTCTTCTTTCACTATACACCTAAACTACTATCATTAATTTGGCTATTTCTTAAGTAAATGTTGTGGTTTTTGTTAAGAGATGACTTGACAATTATGTATTGTGTATGCAACGTACCTGTTTTAGGTTTGTTTGTGTTTTCACGTATTGTCTTACTTTGTATAAAGTGCTTTTAACTATTTGTCTTACTTTATTTGAATGGTCTTGCTTTAGATGTATTTATTGGTATGTTAGTGCCTTGATTGCTTACATGTATTACTGTCCATCTATCTCATAATGGTAGAAATTATCAGCATTCTATGCTGGTTAACCATCTCTTAATTTCTAAACTATCAGCTTCCTTTGTTAGTCATATCCTAGTCTCTAGGATCTAGTACATCGACAATATGTGTAACAGGTATTTTATTATTAATAGTGAAATATGGTTGTTGTTGAAGTGTTCTGTACTTGACTTATATATCTATTCATTCTTTCTTAGTAAAGAGGTGGTCTCAGCCAAGTCAAGTTACAAGTAAAAGGGGTGTATAGATTATGAAGTTTTTCCCATTTTCCATAATTAGGATGCTTTCACATTTGGACTCTGTAACCATGACCTACAGCTTTACATTATTTTTGGTTTTTATGCTCAAGAAGATTTTAATATATCCCCTAAAGAAATTATATCACAAATGAGCTAACACTGTTGTTTTTATATAGGAGTGTTAAATATTGTGTTGTTGGTTTAAAACTAGGTTTTTATGTAAATATTCTTGAACAAATAAGAGATAAGGAGGTATATTTTCTCAAGGATTGTCATATTTACATTACATCTTCCAAAAAAATTCTTTTTTTTAAAATTTAATAATTAATAGATAGATTCTAAATGCCATATGCTACTTCAAATTTATAAAAATAGGGAGTATTGTTGATTTTTCCATATAAGGTGGTGAAGGTTCAGTATGTTCCTTTGTTTGAAAGGAGTAAGGTAAGTGATACTGATAATTAAGAACTTTAGGTGGAGGATAAGAATCGATATTACTCCTATATCTACAGGTGTTTGGGTGAATATGTAGACCTATCCCCTATTATATTTTGCGGTGGTTGTGGCACTCATTATTAGCACTTCTAAATTATTTTTTTAGATTCAATGGGATTTCTGAAAAGTTTCCTCTTAGGTGGGAGTAATCCATAATTCCAAACTTGTCACCTACTCATTGAAGAAGAACCCAACATAAATGTCTCCAAATATCTCTTTTGGCTTTTGAATTGAATTGAGTAGATCTATCAGCTATCTTTATTGATCATCTTCTAATAGAGAGAATTTTGTACGTTTGAGGTATATAAGTGCTTTCTTGATGAATTCATTTGGGTATTTTATTGGTAATAGTGAAATGTGGTTGTAATGTTACTTGGGGTTTTTTTGTGCTTTTATTAAAAAGTTTGTGTCTTTAGGGTGGATTTGGAGAATATGAATCAGTGGGTGATAAATTTTGTAGTTTCTTGAGTTACATCAACCTTCTTGATTGATCAATGATAATGAATAGTGCTTAGAAAATTATCAATTAAGAGAAAAAATGAACTAGGATTGTGTTCACCTTGGTTTCTTATCACTTTCAAGTCAAGTGGGTGGTGAATTCATATAAATACTAGTAATGTAAGGAAATGATTTTAAATGTTCATCTTAACATTTCCAAAGCTAAATAGGTCAAATTCTTTTAATTCTTTAAAACTTAAAGTGATGGAAATAACAACTTTATTTTAGCCTCAAGTAAGAAATCTCCTTATAGAATTATTCATTAGATAGAGGTTAGAAACTCTATATTCTCATTGTTAAAACATTTTCCTGATTTTAACCTCTTTGTTCAAGCAAGCCAAACATAGGGATCTTTCTAATTTCTGCACCTCTTTGTTTAAGACTGATAGTTTGGGTGAGGACATGTCATCCCCTTGACAGATCATAAGTTAAGAAATAATAGAAACTTCATTCCTTGTTGATTCTATTTAGAGCTAACAGTAGGTAAGACCATTAGTCACTTCTCTTGTAGTTCATCAGCTGACCCATCTCACATCACTTTCAGCATAGTGTTCACTCCTTTTACCCTTGGAATTTTTCCTATAATTTTACATGAAAAGATATCAAAATGACCAAAATTGCTTAAAATACATGATTATTCTCAATTTAAAGCGTTAAAATTCATTAGCTAGAACATCAATGTCTTGAATCGATTCGCCTTTAGTCATCTTGAATAACTCATACGGAGTTGTTAGCATATTAATCTTTGATTACTTCACTTATCTTGTTCCCTCAGAGCATTCTTAAAAGCTTCCCATATTTGTATAGTTGATTCAGAAGTAGAGACCAGCTTGTACTCATTAGGTCCTATCTCATAGACAAAAAATTTCTTTGCTTTATAATTCTTCTTAATCCTCTCAACTCTAGTCTAATCATTTATACTTTCAGGGACAAATTAAGGAGTATCTCCTTCTTTATATGTTTCTATTTGAGACATAGGGACTATAATAAATAATATCCGACAACTCACTATCACATAAAATAATAAAATTATGTATTCTAGTCTACCACCAACTATAAAATTGCCAATTTCACCTTGGGGTAGTGTAGTTAATTGCCCTTCCTTGAAACTGGGTGGAGCTATCATCTTGAATAGGACTCTTTCTAGGTGTTAACCTTATATTAAATACTTATCTGATATAAAATGATAATTTATAAGTTTCCACCATTATAGCTAAGACCTAACTTTGTACCAGGTCCCTTTATGATAATATTAAAGAATAGTAAGAACACAAAGGGAAATTAAAGTAATGTAAATGACAAAGGATTTTTGCATGAAAACCTCCTTGATCAAAGGTGTTAATGCACAACTTACCATAAAAGAATTTCACCAACATCCTTTATATAATTCTAATTAACCTTCATTACAACCTAGAAATTAACCTCTCAATGCCAACAGCGTTCCTATAACTCTATTACGGCATAGCCTTATAATAACTTTATTGTGAGCATTCCACTTGCTACCTCTATCGAGAAAAATAACTTATATTTGAACAGGAATCAAGATGAAAAATGCTCACTAGAATTTCTAGAAGGAGATGTGATTTAACAATTTTAAGACCAAAAACAAAAACCACAATCAACATAGAAACAAAAACATAAATCACTATGAGCAAGGAGTTTCTAATTTATTGAGTGTTTGTATCTCAGCAGAGTGAGGCTTTTGCTTGAGAAAAATACTCTTTGGATTTGTCAAAAATCTTGAGTTTCTCTCCTAAATGACGATGAATATATATAATGAGCCTTGGTGAAGAAGCTTCTTTATTGGTGGATACTAAAATAGACCATTAAGAATTGTCCAGTAATGTGTTATCACTGTCTAGATGGTGTTGTATAGCTTGCACATTAGAAAAATGCTTACAAATAAAAACAACACATTAGGACACTAGTTTATATAATTGGTCACTCCACGAGGTTAGGCAATCACCAAAACATAACACACAAAAGATGGGCATGGTAGATTCCAATGATGAAATTTATCAATCATAAGAACATGATCATGATAATAAGAAGGTTGGAACCTAATAAGAATTCTACTTCAGAGACCAAGTAGGATATGCAGGAACATTACCCTCACTTATTTGACCCTTTAGGAACTTTCTATTCCTCTACATTTGAGGATTGATGTTCATTTATTAGTAGATGTTGTTATGACCCTACAGTTCATTCCTAAATTTTTGCATGTTTTTCCTATTTTGAGTTTTCTTACAGTTTCTGTAAAGTAATAATAACTCAATGGGATAGGTGGCTCAGCTCTTGGGAAATTTTGTTGGATTTTAAACTAATTGCCCTGATTTGGAATTTTAAAGTTAAGAAATTTGACTTTATGTAAATATCTTAGAGAAAAAATTTAGACTGTTTTGTTAGCTCCAAATATGGATTTTGTGATATTGGGACATTTGGTTCAACTTTAGCGGATTTTCGACTCATTTTAGCACTTGGTTGGATTTTGGATAACAATGATAAAGAGTTGACTTAGGACAATATCTCCTAGAAACGACTTTCGTTTGTTATTTATTTGATTTTGTTGGGTTTGGAACACTATTTCTGATAGGGTAGCGTATTTTGTTGGCCTTTGTAGGGTTTTTAACGGATCTCAAAAACCCTTTTGCAGTCTATTAGTACATTATTACAACTAGTTATTTCCATAGTGATAGCCTAAAGACTATCAAACACATGAAATTGGCTACTCAGATGCAAATTCCAGCAACCAAACAAAGAGAAAACAACACATAGAATAGCGATGAAGAAGAAGAAGATTACTTGAACTTGAAAGATAGATAGAAAGAACCTTACCCTTATTAAGTGATTAGCACTAGAAGATGTTTCAAATCTTCAAACACACTTCACAAACAAGAGTTCAAACCTTCCTCTTAGGTGACCCAAAGGAAATAATCTTTCTCAAACCACCTTTCTTGCCAAATTATCCAAAACAAGTAAAACCCTAACTTCAAATGTTCTTGGACCACTTTTGGATTCTAAGAGCTAAAACTAGAGACTAAAAACTACAATATAAGAGTAATATCCAATTTCATCAAAGTCTAATGAAAAGAGAAGTAAAATGGTCTATTTATACTATTACATGCCAAATGACAAAAAATGCCTTTAATGAGGGCTTAGAAATGGGTGCCTATGGAGTGTATATTTGGAGTATAAAATGTCTTTATCATCCTTCACTTGAGGATCCTATGAAGTGTATAAGTTCCCCTTCTTCCTTCTCTTGACCAAGGCTTCAAAATACTCCAAAAGTCTTCAATTGCTTGTCAATTCCGAAGCCTTAACCCTTAGACAATACCTTGTGCGATGCTCATTGTGCTTGTATCAAGTAGCTACTACAGCATAATTTTACCCTTTGCACTTGCTAAGGGTGAGTCATATTTAAGAATGAATGTGTTTATTTACCTTCATGCAAATGAAGAAGGGCCAGCTAAACTAGACCACTATTATTCATCGCATTCATGAAGAACCCCTCACATTAATAATTTGTAGTGTTAGTGTTGTCCAACATTTAAAAATGGGGTACTGCATATAAAAGAGGACCTCCTGTCAGTGATAAATAATTCTATTTCATTTTCACATCATTTTCTTACTATTTTGGGACCATTAATAAATTTAAGTATGGTATAATATAGGGGATTTCATAACAAACCCCCCAGGTAAGTTGGTTGGACTACTTTAGTGTTATTTTTGTTAGTTCTATACTAAAATCCATATGTAAATTCATCAAAAATACATTTTGAATTCTTGATTCTCTTACTTTATCATATCCCATTTTTGCTCAATTTTTTTGCATATTTTCTTTTCCCTATGTGAAATGCAATTATGGATTCAATTTTTAAATTTTGATATCAGTTATCTAGGGTCAAGTTTTTAAAATCAATTTTGGCATGAGCTATTAATTTGTAATATGGTATCAGTTTACTCATTGTAACACTTGAATCAATTTTTGATGGAATGGGAGCATTTAAAGACTCCATGAAAAAGAAAAGATTCTATGTGATGGTCATTTAATGACCCTACAAGTGATTTTATACATTTCCTTTTTTTTTAGATTTCCTGGTCATTTATGAGTTGCTGGAGCCCATAGTTCGGTAATCGTGAAGTCTATTTGGTTTTTAAGCAAATTCTCTGATTTGAAGTCTTCATTAGTAAAAATTGGATACCGAGAGAAAAATTTAGTCAAAGACTTTGTATGCCAATTTTGGAAATTAAAACAACTCTGTTACATCAATTTTAGGCTAGGATAGACATTTGATTTCGGTGACAAGGTGGTTGAACTCATTTTGGGCTATTGATAAAAAATTTTACAAATGGCACTTGGACGTGGGACCAACTTTTAATCAAAATTACCTCGAATGGAAATTTCGACTACACCATTGAGTCCAAAACATCAAATTTTAGAAGGGATCATAGTTTGTTTGTATTTATTGGATTTTAGATTAATCTCGAGGGGTTGGTGAAGTCTTCAGCTGATGCTTTTTCTTAAGCTCATCTTGGATAGCTTAAGTAAAGGCTACTTAAGTGTATAATCGGTCACTTAAAAGACTAGGCTTCATCAGCTGAGGGCCACTAAAGTGAAGCCTCATTGCTTAAGAAAAGGTTAGTTAAGTGGCAAATGGTCTGCTTAAGCAATGTGGGTGCAAGCAGTAGGTACTGCAAAAGCAATGACTGGTTAAGATGCCTAGTGTCCACTGAAGCAGCATCGAAGTTCCATTAAATGACCCTTTGCCCAATTTTATCTCATTTCATATAACTTCAAGAGTGTAGAACCCTAAAGAGTGTGAAAACTCAGGAAAAATGGTAATGGGTTATTTTGGGGTGTTTGTGAGACTGAATAATTCATCTCTACTCTGAAATCATTATATGTTTTTATTAATTTCATAGTTAATTTCTCAATTATTGTCCAAAATATCTAAATATTGGTGGTTTATTTTCGAACCAATTAAGCTTTAATTTACCCTTTCTTGAGGTCAAATGTTCCTTGAGAATAGAGGAATGTGTTGATAGTTTAAAAATTGTGATTCCACAAGCAGTCCCCACATGGGATTTTTATGTAATTTTGGACCCAAAGCACAAAAATTAAATATGGTGTTTGTTGCTCTCATATTAATGAGTAGATTATTATTTTGATAGTATGACATAGTACAGAAGCTTCTTGCAAGGAAAATCACCTATGTAACATAATTCAGTAGGTATTCCACGATGTTAAGGTAGGCTAGGTTTACTTTTATTTTGGATTGTTCTTAAATTTAGTATATTTATAAAAATGTCCTAGATATAGGTTTGAAATTAGGTCTTGGATGCATAATTAGTTTAATTTGGAATACTTGGTATAAGATCCTTAAAATTTCCTTTATTTTATTTTTGACCTTCTCACTTTAGAAATGTCTATTTTTGACTTGATTTGTGTTTAGGGATGTTAAAAGGGTGTTCGATAAAAGTTTTAGAATTTTTGAAAGGGGTTCATGGTAATCTTAGACCGGAGGCTATGAGGTCCTGCGACATCGCCGTGTCACAAAGGTTATCCTTCATGATATTTGTTTATTATGGATGATAAACTATCCGCTATTGGAATGCCATCCCAAGGTGTTATTTATGTCCAATTTTAGTGGTCATACAGTATCAAAAGAATGTTAAGTTCTTGTAGTTCGATGCTTGTGAGGTTGGCTTTGAGAAGTTGTAGGATAAGTTGTCTTCTACACCAGTCTTAACCCTACCCAAGGGTACTAATAGATTTGTGTTGTATTTTGATACATCCGGTGTAGGGATGGGTTGTGTCTTGATGTATCATGGTAAGGTTGTGTCCTATTCTTCTGTACTGCTTAAGGTTCATGAGAAGAATTATCCAACTTTTTGAGTTGGCGACTGTGTTTTTTTCTTCAAAATTTTAGCGCCAATATTTGTATAGGGTTCATGTGGATATCTATTAAGACCATAAGAGCTTGCAGTATGTGTTTAATTAGAAGGAGTTTAATCTCATTTAGTGGCGGTGGCTCGAATTGCTTAAGGAATATGACATTAGTTTGCACCATCATTCAGGTTAAGCAAATGTTGTTGTTGATAGTCTAAGCAAGTTGTTTAAAAGGTTCTTATCTCATGTGTATGAGGAGAAGCGAGGGTTATTGAAGGACATTCACCTATTGGCTAACTTGTGAGTTCATTTGTTTGACTCTGAAGATGGGGCATGATTGTACAAAAGGTGGTAAAGTCATCTCTTGGTGCTGAGTAAAATGGAAAGCATGCTTTGGATACCATACTAATGTATATTAAGAGTGATATGGGATGAAAAAAGGCTATGGATTTTAAGATTTAGGGATATGGTATTCTGAGGTATCAAGGTAGGTTGTGTGTTCCTGATGTTGATGGACTACAGGAAAGTATTTTGACTGAGGCTCATGAGTCTATATATACAGTTCATTTGACTTCAACTAAGATGTATCATGACTTGAAAGAAATCTACTAGTGAAATAATATAAAGAGATATGTAGCAAATTTCATGGCTAAGTGTATGATTTGTCAGCATGTGAAGGTAGAACACTTGAGGCCTGGTGTCATGTCACAAGAGATAGAGTTTCCCATGTGGAAGTGTGATATGATCAATATGACATGACCTGAAACTGGCCTTGTCCTTTGGTCACCTCAAGCGTAACTTGGGTCGGAGATAGACCCGTTAGCCTAATCCAAACATCACACAAATCCATAAGAGTCGGGTGAACTCCGATTGTATAATTAGGGTAGTGGAAACATATCTTAAAATCATAACTTTGACAATGTTTAAATATTTCATTTAGATCAACATACTACCAACTTACCTATGTTCACAGTCATCGACAATGACTCTACATAGATCCAATGTCTATATATATATATATGTGTGTGTCAGGACAAGCCCCTGACAATAGAAAATCCAACTCTAAATGTATATATATCTACGATCGAAGATAAGATACTATGAAATATGTGCCTTCAAAAAAATGGAAGCTTACCACATCAACGTCAACACATGAACCGCCCGAACACCGTTAATCCGAAGGAAGAGAAGAAGAAGCTCCGACCCTTATGTTGGGTGGGGACATAGGGTCTGAAGATTGTTAGCGATTGGAACACTAGAATGTAACTCAATGATAAGGATAAAATAACATCATCATTTAAAGACAAATCATTATACCATTTTCCATCATCTTTACGCAAATAATAATACATGTAGAAACAACAAGTTCATAATGTACTACAAGGAAGCAAGGCTTAGATAACATTCTCGATATACTCGTTCACATGTCATATGGTGGAGGAAATCAAACCTCCACACATATAGATTCAAAAAATTCTTATTAGGCAATGGTCATTAACCTCATGCATTCTCATTAGACTAGGTACTATAACCACCCACATTCGTTGGGCAAGGAACTCTAACCCCATGCCCTTTTATATTGTCATGGGACTTTAACCTCAAGCATTTTCAGTAGGCTAGGAACTCTAACCTCAAGCCTTATTAGATATGGGACTCTAACCCCAAATGAGATCATTTGGTGTGGGACTCTAACCACATGCAAAATTAGTTAGGGGACTTAACACCAAGTCAGCATATTTATACAAGCGTCTCAAACCTCTTGCATTTTTACTAGTCAATGGACTCTAACCTCAAGAAATATTAGGTAGTCAAGGGACTTTAACCATAAGACATCACGAATATCATTATTCCACGTTGGGATTCTAACCCTTTGTCCTTACATCGATATTCATTCACTTCAACACTTAGGGACTTTAACACATTTCACCAATTCCACACCACACATGAATCTTATGGTTACTTGTCCTTCAAACATTTCATTAGGAAAATTCCTTATTTTGGTTAATCATTCAATTTAATTTAGGGTCATCAAAACCCTTACAACCCGTTCATTCCTCATTAGCTATCTCACACCCTTTTCCTTCAACACAACTCAATTTCATATTGGGAACCTTAACCCCACTTTATCCATCATACCTACAAGGTCAAAATTTGACAAATTACATCGCCAATAGTATCATCACAAAATCAATCATTCATACTCATTGGGCCATTGCCCTAGTCCAAACCATTGTCAATATATGACTAGACATTTCACATAGATATTTTCACAAACACCTTGTCTGCATACCTTTATTAAGGCCCAAAATCATGGTAGAATCCATCAATATTATGGTTATTCAAGTCCCACTTGTTATACAATAGACAATAATCACCCAAAAATGTAAATCATCACTAATAGCATGTATATACACAAGTATAAGAGAAAACAAACATTATTCATCATTTGGCAAAATAACCCTTATCATTTGAATTTAATATCACCATTTTAAATTATTAATCCATGTTTAAATTACATTGTTTTTGAGTTATTTAACAAGGGATAGAGTTACATTCATTAATCAAGATAATCCACAAAGAAATTGTACTCATCATTTCCTTTAGATGACAACCCTTGAAACCCTAGCCTCCAAATATTCAAAGATGTGTTTGAGAGAGTACTTGGGATATTTGATCCACTCAAAATGTGTTTTAGGAGGCCACACACTTTTGTATAATGAGGTAACTTTTGACTTGAAAGATGAAAAGTGTCCTTCCAGGTGGGTACGACTCACTTGAGTCAATTGTACCCTAGGGTATGAGTGGTATCCTAACTCGTACCCTAGGATTTACCTAGGACTCATATAATCTCTAAGTTACGACCATGTACCCTAGACTTGTATTCAAAGGGTATGACTTATGCACTAAACTGTATCATCAACTTGTACCACAAATAGTCCACACAAGTTCAACACAACACTCTATACGATTATGTTAGGTATGACTCGTACAGTAAGATACGATGATAAGAGTCCAAGTCATATTGGGGTCAGTATCCTACCCTACAAGGATTTTCAACATATGAGAGGGTAGGGTTGAAGGGTACGACTTATATACTAGTGTATGAGTGATATATCTATACCACATCTTGGTCAGAATGCCAAACTTAAGAGATTTTTCTGAGGGTCCAAACCTAGGTGTTTCAATTATCCCCTACTTGGATCATTAGTCTATGAATTATGGGTAAGGAAATCAAAAATACAAATATAACATATCAACTAACCATTAATCAAGTTAGAACACAAGGTACATGATACGAATAAGACACACACCATGATTGTTATCAATAAACCATCCAATTATCGACCATGGGACTCAAAACCATCATTTATCAAAGAGACTTGATAAATTCATAGCTTAGGGAATGATAAAAGTATAAGGTGCACAAAATTGTACAAGACATTATCAAAGGTTCAAACTTCGAAATTGGCAAGTGTTTGAAAGGAAAACAGAGCACTTGATCGTGGATCTTGTCCACAAAGGACCTTGATATTCACTAACCCAAATGCTATAATTTTGCATAGTATTTTATCTTATCATGTTCAGGTTCAAGACCCTAGAATTCCCGAGGAGAAGCCCAAGAAATTTCCCTTCAAGCCCTTGGCCGAAAGTCCCAATTTTGGGATAGGTGATGAAGAAGTTAGTCCAAAGGGAAACCTTGACATAATCCCTTTTAATGTGGAGAATGAAGGCTTCCATAATTCAAACCCAAGTGGAGAACATAATTCCCATGATCTACAAGGTAACAAAGCTATCTTCTATACTTTCTTGAACTTAAAATCTTATGATGTGGCTAGTAGTGGCCAAAGTGGTGTAGTTTCAGATTTTCTTAGTAAAGAAGTGTGTGAATATTCCATTTGTGATACTCTTTGTGTTGTTAGGTTGCATAAGGACCAACCTCTTGTTGTGAGTACGCAAACACTATTTGATCCTTTAGATAACAAAATCAATTCTTTTGGTAAGAATAATTTGTGTCCATTTAGTGCTAGCACTCATGACTTCAATAATTTTTTATTACTAAGTGAAAAGAATATTCACACACTAGTTTACCCTTGTTAAAACTGAGTTGATTCTACGTTGGTATGTGATTTTCCAACAACTAGTGAGAATGTGAATGATGATTAATTTACTCACAGATATAGTCCACTACTCGAGTTTATGTACGATGTGCTTGATGAGCCTCAACTTGGTGTTGATGTTTATAATGTTGATCTTGGTAATGAATATGGTCCCTTAAACTTCTTATGTGTATGGAGAGATTGTGGGTGATGAGGTGTATGTTGTTAAGGGAAGCCTACTAAGCCATAGGTCCTTATCCTTGTGTGCTAGTCTTTCCTTAATAACAAATGCTTTGGTAGAGTGTGGTACCCTAGTGTATGGAATGAGTAGCTTCGGTTTAGTCCCTTGGTCACTTTACCTATTTGTTCCCGATGTACTAGTGGGGAGGAAAAGGGATTGTTTCAGCTTGAACTTATTTTCCTTTGATGTTTGTCTTATACCTATCATTTGTAATGATCATACTAGATGTTTCATGGTTAGAACAAAGGATTTCTAGTTGTATTTTAAAAGTGTACCCCCTCGGCATGATGTCTTCACACTTGATTCCTTTCTATACTACCTCTTTAGCTATCATAAGGATATTAATTCTAAATTTGTATTGGGTACAGGTAGGAAGTTTGGTGTATGGTTTCCCTACTTGTATTAAGTGTTTCATGTTTATTACAAAGGATTGTTGGCTATATTCTAAGAGTATACCCCCTTGGTGTGTTCATATAATTTGGCACTAATGCTAACCCTCCTACCAAGAGGATTGTGTGCTTGTTTTTCTTCTCTTTTTGGTTTTCTAAGATCTGAATTTGAGGACAAATTCCTTCAAGATGGAGAGGATTATACAATCATGAGGTGCAAAAAATTGTACAAGGCATTGTCAAAGGTTCAAACTTCAGAATTGGCAAGTGTTTGGAGCATTTTAAAGCCTTGTCAAGTTGAAGAAGGAGAAGGAAACCATTATACTCAAAAGGCGACTCACTTGAAGGACAAAATGGAATTTGCACACTATGATTTAACACTTAAGAGGTACCCCATTTTAGGGCTATTGTTTCTTTTAAGACTCCCTTTTTACACTCCAAAAGAGCACCTTTCAATAAGGGTATTTTTATCCTTGTTTGTAATAAGTTTGAATCGGCACCTTAGCTCCTATTTTTCCTTAGTGTTTGACATATTGAATTGAGTGAATTTTCAGATTGTCATATTAGTTTTAGCTTGTAGTATTATTTTTCTCCTTAAGAGAGAGAAACCAAAACTTGAAGGTTCTATGCAAGTGAGGTGGATTCTTTACTTGTGTTGAGCATTTGGCAAGAAAGGTGGGTTTTGAGGAGTGTGAATTCCCTTGGTCCTACTAAGAGGAAGTTTTGAGCTTCTATTAGTCAGGTTTGATTGATGGTTTGTTAATCACTTGGTAGAAGTAAGGGTCTTTCTATCTATCCTTTAATTTCAAGCATTCTTCTTATTCATCCCTTTTCTTTGTGTTGTTTTTCACTTTGTGTATTTGCTGGTTTTTTTATTCTTAGTGTCAATTTCGTTTTTCCTAGTGTTTTCTTGTATCATTTGGTATCAAATCCACATTTTAGGGTTGTTCCTACAACCTAAGTCTTGGATTATTACCTTGAAGAAAATCAACAAAAAAGAGTGTAGAAAATCAAAAATCTCACAAAACATTTGTTACCCGTTTTTGTGTTTTGATAGATTTTTAGATCTGAGATCTACATTTTTTGTGTGTGTTTTGTTGGTTTCAAGTGCTAGATTCTTGTTCCCTAGAACCTAGAGAGTCTAGATCTACATTTGGAACAAGATTTGGTTGAGTTTGAGCTAAGAACCTCCATGGATATGGTGTTTTGAAGCTTTTTGATCTTAGATCCATGTGGGTTTTGAATTTGGAGGTAGGTTTGTTGCTAATTTTTAGTTATTTGAGTTCACCTTGGCCTATAGAACCTAGATCAACAAAAAAAAGTTTAGATTTGTAGGTCATTTGGTTAGGGGTCAAACTTTGGTCAACTCCTAAATATTCATCTTGTTGTTACATATTCATCAAGTCTTGCTAAGGAAGAATATTCAAAGAGTGTGTTTGATCCTAAAGAGGAGAACAAAGAGAGTGTACTTGGTGTTTGCGAAAAATTATTCCTTGGCATATTCATTGTCATCCAAAGAAACAAGACACGAATAATCAAAGTACAAAATCAAGTACATTCCAAGTACAAACCTTCATTTTTCCCTCCCAAATGAAATTTTTCTTCACCAAAGGGGTTCTAGGCCGAGACTTGAGAATTAGGGTTGAAAAAAAAATTGAAAACTTAATATCCAACCACAAGCTACCACATCATCACTAGCTAATCGGCCAAATTAAGTTCTTAGGTAGATTTCCTAGTTTCTAATTGTTGTTTCTAGTTTCAATTTTGTTGTTCTTTCACTAATAATCAAAATAATAAGTACCTACTAGTTTGGTAATTAGATTAGAGTCTGATTATTTCGTGTCTTTGATTTTTGTGTGCTTTTCTCATTTTTTATTCGTAGTAATTTGTTGGTTTAAGTCCATGCATCATTTTATTTGAGTCATATCAAACAAAAATCGATTCCGTACCAATGCATATTCACCACTCATTCACTTGCCAAGTATTGCCAAGCTTTCAACACTTGTGAGACCAAGTGTGACGTAAGATTTGAGTGTGAGTGTGAGTGTGATAAGGCCTTTTTGAACTAACTTTTTTTCTCATTTTGTAGGTTGTTTTTCTTGCTTTTTTTATTGTTCTTTTTAGGTACATTTGCCATGGAATCTGAAAGTAATACTTCCCAACCTTTGGGAAATGATGCTATTGGAGTTTTGATGGCTTAGTTGGAGGCCTTTGCCCGAAAAATGGAGGATAATAATGATGCTTTGAGGAGAGGTATGAAGGGTACTATAGATTCAATAAGGGGTGACATTATTAGAATTAAATCAAGGGTTGATAGAATGTCTACCGAAATCTCCACAAAATTCAAACCACCAAGTTCTAAACTAACTTGACCAAAGGCTACCTTCACAATTCCAAACACCTCAAGTCCAAAGATCCTATATTTCACAAAATCCAATGACTCCTCTCCATGAGTTAGAAATAAAATATAGTGATGTCAATCCTTAAGATGGAGAGAAAATGAATGGTGAGGTACAAGAAGAATGTGAAGAAAGAAAAGGAAAGGAAGGGGAAACCATGGGTAGTGAAGTTGGAAGGTGAAAAAATGCTTGACTGTGGAACTTATCCAAAAAGAAACTTTGTTATTCACTAACCCAAATGCTAGAATTTTTCTTGTATTTTCTCTTCTCATGTACAAGCTCAAGATCCTAGAAGTCCCGAGGAGAAGCCCAAGAAAGTTTCCTTTAAGCCCTTGGCCGAAAGTCCCAATTTTGGGATAGGTGATGAAGAAGTTAGTCCTAAGTGAAACCTTGACATAATCCCTTGTAATGTGGAGAATGAAGGCTGCCATAATGCAAACCCAAGTGAAGAACACACTTCCCATGATCTATAAGGTAACGAAGCTATCTTCTACACTTCCTTAAACTTAAAATGTTGTGATCTGGCTAGTAGTGGCCAAAGTGGTGTAGTATCGGATTTTCTTAGTAAAGAAGTGTGCAAATCTTTATTTTGTGATACTCTTGGTGTTGTTAGGTTTCATAAGGACCAAACTCTTGTTGTGCGTAAGCAAGCACTAGTTGATCTTTTAGATGACAAAATCAATTCTTTTCATAAGAATAATTTGTGTCCATCTAGTGTTAACACTCATGACTTGAATAAGGTTCCATTACTATGTGACAAGAGTATTCACACACTAGTTGACCCTTGTTAAAACTGAGGTGAGTCTATGTTGGTATGTGAGTTGCCAATAACTAGTGAGGATGTAAATGATGATCAATTTACTCACGAATGTAGTCCACTACTTAAGTTTATGTATAATGTACTTGATGAGCCTCAAGTTAGTGTTGATTTTTATAATGTTGATATTGATAAGGAATATGGTCCCTTGAAATTCTTATGTGGTGAAAACCTTGCCATTAATTGCGTTTTTGGTGATCATGTGTATGAAGAGATTGTGGATGATGAGGTGTATGTTGTTAAGGGAAGCCTACTAAGCCGTAGGTCCTTATCCTTGTGTGTTAGTCTAACCTTAAGAACAAATTCTTTGGGTGAGTGTTATACCTTAGTATATGGAATGAGAAGCTTCGGTTTAGTCCCTTGGCCACTTCACCCATTTGATCCCGATGTACTAGTGGGGAGGAAAAAGGATTGTTTCGGCTTGTGCTTATTTTCCATTGATGTTTGTCTTATACCTATCCTTTGTAATGCTCATACCAGATGTTTCATGGTTATAACAAAGTATTTCTGGTTGTAATTTAAAAGTGTACCCCCTCGGCATGATGTCTTCACACTTGATTCCTTTCTATACTACCTCTTTAGCTATCATAAGCATGTTAATTCTGAATTTGTATTGTGTAAAGGTAGGAAGTTTGGTGGCTAGTTTACTTGTTTGAATGATAGTGATGTGTGGGTGATGTGTACCTTAGGATCAATAGAGGAACCATATTTGATGAGGTCCTTTGTAGAGGCAATGAAACATATGTATCTTATGGTTTCTAAACCAAAGGTAGTTTTACCTTTTGGGTATAGTAAAGTTGTTAAGGCCATTGTAGTTTCCTTAGCCCTTGATATTTTCCAAAACCACCTCCTTTATGCCATTCATGCTAAGCTTTTCATGTCACACACAAAGGACCTTTGGTTGTATTTCAAATGTGAACAACGTTGGCGTGTTGAAATATGTGATGATTTTGGGTTGCACTCTCCTATCTTTGATACATATCTTAGTCATGTACTTTGTGTTTCTTGTAGTGAGTGTTTCATGATTATTACAATGGATTGTTAGCTATATTCTAAGAGTGTGCCGCCTTGGTGTGTTCATATAATTTGGCACTAATGCTAACCCTCCTACCAAGAGGATTGTGTTCTTGCTTTTCTTCTTTCTTTGGTTTTGCAAGATCTGGATTTGAGGACAAATTCCTTAACTATAGAGAGGATAATATAAGCATGAGGTGTAAAAAATTGTACAAGCCATTTTCAAAGGTTCAAACTTCGGAATTGGCAAGTGTTCGGAGCATTTTAAAGCCTTGTCAAGTTAAAGGAGGAGAAGGGAACCATTACACTCAAGAGGCGCCTAACTTGAAGGACAAAATGTAATTTGCACACTATTATTTGACACTCAAGAGGTGCCCCCATTTTAGGGATATTGTTGTCTTTTAATACTCCCTTTTTAAACTCCAAAGGAGCACCCTTCATTAAGGGTATTTTTTTCCTTGTTTGTACTAAGTATAAATAGGCACCTTAGCTCTTATTTTTCCTTAGTTTTTGACATAGTGAATTGAGTGAATTTTCAGATTGTAATATTAATGTTATCTTGTAGTATTGTCCTTCTCCTTAAGAGAGAGAAACCAAAACTTGAAGGTTCTATGAAAGTGATGTGGATTCTTCACTTGTGTTGAGCATTTGGAAAGAAAGGTGGGTTTTAAGGAGTGTGAATTGCCTTGGTCCACCTAACAGGAAAGTTTGAGCTTCTATTGGTGAGGTGTGATTGATGGTTTGATACACCATCTTTTGTTAATCACTTGGTATAAGTAAGGGTCTTTCTATCTATCCTTTAATTTCAAGCATTGTTCTTCTTCATCCCCTTTCTTTGTGTTGTTTTTCACTTCGTGTGTTTGCTGGATTTTGCATTCCTAGTGTCAATTTCGTTTTTCCTAGTGTTTTCTTGTATCAGGGACTTTAACCCATCGTCTATCATCACACTTTATTAATGCAAATTTTAGGGACTCAAACCCATTGTCTAATGGAGACATCAATGAAGGCAAAATATTAACACATACCTCAACCATGAGTTTCCAGAATGGAAAACAAATGCAGATACTTCGACTTCATGACCTCTTCCGCCTCCCAAGTAGCTTCCTCGGACTTTTGGTTCTTCTATAGAACCTTCACTGAAGCCACCTCTTTTGATTGAAACTGGCAAACTTGCCCATCCAAGATCCTTACCGAGACCTCCTCATAGGAAAAAGAATCCAAAATACCAACATCCTCTAAGGGAACAATCAACGATAGATCGCGATATTTAAGCAACATAGAGACATAAAAAATCGGATGAATAGAGTTCAAACTAAAGGGAAAATTTAACTCATAGTTAACATTTCCAACCCTCTTCAAAATCAATAGAGACCAACATACTGGGACTAAGCTTCCTCTTCTTTCTAAATTGCATTACTCCCTTCATGAGAGACACTTTTAAGAATACCCTATCGCTACCATTGAACTCTTGATCCCTACGGCTCACACACGTATAGGACCTTTGGAGACTTTGAACGGTTTTTAACCTATCATGAATCACCTTCACCTTTTATAAGGCTTGGTGAACTAAATCAGGACCAAGCAATATGCCCTCAAAAACTTTATACCACCCAATAGGGGAATGACATCTCCTACCATACAATCCCTCAAAACAGCCATACCAATGCTAGAGTGGTAACTATTAGTAAAGAAAAATTCAATCAAACGTAAATGGTTATACCAATTACCACAATAATCAATCACACAAGGCCCCAACATATCCTCCAATGATTGGATGGCACTCTCCACTTTTCCATCAGTTTATAGGTGGAAAGCGGTACTAAGACACATCTTAGTCCCCAAACCTTTTTTGGACGACTTCCAAAAGTGGGACAAAAATGGAGTACCATGATCCGAGATAATAGAAATCGGACCACCATGAAATTTCACAATATCCATAATATACAACTTGGTATAATCGTCCGTTGAGTAACTAGATTTTACAGGAAAGAACTGAGCAGACTTGGTCATCCTTTCAACAATGACCCAAATAGAATCACACTAATTTTGAGACTAGGAAAGACCGGTAACAAAATCCACATTAATCACCTTCCACTTCCACTCAAACAAGGAAATCTCTTGGTAAAAGCCTCCGAGCTCATATGCTTAACTTTCACTTGCTGACACACCATACATTTAGCCACATACTAGCCACATCTCGCTTCATATTACCCCATCAATAGAACTCTCAAATATCATGATCATCTTCATAGAACTAGGATGTATATCATACCGATATTTATGAGCCTCAGCCTACCTTTCCATTAAAACATTGACATTGGGAACACATAGCCTACCATGGTACCTCAAGATACCATCACCACCAATCACAAAGTCAACAACATTTTGTTGACCCACATTACCTTTGATTTTAATTAAATTAGGATCCAACAATTGCTTGTACTTAATCTTAACAACAAGAGACGATTGAGATATTAGATGCACAACCATACCACCATCCTCGGAGTCCGCAAGTAAAACTCCAATACTAGACAAAAGGTGAATTTCCTTTACCAACTCCCACTCTTGCTCATCCACATGTACTAAACTTTACTAAGAGTATCGGCGACCACATTAGCTTTACCCGAATGGTAATAAAGAAGCATATCATTGACTTTAAGAAATTCAAGCCACCTACTTTGCCTGAAGTTCAACTTTTTTTAAGTAAACACATACTAAAGACTCTTATAATCTAAAAAGATGTCAACATAAAATCCATAGAGATAATGTCACCAAATCTTCAAAGTAAAAACTATGGCTTACAATTTAAAGTCATGAGTAGGGTAGTTCTTCTCATGTAGTTTCAATTTCCTTGAAACATAGGCCACCACCCTACCATGTTGCATCAACACATAACCGAGCCCAATACGAGAAGTATCAAAATATACCACAAAACCATCATTCCTCTCGAGTAAGGTAAAAATCATGGACGAAGTCAATTTTTCTTTAAATTTCTCAAAACTACCCTCACACACATCCAACCACAAGAACTTGGCCTTTTTTGGGTCAACTTAGTCAATAGGGTAGCTTAGTCGAGAAACTCTCTGTAAATCTCTTGTTGTAGCTGGCTAGACCCAAGAAGTTCCAAATATCGGTTAGAGTAATAGGTCTAGGCCACTTCTTAACCACTACAACCTTTTGAGGATCCACCATAATTCCCTCACTAGAGATAATATGACCCAAAAAGGTCACAACTTTTAACAAAAAATTATACTTAGAGAACATGGCATACATATGATGATCCATCAAAGTTTGTACTATGAGACCGAATTGATAAACATGAGATGCCTCCTTTAGAATAGACCAAGAAATCATAGATGAAGTTAATGACAAATAAGTCCAAGAACGAACGGAAGACCTTATTCATCAAATCTATGAATGTCGTCGGGGCATTGGTCAGCCCAAAGGACATAATTAGAAACTCATAGTGACCATACTGGGTTCTTAAAATGGTCTTAGGGATGTCCAATTCCCTAATATTAAGTTGATGATATCCCAAACTAAGATCAATTTTAGAGAAATTCTTCGGGCCTTGATGTTGATAAAGCAAATCATCGATCCCTGGAAGAGTTTACCTATTTATTATGTTGAATTTGTTCAACTTACTATAGTCAATGCGCATACGAAGAGAACCATATTTCTTACGCACAAATAATATGGTAGCACCCCAAGGAGACAAACTAGGATGGATGAAACCTTTATCTAAGAGGTCTTTTTATTGCTCCTTAAGCTCTTTTAGCTCCGGATCCATTCTATTAGAAGAAATAGAGATCGGAGAAGTGTCCGAAATAGGATCAATCCCAAAATCAATTTCCCTATTAGGAGCAATACCAAGAAAATCATCTAGAAACACTTTAGGAAACTCATTAACAGCAAGAATGGATTTTATGAAAGGACTTTCTGAGTTAGAGTCTTTATCTCAGACCAAATGATATAAACACCCTTTTGAGATAAACTTTTGGTCATTAAATTATGAAATGAACTTCCCCTTGGGAACTAAAGAACCCCATTCCCATATAATAATTGGCTCATTAGGGAATTTGAACATGACTCTATGGGTTCGATAATCTAAGAAAGTATAACACAAATACAACCAATCCATCCCGGAAAAAACATCAAAATCAACCATGTCCAATTCTCTCAAGTCTACTAGAGTATCTCTACCACTAAAACATACCATACACCCCCTATAAACCCTTTTAATAACCATTGAGTATTCTACTAGGGTACAAATAGAAAGAGTAACTGACAGACTCTCAGGACCAAAACCAAGTGTAAAGCCATAAATAGGGTCACATAAGATAAGGTAGACCCTAGATCAAGAAAATAATACACATCTTAGGAGAAAAATTTTAACATACTCGTGAAAACATCGGGAGACTCCTTAGAATCATGGCTGGTAGCAAGGGCATACAAATGATTTTGGCTAGCACCGGTGCTAGAAACTAAAGTAGAAATAGAAATAGCACCCTTCAGTGCTGGAGTAGATGAATTAGGAATAGGGGCCTTGTTGGCCAAAGAAACTACTAGAGAAGGGCATTGTCGGTGAAAGTACACAATCTGACCACATCTAAAACATTTGTTCTGACTTTTCTCACAATGACCATGACAAGGCTGGCCATAGAATCTACAAGGTGGGTAGGATGAAGCCGACTAAGCTCTACCAAATTGAGATTGGGCAACTGGTGCCCAAAACTTATCACTAAATAAAGGCCGACAATCACCCGATGACATCGGGTAAGGAGTACTATCCTGGAAGAAAGAACCCGAATTCCCCGACATCTTTCTAGGGCACTTACCGTCATCTCTACCACTATGATTGGAAGGTCTCGACTTCTTCCCTGCCTTTCACTAAACTCAACTTGTTTTTTTCTCCTTTTCTACTTATTGCATACACAGGATCAACCTAGAGATGTCCATATATTTTTATCAACAAGGCTTCCTTTCTCTCAAGAACCAACTCATAGGATAATCCTGAAACAAACATACTCATTCTAGCCCTCATGCTAAAAACCATCTCGGGAACATACCTTGACAATTGATTGAATTTCAAAGCATAGTACTAAAAATACATCCTTCCTTGGTTCAAGTTCACAAACTCTTCTTCTTTTTCTTCCCTTAACTCTTCAAAAAACAAGCGGTCTAAGAAAGCCTCAAAAAAATTCTCCCACATGGAAGGACTAGCATTTGCACCTCTAGTCAACTCCCACCCTTCATACTATTTGTATGCTACATCCTTCAATTGGTAGGAAGCAAACTCAACAATCTCAATCTCTGAAGCATTCATAATTGGAACATCTTCTCTATTTTATCAATGAAGACTTGAGGATCCTCGTCAACCTTCGTACTCATGAAAATAGAATGATTCAACCTCATAAATTTGCCAACTCCTGTGGCCTCAGAAGAAATAGTTTTTGAAGCACCATACCCCGATAGAGAGGATACGAATTGAGTTAAAAGGTTGATAGAGAAACAAAACTTCATATTAGTAGCAACCTCTTGAGGTGAAGGAATAAGAGGGTCACTCTCATAGTCGGGGTTGTGGGGGAAAGGTGGAACCCCACAAGGATGGTTAGATGTTGCAGATCTAGCCAGAGTATGGACCCTAGAAATTAGACAAACTTCAATTATAGTGCCCTTAAAAGGGTTTGCATGAGTCTTAGATATCCTTGGAGGCATGATCTGAAAGTTAAGCAAACTAAAATCAGAAGGATCCAAGACCTTAGACTCTAAAGCTTGAGATTGAAGAACAAGAAAGTAAAACATTCATAAATGTCTCATAGCCCCTTTCTTATAAGTGTGGCACGTTCACACCCTTAAAAGTGACTCAACTTGACACAACATTATGGACACCCAATAGACCATGAACCTAGGCTCTGATACCAACTTGATAGAACCCAAAATTGGGCCTTGTTGTATGGTCACCTCAACCCCAAAGAACTCCCCCTTAACCCATCCCAACCATCACATAAATCCATAAGTGATGGGTGAACTCCAACTTTTTAATCAAGGTAGCAGAAGCATATCATAAAATCATAACGTAAACAATATCTAAATATTTTATTTACATCGACATACTACCAACATACCTAAGAACTAAGTCAACCACAATGCCTTTACACAAATCCAAAGTCTATATATATATATATATATATATCGGGACAAGCCCCCAAAAATTGCAAAACTAAGTCTAAATGTATATATACCTGGGACAAAAGATAAGAGACTATGAAATGTATGCCTTCCAAAAAATGAAAGATTACCATTTCAGGGTCAACACATGAACCTCCTGAACACCTTTCACTATGCAGAAAGAGAAGAAAAAGTTCCAGCCCCTATATCGCATGGGGACATAGCATCCAAAGATGGTTAGCGGTTGGAACGGTAGCATGTAACCCAAGAATAAGGATAAAACAGCAACATAATTTAAATCCAAATCATTACACCATTTTTAATCATATTTACTTACATAATCATACATGTAGAAATATATATAACACATTCATAAAGTTCCAGTAGGAAGCAAGACTTAGCAAACATTCTCAATATACTCATGCACCTGTAATATGGTGGAGGACTTCAACCTTCCACACGTATAGATTCAAACAATACTTATTAGGCAAATGAATTTAACCTCATACATTCTTATTAGACTAGGGACTTTAACCACACATATTTGTTGGCCAAGAAACTCTAACCTCATGCCCTTTTTAATATGAATGGGACTCTATCCTCATGTATTTTTAATAGGCTAGGGACTCTAAACTCAAACCTTATTAGATAGTGGACTCTAACCCCAAATAAGATCATTCAGTGTGGGACTCTAACCACACGTACTACCAGTTAGGGAATTCTAACCACAAGCCAATATATCTAAGCAAGCGACTTTAACCTCTTGAATTTTCATTAGGAAAAGGACTTTAAACTCAAGCCATATTAGAAATACAAGGGACTTAACCACAAGCCATCATATTTATTAGTAGATGACATTGGGACTCTAACCCTTTATCCATAGATCAATATTTATTCACTTAAACAATTAGGGACTCTAACCCATTTAATAAATTCCACACCACACATGACTATTATGGTCACGTGTTATTCAAACTTTTCATTAGACAAATGAATTAATCCTATTCATCATTAAATTCAATTTAGGTTCATCAAGACCCTTACAAGCCATTCATCCCTCTATAGTTATCTCACATCCTTATAGTTCAACATAATTTAATTTCATATTGGGGACTTCAACCTCACTTTAGCCATCATACCAACAAGGTCAAAAATTGACAAATTACATGGCCAATAATATCATCACAGTATAACTTATCAACTATTCATACTTATTGGTCTATTTCCCTAATTCAAAAATTGTCAACATATGACTAGATATTTCACTTAAACATTTTCACAAACACCTTATGTGCATTCCTTTATCAAGGCCTAAAATCATGATAAAATTCATCAATATTAGGGTTATTCAAGACCCTTTAGTTAAACCATAGACCACAAGTACCCACATATGCAAAGCATCATCGATAGCATGTATGCGCACTACTCTAAGCAAAAACAAACATTATTCATCATTAGGCAATTTGAATTTAAAATCACCATTTTTAATTATTACCTATATGTAAAATACATGCTTTTTGAGTTATTTAATAAGGGATAGAGTTACATGCCTTAAACAAGATGATCCACCTAGAAATTTGACTCCTCTTTTCCTCTAGATGATCATCCTTGAAACCTTAGTCTCCAAATCTTTAATGATGCATTTTAGAGAGTATTTAGGATATCTGATACGCTTAAAATATGTTGGGGGAGGACACACACACTTATATTGTGAAGGGACTTTAGGGTTTTAAGGTAGGAAATGACTATAAAGTCCTTGACTTAGAAGATCAAAAATGGCCTTCTAGGTGGGTACAACTCACTTGAGTCTATCGTACCCTAGGGTACTAGTGGTACCGTAACTTGTACCCTAGCCTTTTCCTATTACTCATAGTTTGTAAAACATTGAACCATGTACCCTAGACTCATATCCAAAGGGTACGACTTGTGCCCTGAACCGTACCCTCAACTTGCACCATATATAGTCCACTCACGTTCAAGAGAACACTCTATACAACTTGGTTAGGTACAACTCGTACACTAAGATACGACTATGAGAGGCCAAGTCATATTGGGGTTATTATGCTACCCTCCTAGGTTTTTCATAATATGAGAGGGGGAGGGTTCAAGAGTACGACTCATACACTAGAGTACAAGTGGCACACCTAAACCATATCTTGGTCAGAATGCCCAACTTAAGAGATTTTTCAAAGGGTCCAAAACCTAGGTGTTATATATTATGGATTTAATTATAGGTCTTCTGTGGTCTCAAAATTAGTATGATTTGATATGGGCCATTGTCGATAGGATAATTAAGTCTGCTCACGCCTTCTCTATGAGGACTACCACTGTGGATTGAACTATGCTAAGTTATTTAATTAGTAGATTGTTAAGTTGTATAGAGCTTAGTGTCAATTATTTAAGGTCGAGGTAAGAAATTTTCTTCTCACTTTTGGCATTCATTTCAGAAGGGTTTCGGGGCAAAAGTGAATCTTAGAACTGGTTTTCACCTACAAATGGATGGGCAAGTGGGGTAGACTATTATGACTTTATAAGATATGCTAAGGGTCATCACTTACCTCATAATGAATGTGTGTTAAGTAATATTTTTTATTTGGAAATTCAGATGGCTTCTTTTGAGGATCTTTATTATAGGAGGTATAGGTCTCCTATTGAGTGGTTTGAGTTTTGTTAGATAATGTTGTCTTTATCCTGATTTGGTTCATTAGGACGTAGAGAAGGTGAAGGTGATTAGAGAAAGACTTCAGACTACTCAGAGCCTCCTACAGTCTTATGCGGATGTAAGGCAAATAGAATTAGAGTTTGAAGTAAATGATTCGTTATTCTTGAAAGTGTCTCCTATGAAAGGAGTCACGAGGTTTGGGAAAAAGGGGAAGCTCAGCCCTTGTTATCTTTGTCTATACCAAATTTGAAGAAAATTAGGAATGTTTCTTATGAGTTGAATTTTCCTACAAGCATAGGTTCTATTTATCCTGTTTTCCATGTATCGATATTGAAGAAGTGTGTAGGTGATCCTTTTGTGATTTTTCCTGTGGAGGATGTTGGTATTTTGGAGTCCTTGTCTTATGATGAAGTCCCAATATAGATTTTGGATAGTCAGGTACCTAGATTAAGAACAAAGGTTGTAGCTTCTATGAAGGTTCTTTGGATAAAACAAAAATTAGAAGAGGCTACATGGAAAGTTGAAGATGATACGAAGGCCAAGTATCCATTTTTGTTCCCCGTGTTAGGTTAAACTACTAAAGGTATGAGTTTTCTTTCCCTTTTGTCATAATTCAGGTTCATAATTTCATTCTGATGTATTCTTGCTACTCTAAAGCTACAAGTGTCCTAACTCATCAATCGAGGACGAATGACCCTAAGGGAGGGATAATGTCAGACCCTTAAAATTTCATTACTTTATTTTGAACCCTCCCTTATTAAAAATGTCAACTTTTGACTTCATTTGTGTTTAGAGTTATTAAAAGGGTGTTTGGGGAAAGTTTTGAAATTTTTGAAATAGTTCACAATCATCTTGGGACCTCGAGGCAGTGATCGTCCACGATATCAATGTGTCACGAAGGTTACCCTCCTTAATGTTGGCGTGTCAGGGAGCATAACCTCAGTTATATTGGTGTGTCACGCCAAGGTATAATTTTTGTCCAATTTTGATTTTTTTCACTTAAGGGAGAGGGGATTTTGGTCCTTTCACCTTTTCCATTACTTATAAACATAAATGAGACCCTTTTCATGGAGTTTTCAAAGATCTAATCCATTAATTTGACTCCCAAACACAAAATCCAAGAACAATCAAGGTTTTCACTATACATTCATCATTGAATCTCAAAACTTCAAATTAACTTTGAATTCTTGTGTGTTTCAAGCATATATCACTTCCCTAAATTAATTTTAAGGCATATGTTTAATTATTGTCTATGTGGCTTAATTACATGATTTTGAAAATGGGTTGAGGGATTTGCAATGATTGTTACATGAATTAAATTCCCATGGTTTTGAATTGGTTGTTTATGTTTTATTCTCATGATTTAGAACTAAATAAACATATGGGTGTGGGAATTGGAATGAGGAAAATGGGTTTCCCCAAATTTATTGGTTTAATAGTTTGGAATTTGCTTTAACCTCAATCCAATTTGTGAAATTGGTTTTGAAAGATGGATATATACATAAGCTACTTCAATTTTGAAAACTTGCATTTTCCTCTTCCTAAGTAGCTTCTTCCACTTTTTCGTTCCATCATAGAACCTTAACCGATCCACATCCTTGGTCTGTAACTGATGAACTCTACTATATAATATATCAATGGGGACCTCTTCATAAGATATAAAATCCAAAATACCCAATCCTTCCAACAGTACAATCGAAGAAGGATCACTAAGACAATTCCTCAACATAGAAACATGAAAGACTGGATGAACCAAACTTAAGCTAAATGTCAACTCCAACTCATAAGCAAAATTGCCAACTCTCCGCAAAATCACATATGAACCAATGAACCGAGGAATGAGTTTACCCTATTTTCCAAACTTTACCACTCCCTAAATGGGAGACACCTTGAGGAACACCCTATCCCCAACCACAAACACCAAGTCTCTACGCGTAACATCCGCATTGGACATTTGGCGACTTTGGGAAGCTTTAAACCTATCCCAAATAACCTTGACCTTCTTTATTACCTGGTAAATAAAATCTAGACCAAACATGTCCTCTTGTCCAAGCTCAAACCACCTAATAGGAGATCTACACCTCCTACCATAGAACACCCCGAAAGGAGCCATACAAATACTCCAATGATAGCTATTGTTGTAAGAAAACTCCACCAAAGGCAAATACTCAACCTAATTGCCACAATAGTCAATCATACAAGCCGGAAGCATATCTTCCAATTCCTTAATAGTTTTCTCCGCTTGCCCATCTGACTATGGATGAAAAGCAGTACTCAGGCTAAACCTAGACATAAACCCTCTCTGTAAAGACTACAAGAAATGAGACGTATACCGCATACCTTGACAAGAGATAATCAAATATGGTACCCCAAGAAGCTTCACAATCTCTTGAAGATACAATCGTGCATAATTCTCCACCAAAAAGGTAGTCTGCACTGGCAAGAAATGCACAGACTTGGTCATCCTATCCCCAATGACCTAAATAGAATCATACTGATTCTGAGACCGAGGAAGGCCGGTAATAAAGTCCATATTGATTACTTCGAACTTCTATTTGGGTAAATCAATTTCTTGATACAACTCTCCTTGCCTCATGTGTTCAACCTTAACCTGTTGACAAACCATAAACATTGCCACTAAATCAGCCACATCTCTTGTGATCATGATACATCTTAGTCGAGCTGGGGTGAACAACATAGAGCGACTCAAGTTCCTCAGCCAAAACCCCTATCCGCAGCCCATCAATATAAGTAACACACAACCTAGCTTGGTGTTTTAAAGTACCATTACCACTGATCTCAAACAACACTACTTTTTTTCCACCAATATCACCCTTTATTCTCATCAAGACAAGATCCAGTACTTGCTTTTCTTTAATCTCTGCACCAAAAGATGATTGAACCACTTTTTGCCCCATCACACCCCATTATATAACAAGTTCACTAGGAAATTTAAAGATAATCCTATGTGTCCAACAATCCAAAAATGAATAACAAAAATACAACCAATCCGTACCTAGAATTACATTAAAATCTACCATATCCAACTCAAATAGATCCGCTAAGGTCTGCTTGCTACCAATAGATACCACACACCACCTATAGACTCTCTTAGCAATAACTGAGTCACCTACTTGGTTAGAAATAGAAAAGGTCTCCGAGATAAATTCCGAATCAAAACCAAAAATACACTGCCACATAAGGAGTCACATAAGAAAGAGTGGACCCCGAATCAAGATAACAATATATGCCATGTGAAAAAATTTATAATGTACCTATAACGACATCAGGTGATGCCTCAAATTCCTGTCGGGACGCCAGAGCATACAACCTATTTTGACCAAAACCAAAACCAGGAGCAATAATAGAAGCAGATGCTACTCCACTAGGTGTAGGAGCAGAAGATGAAGCTACAAGAATCTTATTAGCCCCTATAGTAACATTATTGACTGGACAATACCTTATCTAATGTCCTACCTGGCCACACTTGAAGTATTAGTCATTTTTTCCTCGCAATAGCCCCAATGAGGATGATCGCAGAAATGATAAAGAGGACTTGAAAAAACTGACTAACCTCTACTTTTCTGAGATTGGGCAACCTGTGCACAAAAATTGTTACCACCTTGATAATGGATAACTCTTAACTAATAAGGAGCAGTCACAGGAAAAGGAGCTATAATCCCCCTACTTTTTTTTGCCACTTTCAACTATCCCTATCACCCTTAGACTAAGCACCTCCCTGATAAGAAAACCTGCTCCTCTTCCTCTGCCTATCCCAAACTCCCCCTATTTCCTCTTCTCATCCTCAACCTACTACATATGAATAGCCAGTCTCAAGATATCTAAATCTTTATTTAGAAATGTAGTCTTCCTATCCAAAATCAAAACTTTATTCAACCCAAAAGAAAACATCCTCATTCTCAACCTCATATTAGCCACCAAATCAGGAGCATACCTTGATAGCCTGATGGAACTTCAAAGAATATTCCTTTATTGATATCCTCCCTTTCCTAAGGTTTACAAAATCCTCCATGTTTATTTCTCTCAACTCTTGAGGAAATAACCAAGATAAGAAGGCACTAGTAAAGGCCTCTCATAGCCCTTCCTCTTCCATATCATTTATATTATTTACCCACTCCTCATACCACTGATAAGCAATATTCTTAAGCTGATAAGCTTCAAATTTAACCCCTTCTACATTAGTATCTTGCATCACCCTAAAGATATTTTATATCTCATACAAAAAGTGTTGTGGATCCTTGTCCACCCTCACCCCAGTAAAATTTAGAGGACCCATCTTTATAAATTAACCAACCTTTGTGGCCTCAGCATACAAGGCACCAGCAGAACCCCACTCATCCTGAGCAGTATCTAATTAGGTAATAAAATGGATAGACTAACAAAATTTTGTTGTTCGTTATGCTACCCTTAGAGACCTACGAAGAACTAGCCTGAATAGTAATAACTATAGCACCATCAAGAATAGGACCATGAGATCAAAGATGTACTCCAGATGTAGGATGTACCCCTTAATCATTATCCCCAGTTGGGATGAAAGAATTCCCTTGTGTTCAAGAGCTAGAAGGCATAATCTGAAAAATAAGCAAACAAAATTAGAAGAGATTCAAGGATTAAGAACACAAGCTTGAAGATAGAATACTAAGAACGTAAAATATTCCTAAATGTTTTGCAACATCTCTTTTACGAGTGTGGTGCACTTTACACCCCTAAAAGAGACTCTACTCAACACGGCCTTATGGACTTCCTAATTGACCATGAACCCAGGCTCTGATACCAACTTTACATGACCCAACCTTAGGCCTTGTTTTAATAGGCATCACAAGTCTAACCAGGATTGGGCAACGCCCCCTGTTACCTAACCCAACAACCTATATCCAACCTTAGATCGGATGAATTTTGAACATATAACAAGATAAAATTATTGTTCTTATTAAGACATTAGGATAGGGTCGAAATCTTTACCGACCTAACAGAGTCCAATCGTACCTCACCAACTGCGCAACCATACCAAACAAAATTATAGACCATAAACCAAAGGGAATACCAAAACATAATATGAAAATCAATCCTAAAATGTAATAAGATAGAATAACCAAAAATATTATGTAATGATTTCAGCCCACTGACTTATTCCAATGCCTAGTGTGAGACCAATATCGATCCCGCCCATACCAACCCCCAAAAGTACCATAAAGCCTCTATCAAAAAAGGTAAACAAATCTAGTAAGAATATGCCCCTAACCATGACCAAAACCAATATCCAAAATAAAAGAAAGGTGTCTAAATAAATCCGTAACATGAAATAATACCTTGTGAAATGATGGAAGCTCACCACTTTAGTCCAAATATTGATACCAAATCTGCATGCTAACTAAGAAGAGAAGAATAGTCGGTTCCTTTATGATGTGGGTATACCACCACCAGTAGAGAGGGTTAGCAAATGACCGCTAGCAAGAACCTCAGGATAAGGATAAAATAATGATAGTTATAAAACCAAGTGAAACCATCCATAATGCATACAATCATATATAAGTTTTGGGAAAGGGAACCGGGTTTAGAATGCATTTAAAACACTTATACCTAGGTTCTATGGTTTTACGTTCCTAACCACCCACGGGCTATATAGGTTCAGCTTCCCCTACTGAAAGGACCCTAGCGCGTGTAGCCGGACGACTAGGAAATATCCCATGGGTTGACAATTACATCTCTCAATATAAAATGTAACACATGCATATAGTTATCAAGACCCCTTATATCGGCAAATAAAAGTTTTTGGTTTTGGTCCTCCCCAGGACCACCACCTTCCATGGCTTAGCTACACACCCCTCCATTAAAGACCAATTAAAACCATGTCTAAACAATCCATTAAAAATTTACTAACCAAGGCCAACATTGGTGGTATCGTCATACCATCCCTTACTTGCAAGTAATATCCATAGCCAAACCATTTAGGTTAAGGGGACCTTAGGTTCCCTTCCAATTACAATATTAACTCCACTTGGGAGACTTTCACATTCTCCACAAGCATAATCATTTAGCCTTTAGCCTTTTAAAACCATTTAAGCCATGCATATACCCTTTATCTAGTTTAAAACATGTAAGAGTTCCATTAAAAGAAATCAATGCAATGAACATATCTTTATAAGCACTTTATCAAACACCTTGAGGGTATAATGTTACCAAAACCAATTCATAAGACCATTAAACCATTAAAATGCAATCCAATTGTCCAAATCCACCATTGATGCATATAAAAGTATAAGTAAATTGATATGAATCCATAACAAAGCATTCAATATCAAAACCCTCAAATAATAGTTGGAAACCATAATCATGAAATAGTAAAACCATGAAATCATACATATAAACCTTGCCTTTAGTTGAAATTACAATGAGGGGAGAGAATCAAGCCCTATACTAAAGAATTGATGGAAGGGAATCAAAAAGTCAAGCCTCAAAGCAACCCACAATATGAAACCCTTCCATTATTGCCCCAAAAGCTCTTAATAGAATTATGAGACATTTTGGAATAGTTTATAAGTATTAATTAATAGAATAATATGGTAAATAACCTCCTAAGTGTATTAGAATTCGTGGTCCTAGTAAGGGTAAGTAGGGAAATATCTAGAATACCCCGACTTAAATACCTTAAGAACCTATAATAGGGATATGACTGACTGATAAAATAAGCACAAGGGAAACACGAAACAAACACCAAATCAGTCCACAAGTTTGAAGAACCGAGGACCCCTTTGGTGACCACTCTCGGATTCAATACAACAACAATGAAAACGCAATAACAACAAGATATTGAAGGTTTAAATATATCGAAACAGCAACAATATGGCGAGATGGACAACAATAACAAGATAGGAACAACACACGATTTTACTAACAAGAGATAGAAACGGTTACAAGAACACAACTACTACAAGATTACAATAAAAGTAAAGGGATAGTAAGATAGAGTTAATGAAGGTATAATCTTAAGAACCCAAAAGCATATTCCACTCTTGGACTCTTAAAACTACACAGAACGTTCACCTATCTCTTACAAAGACACAAGGTCAGAATCAACCTCCCAAGAATCACGTTTCCAAGCCATGAAATCAACAAGAGTAATTTCATATTCTTTATGCCTAATTTTTGTTTTGGTTCCTCAAGGAGAGAGGACTTGTGTTTCTTTGTGTTTCAAGACTTACAACATCATGTATAATCTAAGTCTAAAAGCCCTACAATGTTCTATTTATACTAGGTTACAAATAAAATACAAAATATCTAAAATTCCCTTTTAAGAGCTAGGCTCCCTTCAAGTGTATTTAGGGGATGCCTTGTTGTATTCCAAGGCTCCTCTTTACACTCTAAGTATGAGATTAGGGTGGTTTGGTGTGTTTTAAGTCCTTCACTCGCACACTCCAAGCCCCGGGTTCATTATATTCTTACATGCGTCCATCTTTATGGTCGTACTTGTATCACTGACCCATACGAGTCGTACCCTCCTATACGATCGGTATCCACTACTTGTATCCAAGCCTCAATCCTTAGATCAAATACTATCCAACATATGACTAATCCAACCAAGTCATAACCCAAGTATATGATCCATACCTATAATCCATATCTTTAACGCCTAGAGTCTATACCATAGACGCTACACGGTGCCTATGACCCTGAAGGACCACAAGCTAACCCATGACTGATATCTGTTGTAAGGACTAAATAATAATTTTGTAATAAATACGGAAAAATAGGTTGAAATGTCATAAGATTCAAAACCTGAAATATTAATAAAGAATACCAACTGTTATAATAATTCATACAATTGAATACTATCTGAAAGTGATAGTCTATGGGATAGAACTAACAAAAATGGACTCCAAAGATGCAATTTTCAGCAAGCACATCAAAGAAAAACAGCACACAAAGAAAGGAGATGAAGTAGAAGAATGCATAAAAAGTAAAGATAGTAGAGTGACCCTTACTTCTACTAATGAATAACACTAAAAGGTATATCAAACCTTCAAACACACAACACCATGTAAGTGCAAACCACCCTCTTAGGTGACCTAAAGGAAAAACTCTTTCTCAAGCACACCTTTCTTGCCAAAGTATCCAAGACAACTGAAACCGTAACTTCAAATGTCAAAGAACCTATTTTAGATTCTACCTCTCACTACAAGACTAAAAACTACTATATAGGAGTAATTTCAATATAATCAAAAGTCTAATGAAAAGAGAAGCAAAATGGTCTATTTATACTATTACATGCCAAATGACAACACTACCCTTAATGAGCTAAGGGAACTGGGCACCTCTAGAGTGTTTCCTTGGAGTGAAAAATATCTTCATTAACCTTCACTTAAGGAGCCTATTAAGTTCATAAGTTCCCTTCCTTCCTTCTCTTGACCAAGGCTTTAAAATACTCCGCTAAGTCTTCAATTGCTTGCTAATTCCGAAGCCTTGACCCCTTAGAAAATTCCTTGTACTTCTGATGCTTCTTGTGCTTGTATCATCCTCTCCATCTTGAAGGAATTTGTCCTCAAACTCAGATCTTTCAAAATCCAAAGAGAGAACAAAACAAACACATAATCCTCTTGGTAGGAGGGTTAGTATTAGTAACACACTCATATCATCAACCCATGGTTGATCATACTTGACATATACCCACATATCCTTAGTATTTGATATGAAAAGCTTAGCATAAATAAAACCAAATACATGAATATCATTAATATCAAAGATAAGGGAGCATGACCAGTAATTATAACCTTAACACCTCAAGAGTATTCCGGGGTCAAATGGGATCCATAGATAAGGACTTAAGCCGAGATAGCCACCTCCTTTCACTAGGTTGCCAAGTCCACGATCATTCAAGGCATTACCCACCACTTGGACAAACACAAGGCCAAAATGAAAAAGATATTTATAATGGATTTTATCACACAAGTTCAAAGGACCATGTTTAATATCAAGACCATCGTTACTAGCATCAACACTAACTTGAATGTTTTTAATCACATCCTTCTCATGTTCAAGTAGTGAACTAGTTTTAAGAGAAAGTTGATCATCGTACAAATTAAGGAAGATATTAAGAGAAGAAGCATTCATCCCTAAGTCAAACAAACCCGAACCCAACACACTAGAGGGTACATCATAATATTTTAAGCTCAAAGAAGTGCATGAACAAGCCTTAGGAGTTTTGTTCACAACTAAAGAGCTACCAAGTAAAGAAGAATGCACTTGTAAACCCATCACCACTTCACAAGACACTAAATAAAATATTTTAAGTTCAAGGAAATGTATGAAGTGGTGATGTTACCTCGGGTTAGACTTAGGCAATCCACTAGTTTGGAGTTTTTGGCCATTGGTGCATTTGGAACTCCCACATGTTTGGGATGGAGTTCTTTTGAATTCTCCCTTGGAAATATATCTTCTTGTACCTGCAAGTAAGAAGAATCAATGCTAGGCAAAATTCTATCACTATGGTTAGTGAGTAACAAAGGTTCTTTGTGGACAAGATCCACAATCAAGTATTTTTCTTCCATCCTAACTTCACTACCCACGACTTCCATTTCCTTTTCCCTATTTTCTTTATATTCTTCTTGCATCTCAACAACTAGCTTCTCTCCAACTTGAGGCTTGACCTCATTCTCTTCGGATTCTAACTTGTGGAGAATAGGCATTAGATTTTGTGAAGTATAGGATTTGTGAAGTGTAGGATTTTGTGGAAGTATTTGCCTCGAAGGTGGAGTTTGGGTTCCAAGTCCCTGTTGTTGGACTTGGTTAATTTGGGGATGTAATGACCTTTATAGGGTTCGGTTAGGAGAAGTTTGGGGTTGGTTTATTTGCCAGTTTTGGGAAACTCTTGGAGAGTTAAGCATTTGGTGAAGGGTTATGGGTGTTATAGTCATGGAAGAGTTATTGTCTTGGACACTAGAGGATGCATGGTAGGGAATAGGAGTAAAATGTCATGAGTTCCTCCTACTTTCAACACGATCAAATCTTTCACTAAAAGTGGAAATTTCAGTCCGCATAGCATCTATATCACTCTTCATGTCTTTTCTCAAGGCATCATGACTATCTTCCATTCTTTTAGCAAAGTCTCGACCCAAGGCATCAATCTGAGCCATCAAGGCTCCAATAGCCTCATTTCCCAATTGTTGGGAAGTAGTAACTTCGGATTCCATGGAAAATGTACCTAAAAAGTGCAAAATAACAGCAAGCAAACAACCTACAAAATGAGCAAACAAGTTAGTTCAAAAGCCTCACTTTACACACTCTCAATCTCACCTCACACTTGGCTTCACAAGTGTTGGAGAACCAGCAATACTTGGCAATTTACTTGAAAGGTGAGAAGCTTTGAATAGGAATTGATCTTTGTTTGAAATGACTCAAATAAAGTGATGCACGAACTTGAACCAACAAAATACTATAACTTAAAAATGAGAAAAACACACAAAAAACAGGAGACACGAAATAAATGAACTCTAAACTAATTACAAACCTAGTAGGTACTTACTAGTTTGATAATTAGTGATAGAATTAGCTTAAAAGAAACTAGAATAAAAAATTAGAAACTAGTAAATATACCTAAGAACTCAATTTGGCCGATTAGTTAGTGATGATGTGGCAGCTTGTGATTGGACGTTGAGTTTTCAAATTTTTCAACCCTAATTCTCAAGTCTCAACCTAGAATACCATTGGTGAAGAAGAATTTCATTAGGGAGGGAAAAATGAAGGTTTGAAAGCCTTTTTGGAGATTCAAATGAATTCAAAAACAATGGTCCCCTCCCCCTTTGTACTTGGAATGTACCTGATTTTGTACTTTGATTATTCCTTTGTCTCTTCTTTCTTTGGATGACAAGGAATGTTCTTTCACAAACACCAAGTAGACTCTCTCTCCCCTCTTTTTTGGGATCAAACACACTCTTTGAATAATATTCCTTAGCAAGACTTGATGAATATAGAAGAACAAAATGAATATTTAAGAGTTGACCAAAGTTTGACCCCTAACCAAATGAACTCCAAATCTGATTTTTTTTGTAGATCTAGGTTTCTTACGCCAAGGTGAGCTCAAATAACAATAAATCACAACCAACCAACGTCCACAACACAAAAACCACACGGATCTAGCTTCTTGAAGCTTCAAAATGCCATAACCATGGTGGATCAAGCTCAAAATTGATCAAATCTTGTTCCAAATGTAGATCTAGACTCCTTAGGTGCTAAGGAGAAAGGATCTAGCACTTGAAAAAAAAACAACGCAAAAACGTGTATATCTAACTTATAAAATGCTGTCCAAACACAAAAACGTAAAACACCCCTTTTTTTATTTTCTTGCCTCTAGACTCTTTTTTTTGTAGAGATTTTCTTAGATCCAAGACTTAGGGTTGTAGGAACAACCCTAAACAAGGATCTGATACCAAATGATAGCCTAAGGACTATGAACTAATGAAAATGGACTCAAAAGATGCAATTTTCAGCAAGCACATCAAAGAAAACCAACACACAATGAAAGTAGATGAAGGAGAAGAATGCATACAAAGTAAAGATAGTAGAGTGACCCTTACTTCCATCAATGAATAGCACTAGAATGTATATCAAATCTTCAAAAACACATCACCATGTAAGTGCAAACCACCCTCTTAAGTGATCCAAAGGAAACACTCTTCCTCAAGCACACCTTTCTTGCCAAATTATCCAAGACAAGTGAAACCCGAACTTCAAATGTCAAAGAACCTAGTTTGGATTCTACCTCTCACTACAAGACTAAAAACTACAGTATAGGAGTAAGTTCAATATCATCAAAAGTCTAATGAAAAGAGAAGCAAAATGGTCTATTTATACTATTACATGCCAAATGACAGAACTACCCTTAATGAGCTAAGGGAATTGGACGCCTCTATAGTGTTTCCTTGAAGTGCAAAATGTCTTCATTAACCTTCACTTAAGGCGCCTATTGAGTCCATAAGTTCCCCTCCTTCCTTCTCTTGACCAAGGCTTCAAAATACTCCGCAAAGTCTTGAATTGCTTGCTAATTCCGTAGCCTTGACCCCTTAGATAATTCCTTGTACTTTTGATGCTCCTTGTTCTTGTATCCGAAAGTTTAGTCTGAAAGCCTCTATCTCTCTGAACATGGAGTTGATGTGACAAGTCCCCAACTAACCTCGACTACTGAAATAGACAGAATACATACATAATGAAATGATATGATAACTTTGTCCTCAAACTATGAGGACTCACCAATAGGTATTCTGCTTATAATCTAGGTTGTTAAGTATGGTCAGAAGCCTGTGCATCTGAACCTATGTTATAAGACATCATAGCGCAAAAGAAAGGGTATACGTTTGTACTTTAAATGTATTGGTATGCTATGTGAGGTGGGATGATATGCAAGGGTTCATATGCATCAACAATAACTGACTGAATAGCATGAATACAACTGAATGAGAGTACATGTATAACTGAAAACTGATGAAACACTGATAATGCAATACTGCACATATCTACATATTTTGTGTTTGTGATTATAGTAACACTGGATACTGTATGATTATAGTAAAATTAGATATTGAGTTCTGATAACTTAATAACTAATATCTGAGTTGACTGATAACTGTATTACTGATAGTAGAGTGACTGTTTCTGACAGTCCTGATTCTGTAGAACTGAACTGAGTTCTATACTGAGCTAGGTGACTGTGTCTGACAGTCCTGATTCTGTAGAACTGAACTGAGTTATATACTGATACTAGAACTAAAACTTTGGTAGATAATAATCTAATCGACATGCCCTAAATCTAAGCTGATAGGGGACCAGCCTATGACCCCAGTTGGAAGGCTGCTAATACCGTGCCACAGGTACTAACACTGAAAAAATAGGATGCTGACAGCGCACAAGTGCACACGTAAGTGTACTTGATCTACCAAGTAATATAGTTGCCTTCCAGAAAGCCGAATATTGATCCCCAAAAGACTAGATTTAATAACGATTTAATTCTAGTTCACAGTTTATATTAATTTAGTGCAAGAGTAACCAAAAAGAGAGTTTGTAATTTTTGTAAATTAAAAATAAAATAAATAATGCGAAAATTAATTTCTTGGAACAATCAATGGAGTAAAGCTCAAGGTTAAAACACTCCGAATGATAATTCTGTGTTATTGAAATTAATCATTTAATTCGCTTATCGTGGTTGTTGATTCGTAGAGTTAATTGCATGATCATGATTTTCCAGCCTCTTATCTTATACCTAATTTGGACATTACAACTAGATCGTTGAGCGAGAACGTAATAATCCAATTAAGTTAATTAAAGTTATCATCCTACATATGAATCAAGTAAGATATATAAGTACATCTCTATCCTAGACGCTAAATTTAATTCTTTATTTTATAAAAGAATAAAAACTCAAACATTGTTTATTCCCATGTTCTATATCCCTATTCCCTCTCCCAAGATCAAAAGATCGACAATATATGTATTTTAAGGGTGATCAATTCATAAAATAATTAAAACAAGAATAAACAAACAACCAAATATGATAAGCAAAATTAAAAAATAAATCCAAAATAATAGTAATCATGATCTTGGTTTTAACCCCAAAAAAGAAATTTTTAGCCACTAATATTTATAATCACAATCCAAATAATTGAATATATGATATAAAAAATTAAAGGCTAAAAATAAAATTAAAACCTAATAAACTGTGTAGCCGTCTCCGCTAACTTTCTCCAAAAACAATGCCCGGCGTCACTTTTCTTTCCACTGTACGCGTCTTATCAATTTGACCAAATTGTGGTCAGCCCTCCCAAAAAAATGGTACCAGCTGTATATGTGTATAATATATAGTAATAATACAAATCCCATTTTGAAATGGAATTTCAAACCCCACTAATTGTCCTGGATACCCGTGCCAATTTTAAAACAAATAGGACTTTGTCATGTCATTTTGTCGGCAGAATCTATTTGCTGTGCGGGAATATTCAATGCAACGCATTGCACAACGCTTTGGAACATCGATGCGACATATTGACTTTGCATCGTCTCACTATATGTACATTAAAAAATTTTGTTAAGTGTAAAATGTCTTATTCTTTACTCATGCCTGTGTTTTTTTAATAATTTTTTAGCCTTTTTATTATTAATATATCACCATATTTAATTCACAAAACCTTCTATAATAACATACACCACAAATTAAAGATCCAAACAACACAATATTCTCAACATCTAATCAAAACATAAGCTAGGATAACGCAAATTTGTAATGATCTTTCACTTATTATTTCGACTTTTGACTTAATCAAATTAAATTTTGCATATTACAAACAAGTTATTCCACTCATAATTACACCATTAAAAAATTTAAAATAAATTAAATACATTAGAATCCATCGAGACCAACTAGACATACACCTAGCTCAAGCTAGTAAAACTAATTTTTCGGGTTAAACTCTAAATGACTAAATTAAGCACAAACTTGTTTGAAAAAATACTTTGGACATTGTAATCACACACTTGGACACTTAAATGCTTATTTATATCAATATAAACACGTTAAGCGCCCGAATTTCTCTCAAAACAAGGTGAAATAAGAAAGAATAATGATACAAAAGTGTATAAAATCACCTCAAATCATCACCCCACACTTAAACTCTGTTTCGTCCTCGAACAACTCTTTACTCTAAGCATAAAAATTTAAGGTGGCGCTACACTTTTACTTAAATAAAGACACTCAAGCTAGTACTACAATGACTACACAGAATCCAAGTTTCTACACAAAGCATGTTATTTACACAATTGAAAGCTCATGAATACTACTCCAAAATATCTTAGCCTCAAGAATTGACTCACCTAAGTGGCAAACTTATGTATATTGCTCATTAAAGAACATCATTCAAATCACCCACATTTATCAAACATGTGCCCTCATAACAAGAGAGTTACCTATAATCACTTACAATAATATAATTTATGATGTAATGGGTAAAAAATTCAAATTATGCTCACTCTCACAAAGAATTCACAACTTACACACAATGAACCATAGGATTGCTCTTAGTGTAATGCTCCACTAATAGTCGAATGTAAAGCTTAGAATCAATTAGAACTTTTTTGGGTTGTAATTTATGCTAAGGGGCGGGTAGGAACTAATTAGGAATAGTGACTAACCTCTCTAAGTACTTTAATACACTACATTAAATATTTAAAATCAATCTCCAACAACCAAATTACACCATTTTTGTCTACCCCATTCTTTTATTTTTGCCCCATCTCTTTTAAGAATTTTAGCAAACACTTGGTGGACACATAGTTTACTACCACAAGAATCATTTTTTCTCTTTTTTTTTTCACAATCATGGAAATATTCTTTTTTCATCAATTATAAACACTGATAACTATTACCTTGGGGCATCAATTTCACATTTTTCTTCTTCAATTTCCTAAATTCCTTATTAATTTTTCTTTCAATTAAAGCACTTAGGATCTTTTTGGATCACACTATGTTCTATCAAAGAAGGGATTAGGCGGGATTAGGCTACTTATAAGGGTACTAAAGAAAATAAGCTAAAGGCTCAATGAGAGTTAACTAGAATAATGCACAATGGTAGGATAGATAGAAGGCATAAAAAATGCTATAAAAATGCTTATATTATCTCCTAAACCCACATTCCTTATTTTTCTTCACACACACACCGAGCAAGTTCGAGATATCACATGCAACAAGGAATTTACAAAAATCTCACACTCACATGACACATGCCCAATTTAATAGGATCATCATAGACTCCAACCAAATAATAGAATGACTTCAAATTTAAGCCAACAATTACAAGATTCATAAACTAGAGCATAAGAGTAACGCCCCGAGTCTGCACCACGGATGCTACACGGTGCTTATAATCTCGAGGGACCATAAGCTAACCCGTGACTGATTTTGTAATTGAGCATTGAATAACATACTGTAAAAAAAATGCAGAATTGTAGGTTGAAGTGCAATATGGTTCAAATATCTAAAATACTAAAAAAAAAACATAACATCTGATAGAATCTGCAAAACTGTAAACTATCGAAACATATAGTCTGACAAGCCACTAACTGAATTTGTCTGAAAGTGGAGTTGATGGGACAACTCCCCAACTGACTCTGACTACTGAGCTACTACTAAATTGAAATACTGAAGTAAAAGCATATCCTCGATAAATTAGGACTCACGGCTAAATTTGCTACTGCTGGCTGAGTCTGGCTAAGCGCAGTCAGGAACCTGAGCACCTGAACTTATGATATGAAACATCATAGAGCAAAAAGGTATGTGTCAGTATATGGGAATGTACTAGTATGCTAGATGAGGTAAGGTTTAATACAAGGGCTCATATGTTGAACAATAACTGACTAAATGAGAGTAACAGAACATGAGGGTATCTAAGACTATTGTAAATACTGAGGATGCAATCTGTGCATATAAATATATATATATAGATAGATGTAACTGAGCTTTTCTGAAGATAAGTACTAAATTTTGATAATTGATTAACTAATATTAATTGACTGTATCTGACAGTCCTAATTCTGAATAACTGAACTGAGTTCTAAACTGAGGACTGAAATTGAAACTGAAACTGTGGGAGGTAATCATCTAACTGACATGCCTCGGATAAGATAACTGAGTTGGGGTCCAATCTGTAACCCTATAGAAGGATGCCAGTACTGTGCCACGGGTAAAGAAAACTATTGTGGAGTCAGTCCTTAACTAACTGGTAACCCCTGAGATTAGTCCTAATCTAGCGGGTGATCCCTGAATATGTCAATCCTATCTAATGGGTGACATCTCATGACCTATGCTGGCTACATAGTTCTGGAGCTTAGGGATTGCTTCTAGGGACCCAGTACTAGCTAACGGGTGAAACCCCATCCCTAGGTTCGCTCGGTGTTGAATCCCACTCCCAACTGAAAGACACTGTACTGAGTATATTGAGCTGGACTGGACTGATACTGAGATTACTGAGTTTTCCTAATACCTGTAACTAACTGAGTTATACTAAGTTCTGTAACAGACTTAAAATATGATGGATTATGACATGACTGATACAATTATTTAACTGACACTGGCTCTAGATAAACAGCTAAATTGTCAGGTATTAAATACCCTCACGACTTGATGGCTTGAAAATTAAACAAAGGCATAACTTTGAACTATATATAAATGTTCACTTGATCATAAATCATTCATAGAGACATTTCATCAAACATTGGGAAGAATACTTGGTACACTAAACCATAAACACTTAGGGTTAACATGATTACAACAATCACCTTGCATATTGAAGGGCTCATCATAAATATCATGTAACTCATCACCTACTAGGGATAATTTTTGGGGACTTGGGATCTAAAATATGGATAACTCATAATCATGATAATTATACTGCTCCATCTTAAAAATTCATGGATTTTAACATGGGGGTTACTCAATTCAACATACATGCTATTCAATTTCATAGATTCTACCAATAATCATACATTTAAACTCAATAAATGTCAAAACATGAACACAATCCAATTTCATACATCTAAATCATGAATCATAATTCTTGAAGTTTTAAAAACGGATTCTTTGACTTCATGGGCAAAAGGGACCCATGAATGAATATCTAACATACCTTAGAGTGTTAATCCTTGAAGGTTCTTAGAGAAATTCTTGAGCCTTGTTCTTGAATTTTGAAACTAGGGTTTCTTGATTTTGAGAGATAATGATGAGATTAGGGAACAATTGAGTCAATAATGATATATTAAGGTCATTTAGAAATAAATTTTGTGTTTAGGGCTGGTCTGAGTAAAGGGAAAAGTCTAGATTGCCCTTGGGATTTAAAAATCTCATAACTGGAATGCCGATTAAAGCTTCGCCGCAATGCGATAAAAGGGTCATTGCTATACTCACCGTGACGCGGCCTAATCACGGTAAGTTATTGAATGGTTACAATTGCTGATTTGAGCCTCACCGCAACCTGACTAATTGCGGTGAGCTACTGGAATTTGGAAAATGGCGAAATGGCCTACATCGTGATGCGTTAAGGATTCCATCGCTATTTCTACCACAACCCAGTGGAATTGCGATGGCTAACTGGAATGAAAAGTCCAAATACTTTCAAAACTAAAAATACCAAAAATTCTCAACCGAGTATCAGATTAAGGTATATTTGTTATTGATGGAAAGATTATTCAATTTTCCACATGACATCGTAGTCAAAATCTTAAAAATACCTCATGGATTAAAATATATTCATCTTTGAAGCAAAATCTTTGATGTTCTAGGGACAAATTTTTACTAG